>NC_092828.1:39014957-39317987 GCF_039878825.1 Excalfactoria chinensis
TGGTGTGCAGAACTGGGGCATTAACACTTTAATTCCCAGTGCGCTACATGATGTTATGATGTGGAATACCGATGACCATGAAACCATGGTGTACGCATATGGTGTCCTTTCTGCTCCTGCGTGAGCATTTGTGGGACCTACCTGGAGCAAACTTTGTGGTATTCCAACATGGCCACCATCATTTTCAATGCACTGAAACTGATGTTTAGGTCTGTGTGCAGATCTCTGGTTGTAATCCACCAGTCTGTGTGAGTGAGCTGATTGAGGTTTTCTTAATTTCATGGTGTGGTAGCCGTGCATGGCTGCCTGGAGTGCAGCTTGTCTTTCACAGCACTGGTACCACTGCTGAAGTGCACCACCCACTGCCGCCTGCGCTCACATCCACTGGTTGGTCTCCATCAGCATTCAGCCAGTGTCAATAAATGGCAGCTTCCACATCATACACAATTCCATCAGACTGCCCCTATGCTGCCATCTGTCACTCAGCAACAACATGTAATGGAATATTGGTGGAAAGGTTCAACTTAGGCTGCTGTAGTTCCAACATCACCCTCTGATGGGGGCTAATAGAATAAAATAGGAGGCATTACTCTTGGAGCAGCCGCTATATACTCTTTGTTAGCAAAAACCCCATCGGGATAATGATCACTACATGGCACTGTAGTGTTAATTCCTAAGAAGAAAGCAATGTCTTCAAACTTGTGTAGCTTGGTCTAGACATGGCAATAATTTTTCCTGTATTTTCAGAAATTGCTGCCTTTCTGCTGCTTTTGCTGCTTTCAGTTTAGACCACGCTTTTGAAATCTCGTTCTTTAAAAGAATTCTTATGATTTTCAGACAGTACTGTTGGCGTCCAGATGGACCAGTTTTGATCAGTGTATTTTCAAATATATATTTAGAAAAAAAGCTCTCCTGGGTGCTGCTGATTTTAACAAATAATAAGAAAGGTTTAGGGCTTTTGAACCTCAATTCTCAGCAGTTTTACACTGCAGAGACAGTTACTGTGAGCCAGCACTGTTCATTCTTCAGTTGAGTGTGTATCTGGGAGGAGGGGAAAAGAAAAAGAAGAAATTAGAGCTAAGATTTTTGCAGAGGCATTCTCTAACTAATTATGTTTTGGCATGCAGTGAAAGAATGTGATATTCTTTCACAAGTGTTTCCTTTCAACTTAAACGTTGTGCAACTGGAACAGCAGTTCAAAGCCAGATGCAAAAATGAAGAAAATTTGAGGTTAAGTGCTTTCTCTGTGTTCTTCTGTGGTCGTTACTGAAAGCTCTGAATTAGCAGAAAAGAGTGACTCTGGAATTTTAGCATAGGAAAGGGAACACCTACAGCTGGCGTAGCATTTCCTAAGAGCTGTGGAAAAAGGGTAATAGAAGTCAGTGGAGGAGTTTAGATGTCCTCGGTTATGTCACATTTAATTTTAATTGCCTTTGGACAAAAGGCATTTCCTCTTCTAGCTTGCTACTCAGAGACTCTGCAAAGGGCTTTTGCTGACTCAAAAATATGACAATTCTTATTTTCCATCCTTTATGCTTACCTTCTTATTGGCTATTCTTGTTCTTAACAAAAATAACTTATTTTTTTTATTGCACTCACAAGAAGGAATTTAGGAATTCTGATGCAAGATGTACATAGCAGTTTCTGAATTGTGCAGTGAACGCAGAATTTGATCACTGGAACTGTGGTCTCTGGCATTGTACAGTCTGCTTTAAGAAGAGGGAAGGTGGAGGGGGGAAAAGAAAAGCTGTGAAGGGTGTCTGTGAGGTAAAAGGAGGAATATCAATCTGTGAATGAATTCTCATCACTGAAGCTTAGGGAGTCGTAGAGACCATAGAATTGTTTCAATTGGAAGGAACCCTTAAAAGTCATCTGGTCCAACTTCCCTGCAGTGAACAGGGACACCTACAGCTACATCAGGTTGATCAGAGCCCTGTCCAGCCTGACCTTGAGTGTCTCCAGAGATGGAGCATCCACCACTTTTTTGGGCAACCTGTGCCAGTGCTTCACTACATTTTTTCTTATATCCAATCTAAATCCTCCCCTCTTTTAGTTTGAAACTATTTCCCATTTTCTTATCACAACAGACTTTTATAAAAAGTCTGTTCTTTTCTTTCTTATAACCTCTCTTTAGATATTGAAAAGCTTCTCTCAGGCCTTCCCAGAGCCTTCTCTTCTCCAGGCTGAGCAGCCCCAGCACTCTCTGGAGGCACTCCCAACAGGTCCATGTCTCTCCTGTACTGAGGACTCCACATCTGGACACAGTACTCCAGATGAGGCCTCACTGACACAGAGTAGAGGAGCACAATCACCTTGTTTGGCCTGCTGGCCACACTTTTGATGCAGCTCAGGGTTTGGGTGGCTTTCTGGGCTGTGAGGGCACATAAGTAGCTCATGTTCAGCTTGCCATCTACCAGTACCTCCAAGTCCTTTTTGACAAGGCTGTGCTGCATTCTCACTCACAAGCCCAAGATTGTATGGGCAGTAGGGGTTTCCACAACCCAGGTGCAGGATCTTGGCTTTGTTGAACCTCATCAAGTTCACCTGGGCCCACTGCTTGAGCCTGTTTAGGTCTCTCCTGATGGCATACCATTCCTTGGGTGTGTCAGCTGCAGTGCACAGCTGGATGTCATCTGCAGACTTGCTTAGGGTGCACTCAATCCCACTGTTGGCATCATGTGAGAATCAAAGTTTTTGCTTTGACTCAGTTGGGATATACAACCCAGAAGCTCTGTTTCCTGTTCTTGGCATGATGTCTAAATACATAAAGCTCTATGCTCATTTTTTTATTTTTTAATTATTTTTTTAGAACCTGAACTTGTAGGTGTATGGTGAAAAAGCCTATTGAGAAGCACGATGATTAGTAGTGGGGGGACATGAATGAAGTTTTCAGATCAATAAAAGTTATAAGGAGCTTTTCACTTCCCTGGGATATAGTAGCTATCTGTTTGTTGAGTAGGTGTATGTCGGTTCATAGAATATCTTGGATTAGAAGGGACCTCAAAGCCCATCCAGTTCCAACCCCCTGCCACGTGCCTCCAGCTAGATGAGGTTGCTCGGGGCCCCATCCAAACTGGACGGTATCTATGTGTTACATAAAGATATGTATAGTGCAAGAACTTAGATGTCATTCTGTCTTCTATTAGTGCTGTGCATTATTTTTCAGTCAAGCCCCTCAGTAACTGGAATAAAAGCAAGCCAGAGAAAAAAAAAAAAAAAAAACACAAAAACAAACAGTTGTATGAAGCCCTTAGGAATGTTTTCCTACTGAATTTATTAGTTGAATTTGCAGGTCTTGTAAAACAAGCAGCCGCTGCTTCCAGGAAAAGGGTATTAGCTACTGAGCTTTTTATCTACGTATGAATTTTCAGTTCAAGTGTGATTCACCTTGAGAATGGGTAAAATTTTTCATTTAATCATGTTTATTTAAGGAATTCTCAATGGCACTTAGCGGTACCATCTGAGCTACTCAACCCTGGAGGCCTTTAAATTGGAAGGATCAGTAATATCACTCTAATAGCGCTTTAGCCAGTTCTCTCAGGAAAAGAACTAGGGAATAATTCTGTCCTGAGTGTCTTTTTAACTGTCACATAGGTAATAAGGCTTCAGAGTTGGTGCATTTCTTAGCAGTGTTTTGGCCTGGAGCGTGACCTGACCTGGGAATGCGTCTCCTTCTCCTTTTACAGGATGGAAATCAGACACCGAATATCCTGATTGCTCCCAGGTTGCAAAGGTCTTGCAGAAAAGATGAACTTGGTTTTACAGTGGTGTACAGTTACCTTAAGGCGTGCGTGTGTCATGATGAAGGGCTGAATGTGATAAGCAGAAAACCTTTCTCTGAGCAGAAGTCATGCTTTTCTCATCAGTGTCTAATAGTATCAGAGAGTGGAGAGGGAAAATAATTATTCTCTAGGGTTAAGAATGCTATTTTCAGAGGATCCAGGTAACCAACTACACAGAAAGATAGAAAGGGGCCTTTATTTATTTATTTCTTAAGTGTTGCATTCGCATAGGTGAATTCAGAACCTAGTGGGAACTTTACGAGCCAGCTAATGTTGCTGTGGCTGATTAGGCAGCATCCTGATTTGACCCATGGGAATGTCCGATGGTGACTCTATGCACTCCATTTGAAAATTTGCAGCTAATTTATTTGTATCATCTGAAAGCAGAATTGCAAATACACAAAAAGTGCATGATTTTTTTTTTCTACCACTCTTGAAATCTGTTCTCAGATTCCTTTAGTGGAATGGAAAGCTGCGCTGCATGTTTTTTGCTGTGCACAGGACTGTGTTTAGGCATACAATGCATACAGTTCTTTTCTGTAACTTGAGTCAGTTCTGCAGTGCGCCCCGTGCCCTGGTTTCAGTCCACGTACACTTGATAATGCACTGCTGGTTGGTTGGTGCTGAGCAATGGGTGCTCACCTGGGGCTGTGCTGAGCTGTATGCAGCCAGCTTGTGGGCCACGAGTTGGACATACCTGCTTTGGGCAATATGATCAGTAATGGTTGTTTTGCTATTGGCATGACTTTTGTGTATTGCAGGAAGATGCGAGATTTAGATGGAAATCTGTAGCGTAGGAAAAAAGGAGCTAATCTGTTACTTTTGAATGCCATTATTCAAATTCTGCAAAGAGGAAAGGCAATAGCAAGTTAACGGGTAAGACGATTTATTAGATTTTTCCCTCCTGTAGAGGGAAGAGCTGTTGCTCGTGCCACTGTCAGTGATGTGATATCCACTGGATTCTTGTCTTTTCTGTTTTTTGGGGGGCTTCAGAAATTAGTATCTAAATTGCAGCTATATACCAAAGTTGTCACTTGATTTTCAGTATCTTTGTGGACACCTTGTTTGGGAGCAAACAATTCTGTTTAAGGTGTGTGACAGTGTTGGCGTTTCATACAGGAGAGTTAGAAGGCTTGTTGCTGCTTCTTTGGCTGTCAAGGAAACCCAAACCCCAGGAAACTCTCCAGATAAATATAAATGAATATTTCAGGGTTTGCTCTGCCAGCTTTATGAAAATAGAGTCATGAAAGACCTGCTTCTTGACAAATTTGGCACAAGGAGGATATTTTGCATGCGCCTAATGTGCATCCCAGCATCTGTGGTGTGTGTTTATTTGATGTGCATACCTGGGCACAGCTTGTTGTGTTCATGCTCCTTGGCATGCTCTGTGTTCTTTTCCTGTAGCTGAAATGTGTTTCCCATCTCATTATCTCTGTTTTGTTATAGCTTGCATAACATGATGATCTGTAAAGACACTTCTTTCTAACATGCCCTCTCTGTGTTCACGTGATAATAGTACAAAGCGTGTTTATGGGAACAGTTGATGTGGTAAGAATACTGAAGGCCTTGCTGTGAGATACCCAGGTGAAGATCTGTAAGTTTGTGTACAGTAAAGAGAGCGTTTGGCCATGTCTTCTGTCCAGACTAACTGCCTAGCAGATAATTTAGTACATATCGATGCAGTGACTTTGTCCCTCACCATTATAAAAACATTCACAGGTTGTTACTGTTCTTCAGCCAAACTCATCAGCGGGGTGGTTTAGAGTGACTCTAACAGGCATCTTAAACTGGGAATACCAGAGAAGGAGATGAGAGGCAAAGGGGTACAAACATACATTGCATTTGACATTAGGTCTGCGGGTGCAGTAGTTCTGTGATGTCTGGCATATTGGGTGCAGCTGGAGCATTCTGTGCATGAATGTAGCCCATTACAGTCAGGCCAGTGACTGGCTGCCTCCTTGGATTGCTGTTTCTTCTAGGGATACACGCTTCTGTAGTTCTGAATCTGTTCTTCAGTCTTAAGGTTTTGTTCCATACTCTTGTTCTAATTTCAGTTTGTTTGGGGTTGTTTCTCTTGGCAGAATTACCAAAAAGCAGACCAAGACCGTATGGGTTAGTGATTCCAATTAGTACCAATGCAGACGGAAGCTACATCTCCAATATACTCTCTGCAAGCCATCAAAGAAGATCAACGAGGGAGGTATCCCAGAGCCCCAAACAGCTGTATTTTAACGTCACTGCCTTTGGAAGGGAATTCCATCTCCGGCTGAAACCCAACACTCGTTTAGTGGCTCCTGAGGCAGTTGTGGAGTGGTACGAAGACTCTGTGGAAACTGGAAATGGAAATGATGCTGGTAATTCAAGTCAGACTAAAACTGCTGCAGAGAGGTTGTGGAAAAGAGAGCCCCTGTGGACCAACTGTGCTTACGTGGGTGACATAACTGACATCCCTGGAGCTTCTGTTGCTATTAGCAATTGTGATGGTCTGGTAAGGCTTATTTAATGGCATTAATGTCTGTCGTTTTATCACTTTGTTCTCAGTTTTTGTTGCTTTTCACTGTACGATACTAATGATCTCGTATAGAGAATCTTAGAAAAACTCAGTATACATTTACGCATAGTCCTTTGATTTAATCCAGGATAATTCCCCTCAGTTTGATAAACAAAGTCCTTAATGTGAGACGGAGGGGAATCAAAAATACTATTTGTTGGCTTTCCTTGTTACTTTCCTGAGGTGGTGTTACAAATGGGAGAATTTATAATCCAGTTACTTCAACACTTAAATGATTGAGCCTAGAATTTGGCATGGAAACTTTCACTCTTTACTTTTTGGGCATCAAATTTGCAGGGTGCCCAGTAGTCCAAAAATGGCAAAAAATGTAAAATCTAAAGGATGTATTAAGTGGGCTTATTTTCTTTTTTTGATGTGTAGTTCTATTTTATCTGAAGCTCTCATGTGAAACTTGACTGATTCACATCTATAAATGATTTGTTCTCAAAACCGTGCCAGCCTGGTTGCTATGTTAGTTAAAACGCATGATAGTTCATTGTGGCTTCATCAGTTGCAGAGACTGGCCTGGTACACAAATCCCATATTGAAAGACTGGAATATATTGAGTACACATACCATTCGTTAATTCAATCATGCGGTAAAGAAAGCTAACAATACTTACCTTGTGCTCTATAAGTAGCAGGAGCAGTGGTGGAACATGGCTGCAACATCCAGGAAGATTAATGTAGTGGTTACTCTACTGCTATTCAGGGAAGGAATCATATGAACAAGTTTGCAACAAGAATCCCTTCTTGGAAATAGGTTTCCCTCTTCCTGTCACATGCCAGAGATGTTAATGATTTGATTCCATTTGGTGATAAGTGCTGGCTAGCAAACCTCCCAGCTTCTGCAGCACGTAATTTATTTCAGGTAAAGCAGTCACTGTGTGACTACCTGCATAAATGTCTGAAACTCCTCATTCAGTGCGTAGGGCTGTGCACAACCATAACTCCCTGACTTTCCTTACTAAAAGAAGGAAAACACTGATGATGTTTATGTCTTAGGTTATCAACTTCTATCAGTTTTTCTTCTTTTTTTTTTCCTTCTGTTTTTTTAGTGGGATCTGTTGACCGTGTGCTGTGTTTACAGAGATCATGCAGACATCTCCCTGGATAGGCAGAGCCTTGGATGTTACTTTGACAGTGAATGAGACTGTTGGGCTGAGAGCTGTGTTTTATCAGTAATCCTGAATGAAGTTCTTGCGTTAAGTGCCAGAACACTTTAAGACAGTAAATTGGATTAAATGGAATTAGATTAAGGGGTACAGCAATATCAGCAGGGATCGCCATGTGGCTGACAAGCTTCTTGTGTTGTGTTTTCAGTTACTGAAATTAAGTAGTTTCTGTGTTCTCAAACCTCTGCATGTATAAGAAGCCAACAGGTGCCAGCAAGATCCTAAAGAGCAAGAGGCTTCTGAGTTTTACATCATATTGCCGCTATTTTCTCACAGCACCCAGGAGAAGCCCCTTAGGTGCTTTCCATGGTCTTAGGGGCTGAACTAGAGGCAAATGTGCTTTTTGCTTAAGTAGAAGAGTGGGTAAATGCTCCTGAAGTCACTGTTGTCTCTGTTCATCTCAACGTAAGCTGTCCTGTGAAGTCTTTGAGGGGCTTCTTTAAGCCCCTGAGCCACCTGCCACATGGCAGGATTGGAAGGCACCATCAGAGCACATGTGGTGTGAAAGGGTGAACTGGCTGACCCTCCTGCCAGCAACAGATCTTAGTGGACGTTCTGGCCCCTGTGCTGCATTTTGCACTGCTGCTGAGGGACTCACAGACTGGCAAGGAGTTACGGCAACAGCTTTACTGCTCCCTGCTTTGGGCAGCTGTAATGACAACAGCTTGTGCTGAAAGGCAACTTTTTGGAGCAATTCAGCTTGCTTACTTCACCTAGCTGTTGTAGTAGTCTTTGGGACTTTGTTTATTTATTTATTTAAACAAATAAGTGTGAAATAAATGATCTTGAAGATTGATGACATTTAAGTTGTTCTTTTCTCCCAGCAGCTCTTGGATTAGCAGAAGTTAGCATTTCTGTCTTCTCTGCTGCTGTACTGTGCTTCTCACAACCAAGCTAGAATACTTGATCCTCAGTGTATTCTAACTATGTGAAGGGTGAGATGATATGGCTTAACAGAAACTGGAACAACAGTGAGAAATTCTAGGGCTATGTGTCTATTCAAAAGGCTTATTTTTGACTTCAAAGAAATATACGCACTTGCCAGTGTAGTTTCCTCAGGTTCTTACCTTCTGGGAAAAAAGAAAAAGGAATCACTATGGTTACAATTCAATCGCTGTGTAGTTTATAAAGTAAGCTTGATATGATCAATAACAGCAAAAAAAAAAACAAATGCTTGGCTTCCACTGGTTGGCAAAAGAGCTCACAAAGTTTGTGTGTGAGGAGATTTTAGTTGTGACTCCTACGTCTCCTGCTGATAGGTGAGCCAAATTATGTATTGCATTAACCTTTACTTCGTAAAGACTGCTGTATTTCATATTGTTCAGTGTTTGCTTTCAGTGCTTGGATGTATGAGGTTATGAGGAACATGGTGGTGCTGAATTTTGATTACTTCATTGTAAGTATACAAAATTATTGCCATTTACACTAATAGAGCAAGATTTTGTTCATGGTCTCTTCCTGAATCTGAGCTTACCTTTTAAAAAACAAAATACTGAAATACTTTTGTTATGAAACAGTTTACATATCTACTTTTGCTGGAATAGCCATCTGCGTGCCATAAGTTTTGCGAATTCCTATCTTCCCATCTGTTTAATATCCCTTGAAAATAACAGTTTGTTACAAGGATCCCATGCGTGTGCATGCACTTGTCGTTGCAAAAGAACACTTAATTTGTCATGGAGAAGCTGCCTGTTGTTTTCATTACTGTCTTTAAATAATAATAATTAAAAGAAGTAGCTTTACTGAGTAACTGACAAATTCTAAGAAATGTGTCAGCTTATGATCATAATAAAATAAACCCTGGTTCATATTTTCCATATGTAAAACTCAGGACGAGTAGATTTGTAAGGTTAATTCTAACTTGGGCGTTGTAAGGCCATGCTGCATTTCAGAAAGCTGGGGTTTACTTGGGTTTCTGTGCTGTGTTTCTCCGGTTACTTTCATCCCAATGGCAGTATTTCTTGTCAAAATAATTATAGAGTTTGTCAAATACTTGACAGTGTTACAGCAAAACTTGTAACCGAGTTGCAGTTGTCAAGCAAAATCATCCTCTGAGTCTAGATAGCACATGGGGAAGTCCTTACTTGTCTCTCATTTCAGGAGGTGTGGTTTGTAGCTCACTGCTGAATTTGGTCTTCTGGTAATTATAGCTGATATTTACTGTAATTAATACTGGCTTTGTCTTCTGTACGTCCATATTGGTTTGGCTCGCTCTGCCATGGCAGCTGTGTGAAGTTAAGCTGATGCTGGTGCAGTGCAGTGTTGTTGATCCATCACTGGGAAGGAAAGGGATGAGTGCTGATAAGAGGAAAACCTGATGCTTTCTCTAGAAGGTTATCATTGTGTCATGCTTTCATTTGTGAGCTGAAAATAACAGCATCCTTTGGCTCTGTGGGCTTGGGAAACTGAAGCATGTAATCCCTTATCAGAGAAGGGTAGAAGGAGAAAAGCTCTCAGTGACTTTCATTTACAGATGATGAAATCAGTTTACAGATAGCAGCCTAGATTTAAGTCCACTTTGCCTTTGCTTTATTTGGTTTTGGTTTAGTAACTGTTCAGAAGTAGAATATGTGGCAGTGTTGGAGGAATGTATTGTTGTATTAGCTTGACAAGATCAGGAAGAAGGCTCGGTTTAACCAGACGGTACTTGCAGAGTCTGTGATCTTCCTTCGCTCATTCACAGTTCTCCAGTTCTTTCATTCCCACTTCTTGTTTTGCTTCCTTTCTGTGTTTCCTTCTTGCTGGTGCCTGTACAGCAACATTTCACCTCAGCACTCTTCAGCTGTTGATCTCATTAGGCACAGACTGACCAAAGGGAGTCAGCGTTACAAAGGGTTAGGGCAAGCATTCCTGCCTGACTTGCACCAGCCCCTTCCCTATCTAGATCTGAGTAGCAATTCCCTTCTGTTCTCCTCACAGAGATTATGCAAGCAATAACAAAAGGCCTTATATTATAGAATCATAGAATGTTCCAAGTTGGAGGGGACCTGTGAAGATCATCAAGTTTAGCTTGTCAGGTGTTAATGGTGCCTTCTCTTTTGGGTAACTATGGGAACAAGTTTTGTGCCTCAATGTACTAAATGAGATGTTTTGTCTAATTCATATGCCTAACCAAGACAGGTGAAGTTATTCTACTTCCAAGTGCATGTACAAGGGGCAGTATGTTAGTTCCTCACTTCTGTGGTTAAGTTTCCCGTTCCAAGATGCTATAGTAGGTTTAATGGTTTTGAGGAGTTACTGAAGCCTATCTGGCTTTGCAGTTCTGTTGCTAAGAGAGTGGATGTATGTTTCTAGAGCAGCATATGCTTATAGAAAGTTGGGAAAACAATTACATGTTAAAGGTGGAGGAAGTCAGTCAATTGAAAGCAGAGCTCGTAAGGAGGCACTTTTCAAAGATTGCCTGTTCCTTGCGCAGTGCTTTTCCTGCTTTGAAGACACAGAAAATGACTCACTTCAAGCAAACATTGCAGGTGTTTCGGGCTGTCAACAAAGAGAACACAGCAAAGTTTACAGTGGGAAATGACAAGGTAGAAGCTTTTGAATGAATCTCTGCTGTTGTTGTAAATAATTACTTACCTAATGTCTTTTTTTCTCAAATTTTTCCGTGTCGTAAAAAAAGAAAAAAATACTTTCTCATGTAGCTTTCTTCCTCTTGCAACAAAACCCAAACAGATGCTGGTATGTGATGCATTAGACTGTACTTACTATGTCTCTGTAGACATATATCTCTTTGAGTTGTGATCTGTTTTATATTCACATTTATGGAATGCAAGAATGTGTGGATGTTGCCTTGCGTTTCATATCAGAGCATTAGGTGCTCTACCTTTAAATGCAAGCGCTGACCCCAGTATGCTATGTTTTCCATCTTTGACTTTAGCTGCCAAGAAAAACGTGACTTACTTTCCCCAAACAGCCGCTATCTTCAAGTTCAGGGCTGCATACACTGTAAGAATGACTGCAAATGAGAGCCCTTCAGGAGGCTGCTTCGCTTTTCACATGCAGCTGTTGAACCAGGAGAATCCTCAAAGACATGAAAGCTGTCAAGAATCTATCATTATTTGTGACAGATGATTCCTCACTTGTTTATTTTCATTTCTTTCTTTTAAGGTTATCAAGACATGAAGAAACTTGTGTATGTCTTTGAAGCCATTACAGACAGTACTGTTACGCACATTTATGTTCTGCTGTTGGTATTTGGGGGGGTTTCGGCATATCCTGAGAGGTTTTTTTGTGATTATCTGACATTGCAGTTCCTTAGTACAGATCTCTTAAAATCAGGGACTTCTCAAATGTTTGTCTGACTCTGTGCCTTAACTTCATAAAAGGAAACTAATGAGAGTTGCCTACCCTCAGTGGTTTTGGCATTCTTTTCATTACTGGTTGCAGAGCCTTTGAAGTGTTGAAATGGAAGGATGTGCAGAGATGTGAGCAGTTACTTTCCCTTGAGCAAATATGCTTGAGAAAGTCAGACTAGAGAGACTTGCATGAAGATTTAAGCCCTGATTCAGAAAGACCCTTAAAAATATGCTTAATTTAACAACGTTCTTTAAGTGCGTACCTGCATCTAAACAGTTTTGAGGTGCCTTGATTAGTTTCAGATGCTTCTTATTACCCATTGTTCCACCAAGTCTTGAGTAAAGGCAGGTTTCATGTTCACGTACTGGCACTAATGCGTTGTTTCAGCATGATTTCACCCATGCTGGGGAGGTTACATTACTAAATTATGAAACAGCTTTCTAGGAGCTGGTGATCCTTTGCTCTCAGTTTTTAGAAAAGTATTTTGGAGACGAACAGCTGGATTTCTGCTGAGCATTTAGCATATGGGAATCTCTTCTAAAGATGAGTGTCACCAGGGATCCATCGTCAAGCTGGGTGCTGGGTGTGGGCTGCAGGAAAGGGACGGAAGCATCATGGCGTGTGAGTGACCTCAGCAAACGTAGTGTGAGCCAGCTGTGATGGGTAGAGGTGTGGGTGTTCTCGGGGAGTATGAGACATGTCCTGAGGCTGGAAATGGGGCTGTGGCCCCATGAGCTCTCCCACCAGGTTGAGAATGGCGTGGGAAGCAGTGCATTTCCGCAGGCCTGGCTGTGGCTGAGCAGACAGACATCTGTAATCTGGCACATTCTGGGAGCACAGAGCAGGCAGCTGGGGAGATAGACGGGCATACTGACCGCGTGCTGCTCAGTGCAGATGGTAGCAGTATCTCAGACTGATTTAACATTTTGCTATTTGTGCTACCTCCCGTGTTGCACGCTTCCCACAGTAATTATATCCTTGCAGTGAACTCCCTTGGCCTGCCATGCCTGTTCTTACCACTTGCATTTCACTGTTCTTGGCAGCCCTGCAGACTTATTAACTGGGCTTGATATGTTGCAGCTGCCTTTCTGAACTGACGGGCCTGGCCTGGGAACCTCGGTCAGTCTTCCTGACTCAACAGAGCATGCCGCTGGGTCAGTCGCCTTTGATTGCTATTAGTCTGGGCTTGGAGTTCATCCCTGTCACCGCTCTGGTACACAGCACTTCCCAGAGGCCGATAGAGACTTCTCAGTCATGGTAATCCACAGTAAAGGGGATTTCTCTGCGTTCAGAAGCTTGGAAAAATGCAGTGTCATCATGTTAGTTATTCAAGATTTCCAGCTCCTTACATAAGAGAAGCAAAATGTCAATACAGTGTAAAATGATTTAATGTGGAAGATGCTTTTATGTTTCTAGTTTGGTTCTTTATGAGTTTGTCCCTCAAGGGAAGCTACTGCTTCATTCTCGGAGTGTGTAATGTAGTCAGTTTATGCTAGTGTTTGCTCAAGCTCCATTTATTGCTTGCTTGATTTTATAAGTTATTACAGTGGGGCCAGATTTGTGCTCGCAACAGATTTGCCTCTGCTTCAGAAGAGACCTGACTCTTAGCAGTTACATGTCATTCTCTCCTCCTCTGTTACATCTGTCCCATTCTTGCTTAGAATAAATTCCCCTTGCCTGTGCAAGAACTTCCTTTTTTTTTTTTTTTCCTTCCAAAGCTCAGACCAAAACTCATCTTTTGTGAAACTTCCTCTGCTGCAGTAAAGCACCAAAGGATTTGTGCCCGCATTGTCCTGAGAAGACAGATACCTGAGGTAGATGGATGGGCTTCTTGGAGACCATTGCAAAAAGTGACATAACCAACTGAGGAGAAGGAGAACCTCACATCTGCTCCCAGGTCCCAGCTCTGCTCTTAACCCTCTCTGTCTCCCCTCCCTGTTCCTCAGGACTGTCAGCTCAGCCTATTACCAAAGTAAAATGAAACCCAAGTGGAATGAAAGCTCTTTTTCAGAAATGTGGGGTGAATCTCTTTGCTTCAGCAAATAGTTTTGGAAACTGCTATTGTTCATCCTGACTTTCTGCTTACCCTCTTGAGGATGATGAACTGGGGAAACCTCCATGCTTTGTGCTTACTGTTTGTAGTAAAAAGGACTGTGCTCAGAGTTTCCACTTAGTTATATGGTTCATGTTTTTGAGGCTGATTCACCCATTAAATCCTCTTCTGAAATGATAATTTTCCTATTGGTTGCAGTTCTGTCTCCGTGCTGTTCCAAGGATTGTGTGGTCATAGGAAAAAGTGAATAGACATGCAGTAGTATTACTATGGACTTAATGTAGATCGAGTTAGGCCAGGATATAAGGAGCTGCACAAATACATTTCATAGCATGGAAATGTACAATCAGTTTGAATAATAGGTTTTCCAAATGGAAAAAGGCGTCGTGCATTTTAAAATGGAGTACAGCAGTGAAAGGCCTTATGGTCTCATTGATGTGGAGAGAACCCGCTAGCAAGAACTATTTTTCTCCTCTGTGGAGAGATACAGAGTCAGTCCTGTGAGGAAAAAGGAAAAACTGGGACTATAGGCTGATTAGGATGAAAAGACAGAAACTAAACAAACAACTGGAATGAAATACATCAGATATCCCTATGCTGTGGTGCCTGCCTGCCCAAATGAGGATGAAGAGAGCAGCTCCTACCACAACAAAGAGCGAAGGGACTTTGCAAGGAGTCACGAATCTCTTGGATTCTCTGTGTGAACAGAGAGCTGAAAACACAGTTCTTCTGAGAAAATGGATCATAAATAAGTTTGAGATTATTTTGTTTTCCTCTCCTGCAGCCTTCACCAAGTATTATTTCTCAGGAGAAGGAGAGAACGAAGAACTAGGACCATAAGCAAATTTGAGTGAAGTGTTTGGAGTCCGCCTTTCAAGTAACTCAGTGTTCTCCCTCATTGCTTTGACTGCAGTAATTCACTGCTCCAAACTGGGACAAACACTGGGATGCTGGTTCCTCTAGAACCCAAAGTGGGGCCAATGTGCCTTGCTGCTGTCATATGGGCACTGGAATTAGTCTGGGCACCTGTACTTGATGCTGCAGATTTTTTTTGTGTATTTTTCAAGAGTCTTGACAGGCTCCTATACAAACTGTCCAAAGATTAAATGCTTTAAGTTCCTTCTTCAAGCCATGGTGTGAGTGATGCTTGATCAGGAAACAGGGAAAAACCTTCTAAGCTTGCTTAAGAACAGCCAACTTTAAAAAGATGTCTGTTTTAACAGTGTTGAAGGTTATTTTCAATTGAGAAAAGAGCATTTTTGTACTTAAGAGCACGTCCCTTTGAAAAGGAATGTGTTTATGACATTTTCCATGTTTTTAGCCAGGTAACGTATGTACGAACACATGACTTAATGCTGTGTGTTTTTGGCTTTGGTGTAGTCCATTAAGCCGCTCAGTCAAATTCATGATAATGCTACTCAGTAATATTAGTGTGTGTGTCTGCCTTAACTCTAGTGGATTGTCCCAGCTTCTGATGGGTTGATTAAAATCACTTTCTGTGTTGCCAGAATCCTGGGTTTTGTTACATGTTTCTTACTCTTCAATGAAAGTGTTGCATTGCCACCAGTCTATTTCATATACCTCTGTTTCAGGAGAGAACTTCACATCTGTTGCTTTATTGGAAAAGGTCTTATTTCCTTTCCCATAGTGTGGTGCTTTAACTGTCACTTAATTCCTTTGCCACTCAATTCTTTAGCTTATTCCAGTAAGGCAGTGATGTCTGCTTTATGCCCTGTGCTTATTTTCTGGTTCTGTACATGGATTTTGGAAGGTGAATGTGTGGGCTCATGCTTGCATGCGTACGTAGAGAAAAAGCTCGTGTTTCCTAAGGGATGTAGCAGTTAAAGTTGAAAATCACCTTTATTAGCTCTTAGTTTATTTTTGAATATTTTGGTGTGGCATATTTTAAGGAAAGGGAGTCTGTCTAAAATATATTTTAATTCCACGTGTACTGAAGGTGTTGTGTGCGTGTGTTACAGAGCAGAATGACTGTGTTCTTATCTCTTGGCTTACTCTTCATTTCCCTGATAGAGTGCCTTGCACAGACGAGAAAGCAGTTAAGGTATGAAAGGGATGCTTGTTTATGAATATGAATATGTGAAAATAAACATCTCCCATGCATAATTTGGTCAGTTTTGCATTTATGTTCCAAGAGTGTCCCTACAGAGCAGGTTTTACAGCCCTTCTTGAGCTAAACTTGAAGGAAAATAAATTTTGCTAAACTGTTCCTTTGCTCTTACATTTAGAGTATGCATACTGTAGCATTTTTGAGGTATGAGGGCTGTGCAGAGGGAAAAGAGAAAGTTACTCCTGTTTTTGCATACTGAAACGAAGATTTTCTCCCTTCAGTTCACCCTCAGAACAGAACTGAATCTGCTCCTGAGTCCATGTTCTCCCAGGCTGTGCAGAGCCCAGGAGGAGCAGGTGCAGGTGTTGAGCACTTCCCATTAGAAGTAGCGTTGGGTGGAACGGAGGTGGCATTATCAGCACTGGCTTTGACATCAGCATCTGAGGCCAGAACTCTCCTGTCTTGGCAGGCCTGGCACTTGCTTCACTTAAATACCCAGTTTCATGTGCAGTGACAAAGCGAGATTCAGTGCTTGTTTCATCAGTGTTTGTTCCATGAGTATCACTCTGTAGTAAATAAACTTCTGCTGTCATTTGTGATTAGCTCGCATGTGGTTGTTCAGAGACTTGAGTTGCCTGCAGTTCTTGGAGGAGGTTCCCTTCAGCTGTCAGGGTTTAGCACACGCTTGCTGTAGGAAGATTTTCAACCTCAGTACCAGTTTGCAGTTACTCTGACAAAAGGAGTGACAAAAGGACCCATACTTATACCATGCCACCTTCTGCTTTCAGTGATGAAGAGCAGGACCACAGGGACAGATCCTCCTGCTGCAGGGAGGCTATAGTCAAATGACCTATGTGCAGTGAGAAGCTTTGTGTGCAGGAGCGTGCTACTGTCATCTGAGGCACAACCATTAGGAACTGCCACTACTTTGGCTGTGTAAGCAAGGTACCTGGCAAACTGAGGGTGTCTGTGCCTTCATGTTTTGTGTGCAATTCAGGGTATAGACAAAAAGTTTAAGAGGCAAGGATACTACGTGTGCGTGTTCTTAGATGCTGTTGCACACATGTAACATAGTACCTTCCTGGAAATAGTCCTGCCTTACCTTTCAACCCGCCCTATACTTTGGGGGTTGTTTTGTCCTGATGATGGCTTTGTGGAGGTTCTGGGTTTTGGGATCTACTTGGTCACCTGTGATAATTCCATCCTGTGGGTGTAAATAATTAATTGGTGCAACAGGCTAGTTCTGGAGCAATTGACCTCAAATAACAGAAATGACTGACAAAACACTTTTGGAACAGAATTGATAGTGAAGTCTAACAAATATCTAAAATAGGTCAAAACAATAATTTTGTCTTTAGGTTTGCCATAGGGCAGAAATGATCTGATGGCTTCTTTATTATTTTCCCTGACTTAGAGTTTGATACAGAGATCTGAGGACCAGGATGCTCTGAGGTTTGTCCCATTCTTCTGAGGGCATTGGACTGAAGAAATGAACTCAAAAGTAAATTAACCTTGGGGATATCTTGACGTGTTGGCCTACTGCCTCCATCTGTTCCTTCTCTGGAATTTGTTTCTTCAGTCCCAGGCAAAACTCAGAGCATTAGCAGGAATGGAAACTGTTCTTATGGGACATATATAGAGATGGCATATATGCCATCAGCCCATTGCTTCCCTTCACTTTCAGCTCCCTCAGAAAGATCAGCAGGGCAAGTGGAACTCAGGATTGAGTGCATTTAAGGCACAGTGGTGTAAAAGGTGCTGGCATTCATGTGCTTTTTCCTTGGCAGGCTGAAAGGGTATTCTCCTCTTGGGAGTTCCTTCTACAGATGAATCCTTGCAGAATGAAATTAGATTGGACTGAATAAGGGAATAGTTTCCAGCAGACTACTCTTCATACTACCAACGTTTTGAGGTGTTTTGCCCAACTCAGCTGTTTCTGTCTGTCTTTATCTTTTGCAAAAATATGTTCTTCTTTTCATAAGCAACTGTGTCAAGTACAGCATCATCTAGGGAAAGAGATTTTCATTGGAGTACCTTCCCAAAGCATTACTGAAGGGTTCTGTGTCAGTAGGATTATTTCCATCCTTGTATTGTGCAAGGAGTTAGGTGCACCAGCATTGCATAGATGAAGAGTAGCGCTAAGTAAGAAATTAGAGTTTAAGACAGCATGTGAAACAGGTGTTGGGGGTCTGGGAAAAAAATAAAGGGAAATGGACACAGAAAAACATTTGTGAATACATAGGGCTATCTTTGTCACACTGCATCAGTCCCTTGCATTTATATTCATAACTGCTATTGCTACCTTTTCTCTTTTCAAAACCTTCAACAAATCCACATAAATTGTAATGAATATCTTTCAAAAAGCTTTGACGGAATTGCTGAGTCCGTGCTCTGCTGCGGCTGACCTTAAAAAGAATTGCAAGCCCTCACCATCTGTTGGCACCTCAGAGGGGGACAACCCTATTTCCTGAAGCATGACTCCATTTAGCAAATGCATAGGACCTTAGCAGAGCAAATGTCTTTTTCACATGGTGAAGGATCACCCAATCTCAACTGTTATTGGTACCAGCAGTTTCATAATAGCTAAGGCAGAAGCGAGATTTTCTTGGTTGTTAGCAGAGAGAGCCCTTCTTGTAGGTGCCACTGGGATGGGAGGTTTTTCCCTGTTGCTGGATCCAGAGGGAAGGCTTTCTTTCATTATCTTGTGACTGTCGTATCAGGTACTTGTGTAGGTTTTGGAGGAAATCAGTTTCCAGAGATCTTTTGCAGTTTTCTCTCTTGAACTATGACCATTCAAGCAAGGTTAATGTGGTGTAGTTGGATTTTTTTTATTATTTTTTTAATTTTTTTGGTGGCTTTTTTCTTTTTGGAATGGGCTCACAGGAAGCATCTGTATGACACTTTTTAAAGACTGAAAAAAGTTCTGATATTTTTCTTAAGGTCGCTGTTCTGCTTTCAAGAGGGAGTGGCAGTAGGATTTTAAGTCATTGAAAGCAAGGATGAAAGTGAAATCACTCTCTTCTGTTTGACTGTCCTACGTGATTCCTCATCCTTCAATTAAGGAGTGATGGCTGCTGCCCACACCGTTACTGCTGTGTCTTTTAGGCAGTGCTTCTACTACTCATTTTTTCTTAAGCTTTCTGTATGTCTTTGGCTGGAGCAGCAGCAATGAACATGATGTCCTGCCTGAAAGTGTGTTTGAAGAAAATGAAAATAACACCATTTTATGATACCAAAGGAAAAAAAAAAAAAAAGGCAGGTTGGAAACTAGAAAAACAGCCTTGACTGGAATTCACAGAAAGGCATAATTGTTTAGCTGACTTTAAAAAATATTTCATCTGATTGTAGAAAGTTGAAATTCCAGAAGGCCTGTGTGTAATGGACTGGCAGATCTCTTTGTCTGAATGAAGAGTTCATCACAAGCAAATGGTTGCATGACCTGTAGCCGTACCAGTTGATGCAACTCTTATCAAGGCCATGGGAGGTGCAGGAGGACTGCAGGGAGCACGTGTGCTGAGGTGCAAGGTGGGAAGGAGCCACTGGCCTTCCTTTGAAAGGATTCAAAGCATCAGGTGGTATATGGCTGCCCAGAGAAGGTGCGGATGCCCCATCCCACCCCTGAAGTTGCCCAAGGCCTGTATGGGGCCCTGGGTTCCCCTGATCCAGTGGGTGGGAACCAGCCCATGGCAGGATATTGGAACTGGGTGGGCTTTTAAGTTCAAGCCATTTTATGGTTCTGTTATATGGACCTGCTGTGTCTAAGTGCAATCAGTACTCCTCATTTTGTCCTATATTATAAGACTCAGAGCTGAAGCTATAACTGGTTGAGCAGACAGAAGTCTGCTTTGGAGCAGAAAAATGGGAATTTACATATTACCTATATTTGCATCTTCTCTGCTGATTTTTTAATAGTAACTTCTATTTAAGAGTATGCAGACCTACTCAAAAGCCAACAAGGAGTAATAGCCAGTACTATTGCATTTGGCAGTGCGTGCATCCTCTATGCACATTTGGCATGTGGAAGATAAGCTCATGTTTGGGGAGGTGGAGACACATCAGAGGGTGCATCTGAGCACAGTTGAATGATAATGTTCTTAGTGAAGGTGGTTAAAAATGGCCTGAAGCGAATCTCTGGTGATTGGGAGCTGCTCTGGATATCTTATTTTGTAGCTGTTACTGAATCACACCCTTCAGCCTTGGATATGTATTTTTACAAACCAGTGTTTTTAGGGCAGTTTGACAAATAATTTCCTTTCTGGATTTTTGCTTTTTGTTACCAAAGTAACATATGCTTCTTAAACTTTTTTATTCCTGGAGACTCGCAACTAACAGTTTATAAAATAGCCCAAGCTTATTAAAATTAGAAAGAACAACCCTTTTTTATAGTTTCAGTAATAAAAAGCAGATTGTGTAACTTCTGTGGACGCTTGATAACATATATAGTCCACATGAATTGGGCGCTCATACAAGTTCTGCCTTCGCATATCACATGTGGTAAACTATGTCTCAGTAAAAGCAAGTAAATAGATACTGAAATAGTCAATGTTCTAAAAACTTAATCCTTGTAACCTCTCTCAAAGCTCTTACTGACTGTAGTGTTTGTACTGAATTTGAAACTGCATTTTGTAGCGTAGAGATACAGAAGCCATATTCAGTAATGCCTTTTTTCATGTTTCTTGTTTATTCAGCACCATACTTATTTGTATCTGGAATTTGACCTCAGAGCCACATGGTCTGAGGTTTGCAAAGGAGCGAGAAACAAGACAGGATAGAAGGTATCGTGCAGCATTACTGAAATAAAAGGAAAAAGCAGAAGGGAGGCAAGTTGGGTTTTTCTGCTGTAGGAACTGACCATCTGCATGCAAGTTCTTCCCTTATTTGGAGGGTCCCACAGAAGTTCTAATCATCGCTGTCTGATCTCTGCTCTGAAAGAGTTATAGAAATAAGTTAGTCCCTTTGACCTCCTGGCCTCATATTTCATCATGGGTTTCTTGAAATGATAGATAAAGCTAAGGCACTGTTGTTGCTATTAATGGGCTAAAATATTTATTTCACTTAGATTTATAACTCGTACTTAGTTCATACTTAGTTTTCATAGGCTGCTTTTGAATCTTGGTTGATAAATAAATTTGACTATTTTTTTTCTAAGCAGTAGCAGTGAAGCAGTAAATTAACTTTCTAGCCATGTGCAAATCACATTGTCATTTGCGTTTCTTGTTTATTACCTGAGTAAATTGCTAATGTTTAAGGCTGCATTTCCTTTGAAGGATTTTCATGTGGTTTTACAAAAAAAATATAGAACCAGTTGAAAAGAATGAGCCCATTGGAAATATTACTCGCTTTGGCAGTTCAGTACTTTGAAATGGTGCTTCCTAGCTTTGAATGGAATAAAATACATCAGTTATGTGTTTCTTTTCTCTGGCATTAAAAAATAAACAAACAAAAAAAAGCCACCAAAACCTGACAATTCTCTGCTATCTTGGAAAGCTTTTTATGTAGGGACCATCTTTGTTATCTGCATTGATAGCTTTGCCAGTAGCATTAAGACCTGTATAGCAAAGAACCTCTGAGTACAGCACTTTCTAACTGTGGTGAAAGCCCAAGTGCCTTGCAAAGCTCATTTATTTGCTCTTTGCAACATAAATTAGCAAACCCTGGAAGCTGTTACTTGTGGAAATGAAAACCATAAAGATTGAGCCAAGCTGTCCAGTGTCTGTCCTGTTTCTCAGGAGCATGCAAGTAATCACATTTGATTATTTTCAGTCTAGTCTAGAGCTGCGTAATTGTTATTCTATGTTTGTGAAAATGATCTGTAGAAGAAGCTCCATAGGCAGAGAAAGTAGAGGCCACAGTGCAGAAAGTAGCATCCTAGAAAGCCTCAGTATGAGCCTGCTAACCTCTAAAATCAGTGAAGATGGTGGTTATAAACCCATCAGCTTCTACTTTATAAATAAAGTATGGAAGAGTCAGAAGGAGTCTAAAAGATGACTCAAATTGCCCTTCTCGTGGAATGTGGTAGGTGCCATGTGGGAGGTACTGTCTCATGGATTTGAGCATTAGGTACCTAATGCCCTAGAAAATGGTAGAGGTGATGTCAGTGTTGGAGTACTTCAGATGGCTTTGTCTTCCACAGTGCTGAATGCCGTCATATGATGCATGCTACATAACTTGGGATTCCTGATTACTGCTAATGTGAGCACAGGAATGTCACTGATGAGGGAGATCCGTTCAAATTGCTGTGGTGCTGAAATGTAGACGTCACCCTCTAGCACTCAGCATCAGGACAACCATGAAGCTTTTTGAAGAGAGTTCAGTGGTGCTTCAGGGAGCCCTGGGGTCTCTCTCCCCAGGGAGGCTGCATTGCAGTTCAGCCTTACAAGAGGAGGCAGGGATTCCTTACCTTTCTTTCTTCAATCTCTTTTCTCCTGAACCTCCCTAGACAGAGCCATCAGGCATAGTTTTGGTGCATGACTGTGGTGGGTGCAGAAGGAGAGCTGCTACATGAGAGCTGGCCCCAGCTCACCTGCCCTGTGCCACGGGAAAAGTAGCAGCGTGAGACCTGATGGGCCAGCTGATGAGCTCTATATATAGGTAGAATGGACCATGCAGATACCTCAGCATTGCTTAATTCACATCACATTGTGCATCTGGGACATTTGTAATTGCTGATAGTTCTGCAGCATCGTTCATAGTTAATGCATACAGACTGCAGACAGATAAATATTGCTAGTTTATGCCACAAGTATAATACTGCTGGCCTCAAGTATCCTGTTCCATTCCTCTGATCATTAGGTGTTCATATTTCAGGATTCTTTTCACTTACTTTGTAGTTTTGAAGTATTCAGCACTCAATTTGAAATTATTTTTCCTTCCTTAAAGTCTTATCAAATACCTTTCCTTTTTGTTTTCACTTTTTGAAGGAAACTATGACTTTAATGCAATCCCATGACTCCAGGAACTGGGACAACACCAAGCTTACCACAGACACTGGTGATACAGCACATACAAAAGTTATCTGTGGCAATGGGCCCGAGTGCCTATTGTTGTACATACACCTCTGGCTGCTTTCAGAGAAGTGAATTTTGCTGCTGCATATATCTTCACCATAACGTAGCCACCAGCACAGAGCCATATTCACCACAAAGAACTTGTACTCAGTAAATATTTCCATGGAGATATGCTGGGCTCAGTGAGACGCCTGCCTGCATTGACCGTGTTCCACACATCCTTTTCAGTTTTTAATAACCGATATTTTAAAACCACAATTCCTTCTTTAAGGACAAAGCATTTTGCATGCCAGTTTTGAGCCGTTAAAATGAATCTCTGTGGGTTTTCCAAGGACAAAAAATAGGGACATATTTTTCCACATAAAATCAAAGTTTGTTATTTCTTTTTGCTTTCATATAACTCTTAAGGGGTTCTATTGATTTTTCTTAGGCTTTCTGAAAGGTAGAAAAAGGAGACCAACATTTGGATCAAAACCAAGCATGAGAAATTTTAGCATAAAGGAATTTTCCAATGTATGTTTGTAGAAGAGAATTAAAAGCTTAATTTTAGTGCTGCCCAATGACCTGATAATGGAACTATTATTTTCTTTTATTCTGTGCAAGTCAAACAGAATATTGGCTCTTCTGAATATCTTTTCCTTCTCTATGCTGATTCATCAATCAGAGGTTGTGAGTGATTCTGTTCTCCAGAAAACCAAGCAGAGACTGTGGGAAGATTCTGCTCTTGCAAGGGATGCTGATGGTAACGTGGAGTAGTTTTAAGTCCTGTGCACTTTCCATCTGGTTACCGACTTCTGTGGGAGCATCAGGTCATTTTTACTATCCCTCCTGGAGTCCTGTTTATTGTAGGTGGTACAGCTCACTACTGGCCAAGGACTCCAACGGCACCATGCTTTTAGGGTGACTCAATCCCAACCTACTGTTTTCATTATGTTCTTGGTTGATCGTGGCACTTACTATCTAATTTTTAAAAACAGATATAAGACATCTTTATGGTTCTGATCCAAGTTCATATAGTATAATTTTCCATCCTCTGTCTTTTCTTTGCTATATTAATCAGAGATCGTGATCTCTTCCTTGTGTTCTTAGTTCTTCACTTTCTGTGTTGCGGAATGGTTAGTTGTGCACGGCTTTTGTCCGCATTATATTTCACAGGATAGCGTCAAATTAGTGATCTTAAAAGAAAGCTGCTGACATTGTTCATATAACACAGAGCAACCTAGAAAAGTTTAAATACGTGCTTTTCATTCACAGAAAGAACTCTAGTTGAGGAAATGAGTGTACTGTTTCTGGTCAGTTTGACGTTGGTCATTTCAGTGCATCTTAGCTTCTTATTCTTAACTTGTGTCTGTAGTTTGGAAGAGGATATTAAACATTCCTGAGTTTTCATCCTGTTTCTGAGTGTTCCTCCTGGTATCCTGTCAAACAAGTAACGTTTTTCCTTGTAGCTACGGAGGTTTTTTTGCATTTAAAAATCTGATGTTAAATGATCAGCTGAATAATTGAACTGGTTGTGAAACCCGAGCAGCATGCGCTGTTTTAATATTTCAATTCAAAACTCTCTGGTATTTTTGAATAACTCTAGGAGCTTCTTTAATAAGAAAAGTCTTACGCTTCTCTTTGCTGTCTGTGTTTAATAGCCTTCAAGAAATTAGAGTAAAATGATTCAGGAGCTCTTGCTTTTATTTTGAAATGCACCGCAGGGAGTTCTACAACAGATAAGACTTGCTTTAACATTGATATTTTCATCACATTAATCTTCCAGAGAGGAAAAATTAACCACTGCGCTCTGGCTTCCTATACTAGAAGCAGCTCAAAGGCTGTTGGTGCTGAGGAAGCCAGCAAGTGTGAGTGTTCTGCCTCAAAGCTTCTGTGTCCACCTGGAGCCCAAGAAGGTCTGGAGGGGTCGGTGGGGATTGGAGGCCCATCTGTGATGGAGAAGGAATTTCATTTGCAAGCCTCCTCTCTCCCTCTGTAGGCACCCAGCAATTGTATCAGTAACATCTGTTTCTCAAAATGTGCAGGTTACTGCCATATTGCTTTATTCCAACATTCTTCTACTGTGTAGTATTCTTTATATGCCAAGTAT
This sequence comes from Excalfactoria chinensis, assembly GCF_039878825.1. Classification (NCBI taxonomy): domain Eukaryota; kingdom Metazoa; phylum Chordata; class Aves; order Galliformes; family Phasianidae; genus Excalfactoria; species Excalfactoria chinensis. The sequence goes on from NC_092828.1 coordinate 39,039,978, forward strand.
GTCGAGGCCATAAATACTTTAACATGCAGAAGATGTGCAGCAAGAGAAGTATGTCCTTTTGGACGGCTTCCACCCTTTCTTGCCAGCCCTGAGATACAGGCCTCAACAGGGATCTGGGTCCCTCCATGTGACTGAGGAGCAGAGCACGGGTGGCAGCCTGAGCACTGTGCCACCCACTGTAAGTCCCACAGACACCCTGTGCCATCGCCAGGTTTGGAAACTGTCCAAGTTGTGGTGCTGCCTCTCCAAAGTTCACCATTTCCTTCTGTGTGTTTTCCTCTGCTAACACCTTCACATGGTTGGGATCGTATTAGCTCTGGTGTCAGCACAGTCTTGACTTGTCACATTTTCAGCTGCGTTAACAAGCGATGGAAAGACCTATTTGATCAGCAGGGAAGAGTGGAGCTGTGTATCAATGTGCAGTGCCCATTCTCGAGGCTTTTGCCTCTCTCCAGCTGCCTGTTGCACAGCCCAGGTCTTCACTTGTCTGTTTCATTTTTTGGCACTTTTGTTTTTTGAAGCCTGCTCAGCAGTGGAAGGCTGTTCCTGCTGGTATCCTCTTTCTCAAGGATGAGCTCCATGTGCTCCATGGCAGCGAGGAATCATGGTCCTTCTGGGACTGGTACAGCCTAGCAGCTGCCCTCCATGCAACGTGCTAATAGGGATCAGTGAGTCTAAATTACAATGAAATATCATAAATGGAATGAAATGTGTGCTATTTGGTTGCTTTCATTTATTTTGATTAATAACTATGTTGATCTATGCAAGCAATAGCTTGAGAAAATAAAATGAAGAAAAACTTAGGTTAGCATTAGAAATATCCTAATATCATGATAAACAGAAGGGGAACTCTATCTTGGTTTTCCAGATGTGTTTTGTATTTAAGTAATGAGACTCATATGTATCTATTAAGTCACTTGACTCCAACTATTCAAAGAAGTCTCACTGAACTGAGATTTTATGACGTGTTCTTTGAGGATATTAGGAGGATGGCTGAGCTAATCACTTTTGGTATGAAGCACTGCTGTGTGCAGTGACTACAGAATGATGCTTAGGGAAGGAAAGGGAAAGAAGAGACTATAAAATGTTTTATCTAGCAGGAAAATGCAGCTGGTGCTGTCAGAAGTGTATCTGTAAGCACTCTACCACAGGTTTCAATGCTTGGTTAAAAGATGATGGACATGCTTTATTATCAGTCATACATGAGCTTCTGTAGCTTAATAAATGAAGTTATGGGGCTAGACAAATGTGCTCCTATTTGTCAGTCCTCTTTAGGGAGAGGATGTGTTTTGATTATGTTTGTTTCTAATTACCATTTTGTTTGTATGATGTGTTCTTTGCTAAAATAAGACCCCTTTTTCCTACAGGTGTCAGGACTTACCCCTGTAGGTCAGTGACACGCAGCTATTCCATCAAGATTTAATGTTGCGCCCCACTGTGTTTAATAGATTTGATACTTTCTGTGCTTGCTTTACAGAGAGCACATGATCAGTTAAATCACCTCTCTGATAAACTCCATCAAAAACTTATCAGGAGTGATCTCCTGGTACTGCATCACCTACTGCAAACTGCTCTTTGTTTCTGCCATCATCAGGAGCTGCTTGGCCTTTCTTAGCATCACTAAGGTTGGAAAAGACCATTAAGAACATCCAGTACAACCACCATTCCATCCCTGCCGTGCTCATTAACCATGTCCCTCAGTGCCACATCTCAACATTTCTTGAACACCTCTGGGGACTGTGACTCCACAGTCTTCCTGGGCAACCTGTTCCAGTACCTCACCGCTCCTTCTGAGAAGAAATTCTTCATGTTCAATACTGCATGACCTTGGTACAATGGGACAAGCAGAGAGAAGGGTCACTTGCAGAAATGCTAAGGTTAACCATCAATGCTGCCAGAATTCCAGCTCTGTTCTTGCTTCCATGCTGGAATCAGAAATCATGTCCAGTTAAAAAAAAAACAGGGTAAGCATGTCAGTTCACTCAAACTGTTGTACCTCTTTGCATTTGACTCCTTCATCCTCTCAAAATTTGTTCTTCAACAGCCTGTTTCCAAGCCTGGGCATGAGGGTCCCTGTCTGCAGAACGAGGAGTATACACGATGTGCCTGAGCAATAGGTGGATTGCTCAGGCTTGCAGTTTTCCTTCTTTGCTCAGTGTTTGAAATTGTGCCTATCTGCAGCAGAAGCTCAGAAATACACCAAAATAGATGTATTAGAATCATAGAATCATAGAATTATGTATTAGTATGATAATAATTTAATAATTTAATAATAATAACTTAATAATAATAATAAAATTAGTATTAATGGTGCATGAAGAAATTCTGGAAAATAACAGTTACAAACTGCAATGGTGCATCATGGAGTGAAGGGTTCAGCGTCAGAACTCACTAGAATATATCACTCTTCTTACCTTGCATAAATGTTTTTAAAGAAGAACCTGGAGGATCAGTTGATTTTTGATGAAGTATGGCTGCCGTGTGGCTTGAGATGTATTATCCGAATAGTGCATTGAAGGCATAACCTTGGAGTGACACATGTAGGAAACTTATAATCAATTTCCACCTACTGTAGCTCTGTTTTGGTGGATGCAGGCAAAGCAAAATGTGCTGCTGGCAAAGCATCCTTCTTTGCTTTTATTTTTCTTCCAATAAAACAACCAGTGTTCAGTGTGGCTCCAAAAAGTTTTCATCTTTGGATTAAAAAAGTGAGCAGCAGGTAGCTGTGACGCAGGTTTTGCACAGTCATTGAACTGAACACACCTTAAACTAACAGAGAGGGTGAAAGGTAGTAGTGTTTTTGCTCTGAATCTGTGTTTTTAGACGAGGCAGCACCTTTTTTATAAAAGCATGTTTATATCGACTTCTTAAGAAGTTTAGACTGGAGGGCTGTCTCCAGAAACTGTCCCCCTCCCCTTTTGCCAAGTCCCATATGTTTGTCTTGGCAGGATTCAGAGTCTGCTTGGCTGGTGCTGGGATATTAAATTGAGGGAACACAGAGCTCTTGATACTTTTCAATAGGGCTTCTATTTAGTTAGAGGTAGGATAGAGCTGTCAGCCACCTGCGATTGTCCAACCGGGAAAAAAAAGAGAAATAAAAGGGGTGGAGGGAGAGCCTTGAATACATTTTGCAATTTTATTGATGTATGGACAGAAGAAAGCATTTTCTGGGAGGCAGCAGCTTTGTGTTGGTTCGATTTTCATTTAGTTCCATGCGCAAAACTGTGCTTGGTCCTTGTGCTGTGCTTCTGGCTGCATCGCTGGAAGGTGAAATAAATGATGATGCAAGCTGAAACAACCCAGGCTGGCTCAAGCAACTTTCTCATTTAACTTTTCACCTGTGGAGAATGCGTTAAGAGATTTTGTTAAGAGCTGGATAATTCGTGGCTCGAAGATTTGTCATATTTGTTTTACAAGACCATTGTTGGTGCTTTTATAAGAGAATGGTGCTTGTCTTCTCTCTTCTGCTGCCATCAATTGCTTTGAGGAATGGAAGAAAAAATGGAAAGCTTTGGGGAAATCTCCAGGGGGAGTGGAAAAGATTTTTGCATTTTTACAAGCCTGAACATTGTGTTGCTAATTGCCCTGATTCACTCTCTGATTTGCTTTAGGTGATACTGTATTTCTTTTTCTATCATTCAATAAGAAGATATGTGAGAAGTCAGTTTTTGGAGAAGATTACATTCATGAAGGTGAGGCAGGAGGACTGATACACAGCACTGACTGGCAGCTTGTCTGAGAGGATGTGATTTTGTCATGTGAAAGAAGAGCGTCCTTCCTTCTTGTGAAGGACAGATGTCAGGGTAATGGGGGAACTGCTTGTCAGCTCTTTGAAGACAAGCTGTAAACTTATATAGCTGTCACACAGGCTCATAGAATGGTGAAATATGTGTTTGCATAGACCTGTAAGTATTTGGCTACTGCTCTTCTGACCTTGCCTCTGTAGTCCCTTTGCTTCTGCTCAGATGACAATTGATCTGAACAGCTGTGGGCTCCAGAGATCTTACCATACATTTTACAGACAAAGCCTGTCAGTGTGTTTCCCTATGTCCTCGCTACTGGATTGCAGCCATTGAATTTCGATCTTCCTCTTCTAATCAAGCAGAGTAATCACCCTCCTGAGCATGGTCTGTCCCCGAAAACAGGAGTGGCTTGTTGTGCGGGAAGTTTTCCCCTTTCATACTGAACTCTTATCTGTCTTTGAGCTGGAAAATAACTGTCTTGACTCTTTAACAGATGGCAGTTTGCACAGATGCTGTGGTGAAAGCTATTACCGTCTTCTCGTTTCCACTTCCTAGGTGGATTCCAGCTGCATCACTTGTTCTTACTGCTCAGTATTTACACATGTAAGCCACTGAGGGGTCTAAAGTTGGAACTTACTTCCAGAGCAGAGTTGGTTTTTGCATCCTCAGATCCCTGTGGCTATTGCTCATCTTTCTTCATGTAGTCTGAGAGTTTCTCTCTGAGGACTTGATTAAGGCAACCTCTTTCAGCTCAGCAATTTCAGCCAGCTTTTTAATTTGCTTCTTCTGTTATTGACAACCCACTCTTATTCAGAGATGAAAGCAGAGCTTTATATACGATGTTACATTTCAGTTTTGTAAGCTTTTAATGTCTCCTCTTTGAAATCTTCACTCTAAAGATGCAGTCTTTCTGAATTGCTCTTTATATTACAGATGAATGTAAGTATCCCAAGCCAGATAAAAGTTGTCTTTAATACGAACAAAGATTCTTATGTTCTTATGTAGGAGAATGCAGTGAAGCTCTATCGATCATGTATCCCCTCATGGCACAGTGTAATCAATTATATATTGGATGACTGACTTTTTTAGATTGCAAAGTTTTATGCCTCGGGTGCAGATAAAGTAGGTCTGAAATGTGTATTCAGCTGGAGCAGTTACCATTTTGCTAAAAGCCTATACAATGGTTAGTTGCAAGAAAGCTACATCAAATAGGTGAACATTCGACTTTAAGATTCCACAAAGGACTTTATCTCCCTCTTCACTCTCTTCGGTGTACTGTCTTCATAAAAGCAACTGAAAGCAGACGAGGCATTTAATCTAAGAGTGTGAGCTCATACAAAGCTACTAAGCATGGAATGTCATGTATTTGTATACTCAGTACTGTCAGAAGAGAGTGCCATTTGATGTTTATCCATTTTAAGCACTGAGTGCAACATGGAACAAGTATTTGCATCCTCCTCCAGAGAGCTAACTCTAACCCACCAGGCCTGATGTATCTCATACAACACAGTGCTGTTTGTCCTGTGTTTGCAAAAAGCTTTCATTGAAGATGTAATCCCAATTAACTGCCAGAAAAGAACTTACATGGTGATCCTTGTTGCTAGTTTGGAACAGAGGAAGGACAAATTAAAAAAGAAGAAGATGAAAGAAAAAGGAAAAAAACCAAGCAGAAGTGAGGGGTTTTAAATCTGGAACAAGTCTGCAAATGAAAGAGTTGGTTAGAGACGCCTGAATGGAGCATGAAGAACAGCTGTGGTGTGAGGAATGCTTTATTATTGAGAGGAACATTTTAGAATGTGATCTTTTCCTTGTCACCTAAGTGTGTATGTGTGACAGGGAAGAGGGGAGAGAGAATCCTGATGCAAGTAGCCTTCAGAACCAGCTTGCCAATAGCACTGCTCTCTTTCTAGTCCACTGCCACATGTGCCACGTTGATGTGGGAGCAACCATGTCACAATTGGTAAATTCTTAGGTATTTCAGTTCTGATTTGCTTAAGGCAATCTTACATGTTCAGTTCTCTCGCTGTTTAAAGCTGGCTGAGGAGAAGTAGCTGCTAATTAATGTCTCTGTTCCCCTGAGTATCACATCAACATTTTAAAAATTCTTTCTGTGTAGTACAAGGGCACAAGGGGAATCTCAAGAACTTAATTGGTATATTAGCTTCTCTCTGGTAGATCCATTACGGCTTACTAAAATGCATGCAGCTCTAGGGTTTTCAAATTAGAGATGTCAGCTAAAATTAAATATTGTGAAAGTTAGTGCATGTGTAGATGAAGGTGATAGTAAAACATGGGAAGGAAAAGCATTTTTCTCTGAAAATGGTCATCATAATATATACTCACTATCTATAAAGTCAGTGGAAATACTGTTAAACCTCTTAGTATTTCTCTATAATTTAGTGTCAATATACTTAAAAATATGAATTCTTTGAGATATGAAAATGAACTGCAAGGAATTCTGTGAGCATGAAAGTAGAGCTGCTGGTGTGCAGGATATATCATCAGTGGCAGAGTGGAAAGATCTCTGTCTTTGGTTTCAAGTAGTCACTTGTTTACAAACCATGTTGAGAAGTGCATTCTGAACCTTCACAGCCCAAGCTGAAAAATTGAGGGCTTCTCCCTTAATACTCTTCAGTATTCCCTGTTTGTTTGTGTTTTTGTTTTTTGGTGGTTTTTTTCTCCCAGCTTTTAGCCCTTCTGATGGAAAGCTGAAGCTTGCTGGTTTAATGTCCTTCAGGAGTCAGCTGTCTCAGTATTGCTTGATGGAAATGCCATCAGTCACTGAGCAGCATTAGGTGGGGATGTGCAGAGAGAAAGGGAAAGTGAACTCTTTCCCAGGAGGGATTTATGTGACACTTACTCACTGAAGTCATTGTCCATAGTCTACTCCTAGTGATTGATAGATTGATGTTTTTCTGATGAACTACTGGATGAGCAGCACGGTTGCAGTCACCCTGCTCCTGTAAGTAATCCTTGCTGCTTAGATTAAGTGGTGTGGCCTCTCTAAGGAAATGAAGCTTGAATGAGCATGCACACAAGCCAGCAGTGCATAGCTGTGGTTGAGTTGGCCCTGCTGCTACCAGGGAAACACTCATCTTCTGCAGCACAGGGTATTGCACCAGTCTGGGCTTTTGCTTACAAAGCTCCTAAGCTGGAGCCAGGAAACTGCCCTGGGGAGGAGTCACCACATTGTCTTGCTTTTTCTCCTCTTTTGGAGTCTACAGTGGCTGCTGTGGGATGTGATTAAAAAATCATAAAAATCTGTGAATTGATGCTTGATTGTCCCAGAGCCTGACTCCTTGTTCTGATCTCCCTTTGTTCGCATTTACTGCACACCAAATGCTCCATACTTGCAATTTCTTTAGCAGCAAAACAGTTCATGCTGAGTCAGGTAACTAGCAATAGGATGAGAGGGAATGGCCTTAAGTTATACCAGCAGAGGCTCAGGTTGGGGATTAGGAAAAATTTCTTCTCAGAAAGGGGTGAGGCAGCGGCACAGGCTGCCCAGGGAGGTCATGCAGTCACCATCCCTGGAGGTGTTCATGAACCAGAGAGATGGGGCACTGAAGGGCATGGTAGGGGTGCACTGGTGGTTGGACCTGGTGTTCTCAGAGGTCTTTGTCATCTTTAGTGATTCTATAAGATCCGATGGATACCAATAGTATAGTATGCATACCTGGATCCACTGTAAGCATGGACTCTTTGGGTCATTCTGATCCCATGTGATTCATTGTTCCCACTAAAGATACCATGATCTTTTCATTTTTTTCTGTTAATGGTGTGCCTGAAATGTGTTTGGTGTAGATCAGCATGATGAGTCAAATGTGCTGCCATACTAAGTGACGCAGCACTTGAAGGCAACTCCCACCAGGGAAAGCTTGCAGACTTCAGTGTTAGATGGGGGCTGCCAATGTGGGTGTAGCTGTAGGTAGGAACAGTGAGATATTACTGTTGGGTACCATAGTTAGAGGTCGTAGCACTTCAGAAATGTAACTTTTGTCAGTGTTTTGCAAAGGAATTGGTGTGAGAAATTGCAGCTTTCATTTTTGAGGCAGCAGTTTGTCCCTTGTAAGAGAGGAAAATACCTAGGAGAAAAACAAGAAAAAAGGAACTTGCAGATAGAACAGGGCAGTGGAGATTGGCATCAAGCTGTGAGAGCATTAACTAACTTCTTAGCATGGTAGTTAGGATGGGAATACTTTGTAAAATAAATGCGCTGTAGGCTACGACAACCCAAAGCGTTTCCTTCCCTGGGGTAGCATTCCGTGTCAGGTATTAGCAGCATTTGATTTGATAATGGCTGATACTGTGACTTTGCTGCTTTGCCAAACAAGCGCCTTCACTTTCTGCCATTTGAGGGTGGGCTTTTCAAAACATACCTGAGAATTCAGTGACATGCCCTCACTGCAAACCACTCGAAATAGGGCATTTAACTTCCTAAAATACTTTTGAGAATCCTACCCATAATGTTTACTCAAATACTGAAGTTAAATGTATCCATTCTTAAGGGCCGCTCCACAGCTCTCTGTTGTATTCCACCAAATGAATAGTACTTCCCCCCCAACTTTCAGCTGATGCCCTATACGTATTTATACAGAATCATGTACCCCTTTAAACACTGTTGACTTTGGCTCAGTAAGGAACTCCTTATTTAACCTGCCCTTGTAGGCTATTTTCTCAAGGCTTTGTATCGTTTGTAATTCCCTTATTATTTGTTGTCTGTGTCTTTGTGCTTTTGGAAAAAAACTGTTCTTCAGGTTTTGTTTATCAGTGGATTATCCAGTATGAGTACGTGGTTTGTTGGCTCTGGGAAGTCCTCATAGGTGAGCTGCCTGTGTCACACTACATTTGGCCTTGCTCCCAATTACCTTACTCCCAGTTTTATTACAAACTTGGACAGGACCAGCTCCTGCATCTGTTTAATTTGGCTGAAATGCTTTCCCTCAGTTGTCTCTTCATCACTGCTTCTGAACTGAGGAGGGTGGGAAGAATTGCAGGGATGACATGGGATAATGGTCACAAGTCATCTGGAGGCAAAATTATGGATTCTATGCAGCAGGGTGGGTGTGGAGGTGTTAAATAAGAGCTTCAGCCAGTTTCCCATATGGTACATTTCACTGAGGGGTATTTGCTGCCCTTTCACAAATGGGAAAAGTGCATCTGTAGGAAAGCTGAGAAATTAATCCACGTTCATTGAGTCAAGGTGGGAGCAGTGCTGCGCGCAGGCAGGTTTATTCCGGGCCTTCTCAGTCACTGTGCCACAAAGGCTGCTTTTTGCTGTCGGTGGCTGCATTGTGATTTTGTATTCCCATTTTAAGACAAATGAGGGCAGTTCTTGATAAACTTCACAGAAGCACGGATTTCAAACTGCATCTTTCCATTGGCGGAAACCTTGGACGTTATTAATTTGTAAGAAAAAGTCCTAAAATTAATAGCATTCCAGGATTTCAGACTGTGCTTTCCTGTATTGCTCCATAAATGTGCTTTTGTGGAAAAAAAAAATTCCACTACATACTTCTTTCTTGAAAATCCACTGCAGTCTTTTTTCCAAGTGAGTCTTTAAAAATATGTGCTCTAAACACCTGCTTGCTTATCTGGCTGGTTGGGAAGAAAACGCTGTGTTGACAGTAGAGTTTACAATGAAGATTCACTTGGAAATGTAACACCTGTGTGCAGCTCTCTTTCTGCGTTCATTTGGAAAACTCCATGCTCTTTTTATAGATGAAATGTGGGAGAGAAAAGAAAAAAAAAACCAAAAAACACAATGGAAAGAAAGCTGGGTTTTGCATTCACATTTGAATGTGGGCTGTTAAAATGGACCTGAAGCATTCCTGTTGATTCTTACATTTCTTTTTCCAATGAAAGGGACGAAAAGAAAATAAAGGTTATTTATAAAAAATGTGTCTGTTGGAATATGCTTTGAAACGTAATAGCATTCTGGTAATTTTAAGTCCTATGTATCCAGTGTTAGAGCATGTTAGTATTTATTTATTTTTTGCTGCAGCAGACAGTATAGATGAGTATTTCAGAAGCGAGCAAATTGCGTATTTAAAACTACATGAGAAATGTATTGAACCTTCACATAGGTGAGAGAAAACCGAACCTGCAGAGTGAAACAAGGCTGAAGAGTGTGGAAAGGGTGAGGAAGAAAGTCAGTGAGATGCAGTGCTGAAAAAAACCCGAATGTGTTCATGTTAATATAACAGATACTCCTTCTTCTGGTTTTAATCCGTGTTCGTTTTTTCCTTCATCAGCCCTTTAGGTTTGGCCCTTTGACTACAAAACCACAGTTGCGTGGTCTCCGCTGTAATTCTTCCTTTCTCTCATGGGACTGCGGGGAGCACTGCTTTTCCAAAGAGCACATCGTGGCATGTGGTAAATGGTCTGTGCGGGCTGCCTTCAGTCTGTGTGAGCCATTTGACTCTGTACTTTTAATTAACTTCTCCGCTGTGCCAGGGGGAGGTTGTGAGCCATACTGGAGGTCAGGTCATTGGTCTTACACTGGATCCGTGAGGGTCATCGTTCTCTAGGAGACCCACGTTGCTGACGAACAGTTTGAACTCAAGACTTTGGGCTCAGTTTGTAAATGCTGCAGGGAGACTGTGTTGTGCTTATTCACTGTTACCTGCCTGAACCTCCTCGAAACTGTTCCAATCCACTGAACTTAATGTAGTTATCTGCTTGCATAAAACTGAACCAGAGGTAGAGATGTGCTTTATGTCTGCATAAATAATCATCCCTAAAAACTGTTAAAAAAATAAAAAGTCAGCATGCATCGCGGTGATTAGTTTAGCATTAGGTGAAATGGGTACGGCTCTTAATTAGGAAGTAGACTTGTAAAACAGCTAATGTTTTTGTCTCATATTAATACAACAGGATTATCAGTGCGAAGTTAGGAGGAGTCTTTGGAGGAGCAGATAATGAGTTGCAGCTTAAGGGGGGTGGAATGTGTTAGGTCTGTCAGAGTGTTTTATGGAGAGCTGTAAAAATGGAAACTGTACTTGATGCTTGCAGATTATTCTTATATTCCTTTCACAGGAAGGCACACCCATTCTCAAAAATATAATTGTGGGCTCTCTCTCTGCAGATTTAACACACACAAAAAGAGGCACACGCATTAAAGCTGGGAAATGGAGCCAAGGCTTCACTTCTGCGCTGAGCTCTGACTTTGGATAGAACTACTTTAAACTCATGACTTATAGGCAGTAGCTTCATAGAAGGCTCTTTTGTGTGTGTGTGTGTGTGTGTTGTTTTTTGTTATTTGTTTTACAAATATATTTATTTATTTTTGCCAAGTTGGGGTCTTACATGGCAACTGTACATACCAAACTTACTTCTGCTTCTTCTGCTTAGGAAAATGGCAAGCAAATAAGCCATTACCAGCAAAGGGGATTTGTTAATTCTCTGTCTAATTATGTGTACTGGCCACATGAAAAACTGATTTGTGATGACAATCTAAATTATTCCTATGAAAAATCTCACTCATTATTGCTATTCCTGTAATGAAAATACAGGGAAAAAAAAAAATAAATAAGTGGTACTTAGATGTATGCAGTTTAGGTAAAATATGAAGAAATACTGAAGAAAATAAGTGAAGAAAATGAAAATTGAAGAAATATATATATATGTAGATATAAGAAAACTCATGGAGCAAGGAAAGCTTATGGTGCAATACCCTTCATGCCACTTAGGATATTTGGATTAAAACATTCATCTTTGTACTTTGTCAGAGACCTTAGTCATTCTATCTACTCATACATGATAAATTATCTAAGTTTGTACTATGCTAATCTCTGTTTGTTGTAAAATAAAATGTGTTAGCTGTGTCATTAATAAGTTTGATGGCATTCAGAGCTGGAGTAGGTGGCATTCAAACTGGAGGGAGCCCCATAAGCAGTTTGTGTAGCTGTCGGGATTTCCCCATTCATTTTGATTTTGGGATGCATGCTTGCTTTTCTGTCCATTTGCCCCAGGAGCCATCAGGCAAATCATCCAGAGCTGGCAATCCCAGAGCCTCAACTGAGGTGGTGCAGAAATGCTTGCCGTTGGTTTTTCTGCTATGTTCTATATATATATATGTCCATGTTTTGTATATTAATGCCTTTGAGAGTAGCTTGCAGTTTCCTCAAAATATGTATTCCATTGGTGTGTTCCAACACCTTTGCATACTCTGTACCTGGTTTTCACTCTGTGTCACGTTCCTGCTTTTACTGGCTCTGCCAGAAGGAATGATATTGTGCTGCTGCCTTTAAGAACAGTTCAGAATATAGGGCCTTTTCTAAGGATTTTCTGAGTGACTGTTTCCTCACGTGTGTTGCCAGATTTCCTTTACCATTATTTGTTGTGATTTATATTCAAGTGCCAGCTGAGAAATTTTCCCTCCTGAGCTCGAATCTCTTTCCCCATGCACTAGAGTGTGTGTGTGCCTGCGGTGTGACTGCAGCAAGTTTAATTGTGGCAGTCACCAGGATGAATCTGCCTTCTCTCTAAACCTGTTCCACAGCTTCTACAGGTGAAAGACACAGAGAAAATGTTCTGAAGAATCATCAGTACCTACATAGCTAGAGAATGGAGCAATGAGTGCTTAAGTAGGAAACCGTATGGCATCAGCTGATTTTAGTTAAGTAAAATAAAAAGCCTGAGTTTCGAGGGATTCAGTATATGTATATGAGTTAGAGGATTGCAGGGCATTGTAGTACATAGCGTTTTCAGCATACGGTATGTAGATTACAAATTAGCTGTGTATAACATGCAAGTGATAAACTCCTATATAACTTCGGTATTAGTTGTGTTTTTTTGGTGGGGTAATGCATCTCATATCTATACAAGATTTCCTCTTACTACCTTTGAGCACTGGTCTCAGCTGGATGAACATCCTTAGAATGGAGATGATGTTACCTCTGGCTGGAAGTCTGTACAAAGGAAACCCACTGGTAATTTGATACTTATAGTACAGTAATATGCTGAGTGTTCTATGTTTCGCCGCCATTGATATTTGTTTTTAAAGCCTCAGGCAAGGCCTTTAGGCTCACAGCTGATGCATTTGTGCCATTTCTCTCTTCCTTTCCAGGCTGGTATGATAAGAACTGATGAGGATGAATACTTCATTGAGCCTTTGGAAAGAGGAAAACAAATGGAAGAGGAAAAGGGAAGAATCCATATGGTGTACAGGCGATCAGCTATAGTGCAACATATCACTGATGTGCTTCCTGATGTTCACACTGAAGGTACAGTACACCTGTGTGCTTGTTTACAAATCTCTTCCAGGTAACTGTAGCCTACTGTAGCTTTTGAAAGAGGCAGTTTTGACTGAGCTGTTGGAAAAGACAGTTTTCAAATATTTTGCTGAAATACATCAGTGTCATGTACACAATTTCTCTGCCAAGAGCAGCACTTGTGCATGAATCAAGGAGGCCAGAACCTAGCCGTGAGATGCTCTCTTCAAGAAATGTTGCAGAATTCGAGCTTGTTTCCTCCTTAAGCCAAGGGCAAAGTTTGTAGTGGAAACAATGGAAAAAAAGTCTGAGCTCTGCCTAATATGGTAAGACGTTGTGGGACATGTTAATAGAAATACTCATATGACTTTAATATTCTAAGTTGTTATTAAGGTTCGCCTGTCTATGCAACTTCTGTTTAAAATTTGGGTCTTATTTCTTTCCAAGTAATAGCTGAATTGAGCCAACAGCTGATACTGTTTTCCCCCTTCTATGAGTTGCAGTTAATGAAATTTGAAAGCAATTGTCTTAATTGGATATATGCTTTGACAAATCCCAGAGTTCCTCTCAGCCTTAAAGATAATCTGGTCTATCTGAGAATAATTATTGTGTGATTTTAATCCATTTCACCACATGTTCTTTTTCCCTTCTTTTAATACTAAAACAATGCTTACAAGCCAGCATATTGCATAGGGAATGTTGAAGTTTTTTACGCTGTGGATTAAAGAGCAGCTTCATTCCCCTTCTGCAGTCTGTTTTTTCAACATCTCTCAGCTTCTCAAATTCCTTTTGTACTTCCTTGTGTTCACTTGTTCTTGCAGCTTATAAGTATTTGAAAAGAACAAGAAGTACAACACAGAACTAGAATTAGATACAAATATTAAGCAGAGAGAAGTAAGCACTCCCTTATCACCGGTCCTCATGAACTTGAATTATTTGGTGTGGGTTTGGAATTTTGTCTCTGGAAAAATTAGGTAGGAATGAAAAAATGAACAAGTACAAACTTTTAGTTATGGTAGAGTCCAGATGTCTGTGTTCATTGTATATTCAGTTAGGTGCTTTACTGGTATACTACACAAATATTCATACAGAAGGTTTGTGTATGTCAATTTACCTGAGGCAGTATTTTCTGATAAGGGAGCTCCGTCGAAGCTGTCATTTTCTCATACTTTCTCTAACTGATATTTCTGCATTGGTGTTGTCCAACCTTTTGGCTTGCCTGAGCTGTATTGAGCTGCACTTAGGCAGCAGTGAAATCTTATCCTTGAAGCAGCACACTGTGCTTTTTTCTATTTACCGTATCCATGGCTATGAATAGCCACTTCAGAGAATGACAGCGTATGGTGTGCGCAATATTGGTTTCATCATTTGCTTTGTGTAGAGATTGTTTTCAATTAACTGCATTAATTCATTGGTATAAAGAGCAGTGCTTATCTAGCATATGGCAGGCAGGGTTTTGTTGTTGTTGTTTTATCCTTACAAAATGCCCCATCTGCTTACACCCTCACCCTGTGAGATCAGAGAAATATGGATAATTTCTCCATGTTTTGACAGTCTGGTGGCAGGAGCATTTGTTTTTGTTTCGTGGAGTGGTTGTTTTTATTACACAGATAATCTTCTTGCTGATTCGGTTGATTTTGTTCAACTGTGCTTCTCTGAAACTGATCTTTCTTCTGTGAGTGTGTGACAGTGAAGGGACCTACAAGTGAGTAGTATGTCCCCAGCTGTTATTGTTGAGTATTGAAAAAAAAATCCTGAATTGATACTTGCAGTCTCCGTTGCACTGGGTGAGCTTGTTTGCTGCTTTGAAATGCCATGGTAGTTAACGCCAGTTAATTCTTTTGGACAGAGGAAGCTCTTCCTCTTCTGCAGGATGGTGACCAAGACCTCCCCTGGGAAATCTCTGCTATTGAAAACCACTTTAATGTAGTCGGATGTGACACAGCATCTGGAAACTTCGAATGAATTTCTCCCTTGGGAATGTAAAGCAGGCTTGGTTATTCTTTCCTGTGAAAAACTGGGTCAGATGAGTTACACAGAAAACCGTGTGAAAACTGATCAGCTCATAATGTTTAATGTAGTCATGACCCAGAACGAGAATTTCCATACACAAAAATACATGTACCATCCTAATTTTTGTTTGAATTTAAGAAAATTACTGAAAATTTCTCTCTGTGCTCAAAAGTGAAGTGGAATCGACCATCATGTGCCTGGTGGCAGAATACAAATAGATAGATGCTTACAGCAAGTGACAGTGAGTTGAACCAGGCTGCTGAAATTACATCAGGCATAGTCGAACATGTGGATCTCTGGATTTCATAGAAATTCCCAGCTAATGCAACATGCTTTCCTCTAGTCTTTTGTAGGGAAGAAACACATCCAGTGGGACTTTATAGCCCAACAGTCTTAGTAGATCTTTTCAACTTCAGTGAAGGTGATAGATGAACAGAGGGAGGAGGAGGTATTTCCACAGCCAGCAGCCTGTGGCCATCCATTACTCGGGCAGGTTGAAAAGGGGATAGCTGCTAGTTTGAATTGTGATGGCTTACCATCTTTAACTTACCTGTTACTGATAGGTAGAAATGAGTGAGCTGCATAGAGAGTGAACCTACTATAGGCTATGCATACAAAGCTGAAAAAAAAGCCAGAAGAATATGAGAGTGCGTAGAACATCGTTTAAAGAAATCTTCAAGATTTTATCACTGTTCCAATTAAAAACAGAAAGAAATACTCTGTGGACAGGCCTGAGTTGGAAGAATTTGAAAGGATAATAATATAATTCTGTCTGGACAAGATGAAAATAGTCTGTTCTCTTTTGTTGGTAAGCTGACGAACATCACCAAGATGTGTGCTTATTAACCATATTCCTTGAAAGCGTTCAAGAACAGGTGGAGATCTGAAGGACTAGAATCAAATTTGCACCCAGGAGGCCTTTTCAAGTTCTTTTGAATCAGGATCAGGAGTATGGTAAAGTAAAATCTAAATCATATTTCTCCAAAATGTAGAATCCTGATTTAAGTCCAGTTGAGCAAGTGAGACATCTCAGATATGTCAGTGTGGTAACGAGAAAGGCTTTGAATTATATACTACTTGAGTTGATCACAAACAATTCGATTTACCTTTCCTCCTGTTCATTCCTTTTTTATTTTTTGCATGCATTTTCCTTTCTTGTAGGATAACAACCTTTAGCTTGGAAGTTAGGCAGCACGTTAATGTACTTAAACTTTTCCTATTTTATTTTTCCCTTCTCTGTATAGTGTTTTTTAAAAAAGACAACATATTCATACAGGGAGCACTTCAGATTAAAGTATTTTTGTAATTACTTCCTAACAGTGGGAAACAAGAAGTAGGAGCCTTTATCTCCCAGCTTCCTTTCAAAATTTTCATTTTCCCTGAAGAACCAAAATGCTTGTGTGGCTGATGGAGTTGCCATGGCACTGGGTTCAAGTGTCTTTGTCTCAGGTGGGAAAAATGTAGGAGGAAGAAATGATTTGGGAATTGCTCATGGTTGCTGGGGAATGAAACCCTGGAATAGAAGGCAGAAGAATGGGAAGACTATTGCTTGCTTCAGAGACCTCCCTGAGCACTTCCCCAGTCACATCAGTGTTTCTTAGAACTGTTGTTGTACCAGAAGGTGTCTGAAGGTTTTCTCAGCAGCATTTCTCATGACCTGTGTTCTGATGGAGGATATTTTAGGTACTGCACAGCATGTTGTGTAAGTCTGTTGTGCAGTAATAATGAGAAAGACAGAACTGATTTCTATGAGGACTTAGTGCAACACGTTTTGTGACATGATGCATTATGGTATAGGCTTCTTCTCTTAAGTTGTATTGATGCCAATGACCTGAAGACATATTTTCTCTTTATCTAGAACTGCTAGAGCTTTTGCTTATAAATCAACCTTCTGTTTTGCTTATAAATCATATTCTGTCAAATTGAAACAGAATTGAGTACATCAAAGTTCTTGGTTAAATAGAGATTTGTTGGGTGAGCTCCCTTGTTTGGATACCAGTATCAGTACAACTGTGGAGTCCACTGCTAACTACAAAATATAACCAAGTAGCTGAGAGTATTGCTGGTGAGTTCTACAGTGCCGTGCTTGCTTTGGTCTCAAACCAGAATGTCATTAGTGTGTATGATACAGGATGTGTATCCTCTGTATGTGTTCGCACTGAGGTCTAGACCCTGATGAGGCTTCAGACTTGTGTACTTTGCCCTCAGAGTTCACAGCTGAGCTTGACCCGCTTGTCCTCAGGTGGAATTTGGGATTCATACTGTTCTTGGGAGGTGTCTTGGTCTTCCTCCCTTTTATAACAGTGTCACCAGAGACAGGTAGGGAAACTGGACAATTGGATGTGGAGTTTGGTTAGGGAGGTGTTTAACCTCACAGTCAATGTCAGTGGACTTTAGGTATTTCCTCTCATGAGCTGGGCAGTACAATTTAGCATCTAGCTACCAGAGTTCAGTGATTAATGCCAGTTTCTTTGTGTGTGCAGTTTCTTTAAACCCAGCTTCAGATACTAAAACACAATCCATTTCTTGCCTTTGGTGAACTTCTGAAGTTTGTGACATGAATGGAGAGAAATGAAGGTCCTTGTTTGTAGGCTTTGTATTTGATGCGGTCTTATGTGGTATCTCTCAGTTCTCCCTGTGTATTTCTGTTTGGTCTCTATAGCTTGAAGTTCATAGAATCAAAGCACAGTTACTCAGCAGGTTCTTCCTTTCCAATGTCTTCGCAGATGGAGATCCCACAACCTTTCCAGGCCCTGTTTCCAGTGTTTAATGTTAAGAGTTTTTTTTCCCCTACTGTCTAATTGGGGTTTCCCTATTTCTGGCTAATGTTCATTTCCTTCATGCAATAACAACTTTCTGAAAAAAATATCCCAGATATTGTGTCCAAAAAATTTCATAGGCATGTAGGTAGTTGGGTGTTTCCTGGTACATTAACCATTGAGTCATGCCTTTTCAAAACTGATTTAATAATTGCTATACATTTAAGATTTTACGAATATAGAGAAAGCCTTTACATAAACCATGGCATGTTAGGCAGCAGGAGTGAAAGGCGTTTGTAGGTAATAGCTGACTCAGGAACATTACCTGCTGCAATCAGGAGCTTTTTGGCAAAGCTAAGAATAGAAACACATGCTACAAATACTTATCTTTCATCTTTAAAAGATACGTTTGTAAGGAGTACCAAGATGTACAGAAATAATATTCCAGATGCATTCAAGAATTTATATTAGTTAAGCACACCACTTCAGGGCTATTGCACTCCTTGTCAGCAAGGCTGTGATAAAGAGGTTAAGGCCCAGAGCAGCACATAGCTTGGGGAGAGTCCTTTCATAGTAGCAAGATAATGAAGAAAATTATAAATAGATGAATGATCCCTGGTCTCTGCTGTGCAGGCTTTATCCTGTTTGCTTTGAAACGTGTATAAGTGAAAGAAAACACAGATTCACCACTGAAAATAAAAAAAGACTGTAAAATGTTTTTAAGAAAGAAAAGTTGAGGAAGAATGGATCAAAAGGTGCTGGAAAGTGATTTGAATACTGTGTCTGTGTCATAGAGGTTACACTTACCTCCTGATGATGGGATTAGAGACATCCATCTGTTTAAGTCATCTTTAATTCTTGGCAATAACAAAGGAAAATTATGCTTAAATACAACCAAGGATAAATCCTTGATTCCCACTGCAGGCACCCAAAGCCAGAGTAGTAAAGCGCACAGAGAAATCTATATAGAGGGGAGATTTGAGTGGGAGAAGAAAAAGATCAGTACGTGCATTTTGCAGCCATTGCAAGGTGTACACAACTTCCCAGTAAAAGCTACTTAAAGCACCTTAATTACATAAGAATTAAAAAAAAATGTTTGATGAGTGACAGTAAAGGAGAGCAGAGATGTTAAAATATTCTGGAAATAACCATTCCCATGTGAAAGGAGCCCATTTGGTTTGCAGATTGTATTCTTACAGTAATGTGTAAAGTGAAGACACAGCAAGGTGGGGACCACCCTTTGTGCTCTTCCACACAAATCCAACAGTGCGAACAATTCCAGTATAATGTTAGAGAGGGACATTGTACAGAACTTGCTGTTGCCTCTGAGAAATAGGTGTTAAACACTGAATGTGTTGCTGGCTTTTTCTATAGTAGCGATCGCTAGCCCACACTTGTGTCTTTCCTCTAGCACTATGTTCACTAGTGCTGTTATGCCACCTCTGAGTAGCTGCAGATGATGCTTTTCAGGGCAGTCTGATTCACCAAATAGGATTCATAGAGCTAAGATATAGTGAAAGACAGAGTAACTCTTGCCAGGGTTTCCTCTTTTCTGTCAGTTTAATTTCAGTTATTTGAGATGAGAGGAGAAGCTTTGAAGAGGAGGATGATATTAATATAGATGAACCAAAGCTGTGGTAGTGTTGGACAACACTGTAGAACCACGTTCCCTAGTTTAGATGAAAATATCTAAATATTAATAATAAATAAAATAAAAATAAAAATAAAATATCTAACTTCTTCAGAGTTTGATAGGAAAAATACAGGTGAGATGGTTTAAATGCTTTGAAGTTGGCTGGTAAGACAGCAGTGGGAGCAGGGAGACAAGGGTTGGTTGCACACTAAAGTTCTGTGAGCTCCAGTCAGGCATCTGCCCTTCCCCAGCCCTTCTCACCTCAAGCTGTAAAGCTGGACAAAAAGGAGGAGCTTTGCTGAACCTCAGAGAACGGGGACAGTCCTTGTCTGAGCACAGACACTAATCGGAAGCAGAAGGGCTGCCTTATGAAGATGAATTTATGTGAACTAGAGATCAGGAACATGAGGAAATGAATCCTCCTACAGCATGTGGGGGCTGATTCTTGTTTCTGTGTTTTACATGTGTGTTATACAAATTTAGTATTGAAGTGTAAT
This sequence comes from Excalfactoria chinensis, assembly GCF_039878825.1. Classification (NCBI taxonomy): domain Eukaryota; kingdom Metazoa; phylum Chordata; class Aves; order Galliformes; family Phasianidae; genus Excalfactoria; species Excalfactoria chinensis. Next base: position 39,059,838 of record NC_092828.1, read on the forward strand.
AGTATGAAAATATCAAGATGCTTTCCTTCACACAAAGAAAAGATTCCTTCTCAATCAGTGTGTTCTGTGGGTTTTTTAGCCAATGTCTTCTATGTGAAAGCTAATGACAATATAGCAAAATGTATTGCAGTACTGTGCTTTTTGTAACAAGTGACTGTTGCTGTTTTGTTTTTTTTTTCCTTAAGTTAATGGATTTTGGCTTTTTTTTTCCTGTTGTGAGACACCTTCTGCCAATTTGGTTTGTTACTTTGGTATATTTTACAAAGATTTTAGAAATGCAGAAATATCCAGGGGGAACTGTAGAGCTTAATGCAGTGTGTATTTCCAAAAATTTCTGGATATCGTATTATCATGCTTAGTTTATGATTGCTAAGATACAAAACTGATCTTGGGTGTACTTCAGGCAATTTGGATGATCCCAAGGACTGACTGGCAGCCTGTCCTCTTTTTGGTAGAACTTTTCCTCTGTGGGCCGCATGAGGTTCATGCGTAGTAACTCTTGCAGTACCGTGCTTTTAGTATCAAGACGCCCTGTGGAGTTCACTGCATCTTTCCCTTTGTTCTTCTAAAGCATTATGTAGACAATGAGTAAGAGTAAACTTGTCTTGTTTGTGTTACGCAGGATGACCCAGTATTGGGCAATTGAAGCTGATTGGAATGCATATGGAAACAACTAACGTGAGAATATCATCCTTGCAGTTAATTTTGCTCCCAGTGGATGGAGTTTCTTCAGATCCATTTCTAGGTTACAGAAATAAGTAAATCTTTCCAAAATGTGGTATTAAAAACCAGAGTAACAGTATGACCCAGCTGTTGTTTGCAGTAAAAATAGCAGGGTTTTTTTGTTGTTGTTTTTTGCCAGAATGCCTTGCCTAATAATTCTTTTGAGTATTCTAATAACATGAGATAAGAATGTTGAGATAGTTAGGATTCTGGAGGTTATTAAAAGACATACAAGTCTGAGTCTGCAATTTGAGTTGGAAAAGAGAATTGCTATCTAAGAGAAGCTGGCTTGTACTGCCGTAGTGACCTGTGGGAAATCAGTGTTAGTCCTGTTAAATTTGGTGTGGTTTGCAAAGAAAACACAGTGAGTGAAGAAGAGGTTTATTGGCTTGTACCATTAGGGATGGCTTAAGGAAAGTTTTTTGTTTGTGTGTCTTTCTCTTTAGTATGAGTGACATTTTTTTAAAAAATGTTCCTTGGAAAAATTAGACCATTTCTGGATGAGATATTTAAGTAAAGGCTCTGGTATGTCTCAGTGGGTTTATTTGTGTCCTTTAACACTTCCTACATATAAAAAAAAAAGACAAAGGCTACTTCAGCTACAAAGTTAGGGACAAACATTCGAGAGCAGGTTTATCCCAGAGCAGAGTAAAGTAGATAAATAACTAGTGAGACTAATAAAAGTTGAGTTGACATGCACTCTCCTGACGTTGCTTTTCTTATTGTCCTCTATGTGAATCAAGGAAGAGTGTTTGTGTGGGGTTCAGGATGTGATACAGTTAGAGACCTTACTCATACACAAATATTTGGTTATGCATGGCTTAAACATAAAAGTGAAAGCTCTTCTTTCTGTTGTTAATGACCAACAACCATGTGGCAAGAAACAGTAAGAATTTCGTTCTCCCATGTTTCAGCATGGCCTATCTTGTCAATACAGGGACCTGGAGAAACTTGAATTAATGTGCTTATATTGTCTAGTGGGGACGGGGAATGATTGCATGTGGGTAGAGCCTGCAGTCAGGGGCTCATTTAGCTGGGCCAGAGCAAAGGACCAAGTACTGCTTGTCCAGCTTGATGTCTGCCCGGCTCTGAGTGTGGGCGAATTGTTAAGGATTTGGATGTGCTCCTCTGATGTGTTGTTTTCTGAGGTGGTGTAAGCTGGGATAGGCATACTGCCAAAAAAGAAGAAATCCTGCTCAGACGTTGAAAATGTCTTAATCTAACTCAGTCCTTCATACACCATTACCTGCACTTTTTACAAGCACCCCTCCCCCCCCCTTTTTTTTTCTGTACAGAAAATATGGTGCATATTAAAGTCTGGTTATCCAAGTGAGAGGTAGCGCACCTGCTCATCCACTTAAAACAGCTCTGTAGACCCACTGGTGAATTCAAGAGCCTGCATCTGCTGTTTCTTCACTTTAATGCATGGACAGCTGCTCTGTCTGTTTCTGCTTTCAAACTGGTCAGCTACTGCTAAAATTGGATGGATTCTGGCCTTTTAATTTGCTGCACGAATAGAATAGAGTTAGAGATTATTCCTGATTTTTATTCTTGCTTTTATTACAACAGATAGCAGAAGAAATTCTGCTCATGTCTTTGTAATGACTGTCAGTAGACAGTGAAGCTTAGAGCAGCTGAGCTAAAAAAGGTTATCACTTGCTGAAATCTTGTGTTAATAATGAAGTGGTCCGAATTAGTGCCACTTCTATATTAAAAAGCATATGAGACATCAGTACAATCTGATCATTTGTTGCTTTAGTTGTAGAAGTAAGCATTAGAAAGTGCTCTCTTCCAAGAGGAAATTGAGATGGTGCTTTTCTCTACTCAGCAATAGGTGTGTTAGCAATATTTAGGCAACGGGTAGTAACTCTGTCAATTATTTTCGAAAGTCAGAGTGGTGTGGTAGTCAGCCACAGGTTTGTGGCTGTTTCCTATCCTTGAACTTCTTATTAATCATGTTGTCCTGAAGTTCTTGAGCTCGCTTTTTCCCAAAAGGGAAATGTGAAGGTTAATGCAGTAATAATTTACTGCTTTAGTATATACTCTGATCCCTTTGATTCAGTCTCTTCTTGAATGTATTTCAAATGTACAGCAAAGTGATGTGCTTATATTTGAGAAGATCTGCGCAAACAGGTATCGACAGATTGTATCTTTTAGGATGTCACTTCATGTAGCCCACCATTTCTATTTGCAACAATTGACCAAGTGGGAATGCGGTAATGATTCAGGAAAAGCCTTTAGGGCCCAATTTGGACCAGATATGTGGGATGCACTGTCCTGCTACCATGAAAAACTGACCAGATTGCTACTCAGCATGTGCAGAAGGATGATGGTTCTGGCTAATGGCTTGCCTAGCAGCCCAGTATAGAAATGCTGGAAGCAAATGTTCTCAATTGAAGGCTCATTTGTCCAGCATGGCATGCTGAGTCTTATCACCTCCTGCCTCTTCCAGCAGCCATGCTGCTGTGGAAAAAGAGATATTCAAGCGTGTAGATTAGAGAAGGCACTGCAGAAGAGAGGCTGCTGCTGAGCAGTTCCTTAGGAACTGTAAAGGCATGAGAGAGCCTCATGGGATGATTGCAGACTTCCTGCCAATATCACAGTCCTTACTGTACTCTTAAAAACTGAAGAATGAAAACATAAGACCAGCATTGCCAAGAGTAACCGAGGCTGTGGTTCTAACGTGGTTGCCTCTTGAAAAAAAAGCAAAAAACAAAACACAATAAACCTACCTTTTCATCAGCAGCCAAGGTCACCTTTCTGTGCCTCTGTTAGATGTTGAATAGATCTCTGATTCTTTATTGTTTTGTTTTGTTTTCCATAACAGGAACTGGTAGTAGCATGCTTGGACTCGTTTAGTTCATGGATGGATCTGTTCTTTGCCCTGTTGCCTAGAGCTGTTCTGCTTTATTTACTAAATGCTGTATAGAGGCAGGTGGACTGAGCAGCGTGCAGTTGTGATACAGGAGGAGTTAACCTGAAAAGCTTGTCAGGGAGAAGCAAAATAGTCGCAGTTTTCAGAAAAAGCCTGAATAAATGGTGTAGTTGCTATTTTTTACATCTAAGATGTTAAGAAGTAATTTTGTCCTATAGGAGAAGATTTTTGGATATGTTTTATGGCTATGTGTACAAACTGTGGTATGTGTACCAGGGCCTTCCTGAAAATGGTATGCTCGGGCTGACCAAGCCAGCCTGCACACAGCCTGCTGTCCCTGGGGGCCCACCAGGTCTGGCCCAGGCACTGCCATCCCTGCTGCCTATGCAAGCGCTACCTGAGCAAGTGGTGTTTGAGAGCGCCTACCAAGGTGGAACAGTTTTCAGGTTAAACTGCGCTGCCTCCTGGGCTTTCAAGAGTTAATGTTGAGTTTAATGTTTTCCAGGTGTTCTCATAACGTTGAGTGAATACATCAAGCTTAACTTGAAATTCATGTTGTTGAACATTTCCGGATGCATCAAGTCCAACATGCTTGGTCCTTTGCGCATATGCACTTGTGGGAGTCAAGTGTCACGCACTTGATTTTCTCCAGATTATAAATAACAAGTCTGTGTTGCTCAGTCTGTACTCGTGACCCTTTCCGTGTGGTTAGTACTGATGTTAGTACTCAGCTGATCCAGATTTCAAGTGTGAGATACAGCATGCTTGTAAATTTTCCTTGTGCATTTTCTTTCTCTCTTGGTATTTTCTCCTGATTGGTTTCCTGTTTTAAACTTAGAGAAATATTCGCCAGCTTTGGTGAATAAGCTAACGTTGACCAGATACTTCTTGGCTGAGCTTAATTTCAGGTATATCTGTTGCTTTAATTTGGCAACAGCTGTTTTGTAAAACCCTGGAAAACATCTTAGAAGGTTATCTTAGTATGCTCAATGGGTTGAAAGTCAAATGTAATTAATATCATCATGCATTCTGTTGATATTCAGAGAAAACTGTATTTCTTTCATAGAGCTGTTATAACAGCGGAAGCCAAGTACATTAAAAAAAATGTTTTTTTTTTTAACTAAAAACTCTGTTTAAACAAATGCTTAGTAAGTATCAAGGAACCATGGAATTAGTAAATAATATGTTCTTAACAGACTTAGGACATAGATACATACAGACTTAGGACATAGATACAACAGACTTAGGACCAGATACAACTGGGTTCTTTTCAACTTCTTCCAAAACAAAACAAACAAAAAAAAATCCCGAACAAACAAACAAACAAAAAAAAACAACAAAAAAACCCCTTTTTTTCTCATTGTTGACTGCAAGTGAATTTGCAGACAGATGCATTTGTGTCTGTGCTTTGCTATTTTTATGGTATTTCTCAATTTGCTTTCAGAGGGCTGATTCTTGATTTATTTCAAGTCCTCTTTCTTAATCAGTTTGCAGAGTTTCCCTGCCAAGAATAAGTAATGATATGTTTTCATTACTTCCAACACTTCAGAGATTCCAGATTTCTGGTGTCCAGAACATTAACTACTAGAGGAGAAAATAAGTCTTTCTTTAGTTAACAGCTGCTCTTCTACAGGGAGCACAAGGTGAGATAAATCAATTAAAAGAATCAGGTGTCTGAGTGATACTGAGTTCAGTTCTTTTAATGCCATACAACATTCCCGTGGCTGATTATACACTGCCTTAGTTGGACAAAGGCTGACAAAGCTTTGACCTCCTCAGGTTTGCTTTGTTTGCTTTTTTTGTCAAACATGCTTTTTATTTTTGCTGGCAAGACAGACTCTATCATTCATATTTATTTTTTACATCTGAAGTTTGTCAAGATGCTTGGAAAAATATGACAATGAAAGACATCTGGGCATCCCATCCACTTTCTATTTGGAAACATCTGCATCACTATTAGGAACTTCTTAGTAGTACTGCAGTGAGCAGATATATTCTCTTTCCTTCTCCAGGCTAATTTATAATTGCTGGTAGTGAAAGAAATTTAACAGGCACTAAAAAACAAGTATCTGTTTCTTGGCCAGGCTTTTTAATACCGCATAGTTAGGATGCCATAATGTTTGTTCCTGAGTAAAGAATAAACTTGTGGAATTTGATGGGGTAGAACAAGGAAACAATGGAGGAAAACCAGCAGTGTCTCTTCAAATTGTTCATTAGTTTTATCTATAGGACTTCAAAAGTTAAGCACTTGTATTCTTGAATCTTTGCTGGGCAGGTTGATGCACAGCTGTTCATCAGATGTTTGTTCCTTGTAAACACAGACTTCTCAGTCTCAAGCTGCCCTCCCTCCATTTTTAAAGCCTAAGAAATCTTCATTAAGAGAAAAAAAATCCCAGTCTTTCTTTTTTTCACATAATGTGGGAGAGCTGCTGAATTGTGGCGGCTACAACTGGAGAACAGTGTTTGATGAATCATAAATACAAGATAGTATGAGAAATTGGTAATCACAGCCTAAACCTCTGATTAATCAGCTGAGGCAAGTGTTGGGTCAGCTGTGGGAGCACAGGTGAGAGTAATTTAGCTGTGCTCCCGAAAGGGGTGGAGCTTGACTCCACCTCCTCTAGACCTCATTTAAGGGCTGACCACCACTAAGGCAGCATCTCTTGGAGATTGCTCCTTGGTGGAGATTGTCTCAGCCAGCGTTTCCCAGCAGACTGATGGCTTCTATACAGGTGAGTTTTTCCTGTAAATAATCTTTCGGATATTTATTGCCATCTTTACATTATTGGCACTGTACACAAGATACATTCATCACATTACAAGATACAGGTGCTGAACCCTGTAGTTACCAGACAGTAAGACTGTCCATTCTGAGCTTTAGTGAATATTCAGTAACCTGTCTGTAACACTGGCCAGGAACTGATGTGAAGAAATCTCTCAAATGAAGCCATGTTCCTACATTCACCAGTGTTAGACTTCCCAGAGCACTTGCCAGCAACCTTTTATTCCTTAAAGATGAAACATGAAATTTCCTAATCACATAGAAGCCTTTGAAATATCTTCATTGATGTGGGTTATATTGGAGCCTTGACTTCCAGGCTTTCCAGAATAAGTTTTTCTCTGGGTACATGGCTTTGTTTGCTACATTTATATGTATAATCCTCTCCTACCTTTATATGTATAATCCTTTTTGAGCTTTTTCCCAAAACAATGATTAATAAAATTCAGTTAGGTGCTGTGGAGCAGTTCTGTTCATTTTAATCCTGTTACTTGGGTGTTTTATTCAATCCACCCTGTTCCCTGTGTGAGGAGAATATTGGTATATTGTTTTTACTTACCCCTCCTCATTATCTCTTTTCTAGTCCAGAAGGAAATACTTGAGCTTATCTCTCAGCATGTAGGCAGTTCTTTTCTTATGTACTTTCTTGTCACTTCTTCATAGCTTTCTAACCTCTTAGAGTCCTTCTGGAGGTGTCAATGTAGGTACCTGTGTGTGGCAGCTGGGATGTAGGCATGTTGTGTGTATATGCAAGGACATCACATTTGCTTCTGTGCCTTTTTTAATAATTGATTTCTTTTCAGCTTCTTGGTTGAGGAAAGTTATCTTTAGAGAACTCTGCATTTTATTTAACATTGCTTTTCTAAGGCACCATAGGTGTATGTGCATGTTTTATTGCATGTTACTTCTCTCATCTTAGGGCGTTCTTTTGTTACTAGATGGTTAACCTATAATTAGTGCCTTTTAGAAAGATGGATTTTCTTTCTGTAAGGTTTACTTGTGAATGTTTGATAGTGACCCTGCTACCTGTTCATAGGCTTTGGAACCACTTTTTTGGCAAAATGCTTGTAGTCTGTGCACCCGTAAACTGCCCACTTAGCACAGCCACGTCCACAGCTATGCCACACATCTGAGGAGCAGCTGTGTATTTCATGTGTAGGAGGTTTACCACAGTGACCATGACAGGGTTTGTCACTGTCATGTTACCATGTGAGGAGTTGTATTAAAATTAATGAAAGAAGAATACTGGCTTACAAATAAAAACAACAGATAAAGTTGTTTTTGAAAATCCAAAGTTTGATAGTAGATGTAGATAGTGTGGTTTGTGGATGACATCCCTCTGACCTAGAATGAACTTACTTTGTTCTTTCCATAGTAAGACACTGAACTGGCAATGTGCTGATTTTCTGAAGTTGGACTGTGTTTGGGCTGTTTGGACTGCATGGAAAAGTTATTGTGATGCCACCCATGAAATCCATGAGTTTGAATTTTAAAGTGTTTTAAATGCTGAAAGGTGGTGTTGAATATAGCATTGTAATTGTGAATAGAAATCCTACTTCAGGAATATAACATCAAAATGTGCCACAAATTGTAAGCGGCCATCTTTTTCCATTCTGTTTGGTATTTTCTGAATGTAAACCACATCCCACTTCTTGATGTCACAGATTAGGTGGACAACTGAAATAAATGTAATACAAGCAGTAAACTAGAGTATTCCATACTGATGAGGCAAAGCCATTATTTCAGACCAGGATACTGTACACTGTAATCATGAGCACATACAAAGTCCAGTTACCAGAGAAGTTTCTCTGGGGACTTCATTGTGATCTCTGCCATTTATCATATTCATCAACTAGCTGCCTGATAGCAGAGAGTGCAGCTTCTGTAAATTCAGAGAGAACATGCAATGGAGGAAACCATTACTTGGGAAAGAGCTGGTAATAAGGGGGCCTTGGTCTGGGTGGAAAATTGGGGTGCAACAAAGGCAAAACTTTCATCTAAACCTGGACAACCACACACACAGTGCAGCTTATGCTGCCTGGATAGGAAACAGATTTGGAGAAGAGGACTCGGGGATTGCTTACAACAATCACCGAACGCAGAATTAAGACAGGAACAAATGAAAGCCTGAAGATAATTGACTGCAGATAAGATTCTGAACTATTCTTCCTTCCTCTCTAGCATAAAGAATTTCTGTAACTTCTCTAGAAAAGAAGTACTATGTTTTCACTTGTTCTTTAAACCCCTTTGTTTTATAGTCAAAGAGAAATGGAAATTGTTATGTTCCTAGGACTAAAGATAGACTTCTGTGGATGAGGTTATTCCAGATCATTGCTTGCTCTTTGGGTGAAGTTTTCAAGTTTCTGCTACTTCGTGTTATCTTTTGCTTTTTTTTATTGTTACTTCTGTCCTTCATTAGCCGTGCTAAGATAAATGAGCTATTGATTTGTGGAATTATTTCATTGCTTAAAGGTTAATCCTGGATTTGTTGGATGTACATATGATGTTTGTTATGGGATTGTCCACAAAGAGGGAAGATCAATAAGCAATTATATCTAGAAATAAGGGTCTTTGAGGGTTTGTAGGTGAGAATTACAAAGTGGTAATCTATTTCCAAATGAACACAGAGATTGCTTCCATTCATTTCTGTGTTTAATGTGGTTATATTCATCACTTGCCAGAAAACCTTCCTCTAACAGGAGACTGCAGCATGGTACAAGGTTTGTCTTGATTCTCACAAAACAGTCACTTGGTTTGCCTTTTAATTAAAACAAGTAACACTCAGCATGAAGCAAAACAAAAACATGATGCTTGCAGGTCCTGTAAGTTCTTGTTTTCGTTTTGCTTATTCTTCTGTCAGATAGTATGCAGTTACGTTTCCCTCCATTTTCAAGTGACTTTTCACCGATCTTCCATACCACAGTCTACATGGGCTGCAGTAATTTTATAAACAGTGTGAGTGAACTGAACCATTTAGAATGATTTTGGAAGCTCATTTGTTTGCCACTGAAAGTAGCAATTTTGCCGATTAACTTATATGAGGAAAACTACTTGTCAGGTATCTGAGCGGTCTGGTCTTCCTTTTAAATAGTACTGATATTCTTGGTGCATTATCCTTGAGCCAGAAGCATTTGTGTTAACCTCCGGGGGTGGACGTTTCTTCCCTTTTTGTTTTCTACATAAAGCAGACAGTTTACAGGTCCATTTCAAACTACTGCAAGGGTAAAAGATAGAATGAAGGAAACTTCATTTTCCGTTTTTACTTGGAAAAGTTGGACAAGAGCCCCTGTGAAACCTGATAGTTACTTGAGGCATAATAAGCTGCTTTCAGCACCCCTTTTGAAGATTAATTTAAGATGGTTATAATATTGACAGCCGAAGTAAGATTTTTAAAGGCATTGCATATTATTACCCCATCTCTAGAAGTGGGTAAGCCGATATCCAGGATTAGGAAGAGATTGCGCCGCAATCAGTGGCAGAGCTTAAAACCAAATCTGAAGTGCATCAGTTTCAAGTGAATGATGTCCAGATTGCACTGCCTGTCTCAGTAATGGCTACCTTGAGTTTGAGCTGATTTAACTGAGAGCTGGTTTTGATATTGTTTGTTCTTCCAGTTCAGAAAAGTAACAGATCTTTTTGCTTAGTTGTTTTATTGAAGACTTTTTTTTGTTGTCTTGTGTAAACCCAGTACCTCATTTGTGCGTATCAGCATGTTTTACTGGTGTACCCCTTTCCTCTTTTTATGTGGTGTTAGAGGAGTATGGCTTCGTACATATTTTTGCCATTATCTTGGATGATATCGTGGTACATATACTGCTTAGAAATAGCTTGCATTTGGAGACGTTTGTTGGTCTTGGAATTCTAACTTACAATGCATTCATGGAAAAAAAAAAAAAGCAGGAACCAGAGTTCAGCAACATTCAGCAATAGTTTATAGTTGGAACTTTTCCTTTATATTTACGCCAGTGGAATTTTGAAAAATGGCTGAAATTCCATATGGCGAGAAAGAGAGGCTTATTATCTGTGACTAACACTTAGACGTGGTTTTAAGTGTTGGTATTCTTAAGCTACTTCTACACGACTGCTACCTTTGCTTATTGTGTTGTTTTATTGTTTTAAACAGCTTTTCTTCTAGCTTTGCATTACTCTTGCATTACTCGTGCTGCCATCTTCCTCTGCAGATCTGGCCAGTGCACTGCACTATTGTATCCAAATATAGAGTAGGGATAAGCTAGCCTTTGTGTCACTTACTGAATCCAAGCGAGAGTCTGGATTTTTTTGATGACTGTAGTGAAATTATGTGAAATGATGTGAAGCCTTCAAAACAAAGGGCAGAAATACCATATAGACCTTTTTTGGAATTCCGGAGAAGAATATACATGTGTTCAAATTAAAAGGATTTTTTCCTATCTGTGCCTTTCTGAACCTTTCTGAAAAGGTAACTGATTGTCAGCACTGATAAATGTTCTAGGACAGCCACAACTCTGCTTTTTCTTTCTCCATTTTACTGATGGCCTATTTCTGGAGATTCATGGTTCTGTTCTTGGAAGCAACAGCATGTTAGACCTGTTAGACTGGATGAAGAGCAGGGATAAGATTCTTGTTTTTGCAGTGGTTCCTCTGCCTGACAAAGGTGTAAGTGCAGCTTGGCATTAGAGAATCCACAGCTGACTACTCAAAGAGAAATTGTTCTCAAGTACAATACATTGCTGCACACAACAGATTTGGAAACTGGAAATACTTCAGTAACAGAAGAAGTTATCAGCGCTGTGGATATTTGGAGTAGTGCTACTCATGTATCTGCTGCAGTGTCTGTCTTGAGTTAACCTAAGGAGGGAATGAGGACTGGGAAAGCACAAAAGCATTTTGCAAACATTTTTCATCCATCTTTCTGTGCTTCTGTGAGATCCACAGCATAGGACCTCACCACAGAGAGAGACTGCTAACTTGACAGTTACTGTTTGCAATACAGAGCTGCCGAAGGCCTGAACCAGGATCTGTGGGCTGACAGCAGCGCCTGCACTGCAGGTGCAGTAAGGGACTTTATCTCAGATGACTCTGCCTGTAGAGGCAACGTGGCATAGCCCATGTCAGTGATTGGAGAGTAAGAGGGGGAGGTTTGAAATGGTCAGCCATCGTATTCTCATAAATCAGGTCCCCAGTTTCAACTATGAGTTGAAAGAGGCTGTGGTTGCATTAGCAAGCAGTGCTGCTGAATGGGTGAAGTGCTGCAGAGGGAAGTGGTGAGAGTCCAGCTTCTGTGCTCTGGGCAGTTATATCAACCCATCTATTGTTTGGTTGTGTGGACCAAATTCCTGGTGCTCAGGCTTCTTTTTGGCTATGCATAAGTCAACCCTGTGCATGTATGCATGCTTTGATTTTTTTATTTTTTTATTTTTTCTCCCGTGAGCTAGATTGTGCCTAACAGAAGTGAATGCCAGCTGCCAGTTATTCCTAATTGATCTGTATTATGAAATCCCTCTGCAATTTCTGCAATTACTTTTACATGCAACTACTTTACTAACCGGGAAATGTGTCAGGACTTTCTGCTGTGCTGTAAACCACGTCCAATGCTGTAACACAGTCACACAAGCTATTAGTATTTTTTGCTGTGTGAAAAGAAAGCATCCTCTACACACCTCAGGTGTTCTTCTAACACCTGCTTCAGCTTTCCGTAAACCATACTGTTAATTTCTTTTGGTGGCTTGGACTGTCTTTGTAGCTCCTATTTGTGAACTAATTCTGTGTGGCTGTAATACAAATAATACTCTACTAACCAGTTTTCTCTGTAATTTTGTCTAAAAGTCATGAAAATGTCATGTATAACATGACCTGAGGAAGTCTTCTCTTTAAAACTGACTGAATGAAGTCTAAAAACTGGGCAACAGAACTCACTGTAAAATGTGGCCTAATCTGGACCCTCCAGTTCCTGAGGGTCAGAGAGGGTCCTCAGGAATTATAACTTGATACTGTTTGGACATCCTAACCAGCCTCATTTGGACTGTTAGCAGGCTATCTGATAAGGTGAAACCTGTTGTATCCTTGGGCCTAGAGGTCACTTCAGTACACTTTGAAACAGTTCTTGTCATGTCTGGCCTCCTTTCTCTCTCTTCTTCACCCTTGCCTACTCCACAGCAGTGTGCACACTGGAGCTGTTTTTCTCTTAGTGTTTAATCCACTTTTCATGGCAAGCTGTCCCTTCTTGTCATGAATTTAGTCAGACCCATTGTATATTCCATGGAAAATTCTTCTCCCATCTCAGGTTATTCTTTTTTTTTATATATATTATTATTTTTTTGCAGTCTCTGTTAGCTTTCCACCAGACTGGAGGGCTCATTAAAGCTCACTGTACAGGAAATCAGGAGAGGCGCAAGAATGGGACCCTTCTTGCCAAATAGGGAAAGTTGGCAACACTCCTTTAATAGGGAAATTCCTTGGCTTCAAGGAACAGCTCCACAGAGGGAGTGCTGTTTAAAAACGTATACAGGGCAAGAACTTCTTGAAGTGCTGTTCCACATATACATAAAATTGCATATTCTCACATATTATAGTGAGATTCTATTAGTATTAATATGAATATAATAGTTGGAAACCTATGGGGTTATCTGAGAAGTCTTGAAATCAAACTGCAAGTGTCGGGAGGCAGAAAATCAGTGCTGGGCATAAGGAAGTTAACAGTGTGTGTAGTAATCTCGTACAGAATGTATTTTCAGCGGACTTTGTCTCCATTGTCAGACAGCAGGCAAAGCACAGACATTAATTTATTGGAAAAAAAACTCAGCTTAGTTTCTGCTTTTTGAAGCTATTGTAGATGGCACCGTCTTTCAAGCCAGAAAGGGATGGAGGTCAGACAGGAGAATTTATGACTTTGTGCTATTTTGGATGGGATTGAGATGGAGAGATGGGGTGGGGGGAGGAGAAGGAGGGGGAAATGATCAAAATATCTTGTATGGAAACACAGTGAGTTATATTCATAACACATCTGTGCGAGGTGCAGTCAAGATTGGCTCACTAGTAGGAATTTGGTGAGATGGAAAGGGGAAAAAAAAAAAGTACATTTTGTATGAGTCTACATGAGAAAATTAAAGTATTGAAGGGTAATGAATCAATCATGAAATAACTTCTGTCGCAATCACTGAGGCCGTGGTGCTTTGAGTCTTGCAGAATATTTATCCATTCCCTGAAACAGGGAGGCTAATGTGGGATTCTCTTCTGTTTGTAAACCAATTCTGTGGTATGACAGCCACAATTAAATGTTGCTGCATATTTTCTCTTTCTTCCCTGAAAATACTACAACATCAGTTATGTACGTTATGTCAAACTGCATGAATTTTAGAAGTGCATTACTGTTGGGTCATAGTGTATGCAATTATAGTGAGAGCTGGGCAGGAGAGTTGTACTTCATTAGAAATTGTGAGATTTGAGAACTGGCTTCCAATTCAGGACCACTACCTCCCACTTTCAACTCAGCTTTCAATTTCTCTCTTACAGAAAATGAATCTCTTGGGAAGGCTTTGACTGACTTGCTATGATTTCACAAAACTTACAGTAAATGTGTATGTGTATAAGAGAGGGATGTGTTATTTTGTAGTACAGAATCAGAACTTTTCCACCTAGAAAGGCTGTCTGGAATATGTTTATAATCCTTCACCATATGTATTTTTTTATTTTTTTAAATCAAACATTGCAGTTGCTATTGAAAAATGACTCCATATAAATTATTCCAACTAGTTTTTGCATGTAAGTTACTTAAGTAAGTGTCCTTGAGAATAGTCCTGCAGAGAATGAGCTGGGTCTTGGTGGACAAAGTACTGAATGTGAGTCAGCAGTGTGCACTTCCAGCTCATAGAGCCAACGATATTCTGGGCTCCATCGGAAGAGGAGTGGACAGCAGGGACAGGGAGGTGATTGTTCCTCTCCTCTCTGCCCTTTTGAGGCCCCATCTGGATTACAGAGGCCCCCAGTACAGAAAAGATGTGGAGCTGTTGGAGAGGGTCCAGAGGAGGGACATGAAGATGGTCATAGGGCTGGAGCACCCCTCCTATGAAGGCAGGCTGAGACATCTGGGCTCATTCAGCCTGGAGAAGAGAAGGCTATGAGGAGACCTCATTGCAGCCTTCCAGTATTGAAAGGGGGATTATGAAAAGGAGGGGAGTCAACTTTTTACTTGGTTAGATTGTGATAGGACAAAGGGGAATGGTTTTAAGTTCAAGGAGGGGAGGTTTAGATTGGAAGTCAGGGAAGTTCTTTACTGAGTGTGGTGAGGTACTGGCACAGGCTGTAGGTCCCCCATCCCTGGAGGTGTTCAAGGCCTGGTTGGATGGGGCCCTGGGCTGCCTAGTCTACTACCAGATCTGGAGGTTGGTGACCCTGCCTGTGAGAGGGGAGTTGGAACTTTTGTCTCTTCCAGCCCAAGCCATTCTATGACTCTGTGATTCAGCTTGAGATAGGAGTTGACAGGCAAATTAAACTGCCCTCAAAACCTCGATTTTGTACACCTGAATATCTAAACATTATAATCCAACATATCTGTCCCATATGTATTACATATGTATGTGTGTGTATAGGTTACATTATGCTTTTATAGAAGAATAACCTCCTTTATATAGTTCCTTTGTCACAGAGTAGTAATAATATGCACTAGATGTTGGTTCAGATGTTGAAATGTGTCACCAAACATCTTACGTAGCCTCTGCATGTTTTGATCAGTGATCAAAAAGCAACAGGAATCTTTGCTTGGAAGTCACCAGGCTTTAGATCAGATCCCCAGTCTTTAATGTTTGCCCAAATCAGAGTTTGCTGGGGACTTTTGAATAGAAATTGCCACACTCCATCTGCTTCTAGGAAACCCTGGCCAAGATTGTCTTCAGTTGCAGTCTGTCAGGGTGCATGCTCAGAGCAAAAAGCTTTGTGTATTTCAGCAACCTGTCATGCGTGCAAACTTTTATCTGAACCCTGGCTCCTGATGCTGTCTGGCAGTTGGTTGCTAGTGGTGGAGGAACCCTGCCTTGGACTTGGGTTGGTATCGCTGCAGGTGCGTGGGCTCAGCGAAAGCCAGTCGCCAAGAAACAGCTGTTGGGCTTTGTAATGTCAGAAGGCTGGAATCCACTTAGTGACAACTGAACAATTAAGGACAATTATGCTTTCAGCTACATTAACAAGTAACTCAGTACTAAGATACTGGAAGGAAATGACCCGTTGTTGAATGTTGGAGTAATTTGTGACTCATGGTATCGTTGGAAGGATGTTTGAAGTTCTTTTTGTTTTGGTAATATGGGCCTATAATATTTTCCCACATTTTTTTCCAGTTTTACACACTCAGTTATTCCTTTTATCCGACTGAATACTGTGAATTCCTGTCTTCTGTTTCTTTCAAGTGTTTGTCTCTGCATAAGCCATCTAACAGCTGAGTCTGCCCATTATGTTCACCTTCTTGGCTTTAAGTTGCAGTAACGGCCGTGTGAGGAAAGCATGCTTGGAGCCTTGAAGGGGAGTGCTGTTCCCTGAAATGTCCTCTGGAAAAATACTCTCTGGGGTGGGGTCGCAATTGGGAAAGCAGTAGCACGTCTTGCTTGGGATGAGGTTCAGTCCTGAGGCTGGAAGTACCCATCTGTGACCTGGAGCTTCCCAGCAGAATTATTATATGCCAAACACTGCATCAACGTTTTTTATAGAATTAATTGAAATGCAAGGAAGAGGTATAAAAAGATTGGACAAGAGAGAAGCCTTTAATGTACTTTCCATGTCACCATTTTATAGTTTAGGCCAAATGGGTGACATGTCTAAATCTGAAGTGTGATGGAAGTGAAGAATTTTGGACAAACGTGATGTTTTTTTCCTAGTTAAAGTGTGATATGATTAGTCCCACAGCTGCTGGATTGCTGTTGTAGGCTTCCGTATAGTTATCATGTTTTTGACCTCATTCTTAATGTGATATCACTTCTCTAAGTATCGATTTCTTAAAATGCCAATATTAAATATATTTTCTAAAACTAATAATAATGCACAGTGATAGTGATTTTTTTTTTTATTTTATTTTATTTTCTGACCAAAGCTTTACATATATGATCTAATCTATCAAAGCTGCTGCTTTACAGGAAAAATCAGCCTTTCTGAAAGAAAGGAAGACAAGTGTCATGTCTGCTTGATAGGGTCAGTATCAGCTGATATCTAGATGCATACTTAAAAAAATCCTCAGCACAGTGTCTGTTGTAGCCACATTTGAAGAGAGACTGAAGATGCTGAATGATAATATTCCCATTTATACATGTGAAGAGATTCATTTTGTACAGAAAGGAAACAGGCCTAGGTATTCTTTCTCGAACACACATTGTGTGGACAGACATGAATGTATGAGAGGTAAGAGGAAATGATTTCAGTCCTAAGAATTTCAGAAGTCTTTTGTTTCTTTACATGGAAAGCTTCTCACTTTGGCATTTTGACAGTCTCATCTCTTTCCACTTCACATTCAGATTTCAGATGTTTTATATCATTGAAGTCTTCAGCCCGTGTCCACTAATTGTATTGCCCAGATTCCATAGCTCTGTACAGCTATGAAGGCTATTACAGCAATAGAGAATACAGAAAGCTCAGTTCTAGCATGTCCTCTTTTAAAACGCTCTGTTGGTAGTGATTTGGTCAGACTCTTGGGTTCAAGGGAGTTCTGCAAGTTGGTGAGAATTTTGCTTGGCCTATGGCCTTTGATAGAAGGAAAAAAAGTATCTTTTTGAGTTTTCCAGTGTATTGCCATATGAGATGTACTTTACATTTTTAAAAGTAGCAGGTTACTGGGCTCCACCTTTTCACTACTGAAATATTTTCCTTGGCTTTATGATGTGTGTTCATTGTTGGTAATTATATTAATGGAAAAGCTTAGCTGCATCATCTTCATCGTTTCACAGCTCTCTTCCAGCTGGATAGCAGTTTTGGCTTTGTCTCTGTTTCTAAGGCATAGTCACAGAGGCATAGTCATTTGAAGCATTTTAGTGACGGAGCCATTCCTTCTGCTTCTGAGTGGGCAAGAGACTAGAAAGGTGCCCTGGAAAAGGGCAAAGACACTTTTCTGGTCTGATGAGAGAACTTTCTCCTTGCAGGCTCCTGTTACAGTGATTTGTGTCATTTGTGAACTAGATCACAGCACAGATTCTGTGATTCTTAATTTCAGGTAGACAATTTAATTGAATGTTGGTAGAGTATAGAAGTCCTTCTACTCAGTTTCCAAGCTCCACACCTTCCAGGAATGAGAGCTAGGTTGTGTCATTTGTGTGTTTATTACTTCTCTGCTTTTGGTGAGGCTTTCCTCGCGATTCCAAGTAACTCTGTGTCAAATGGAGCTGTTTTGATGTCTTGTTGTTCTGTCTGGACAGTGTAGTAGGCTTTGCAGACTTTAGAGGCTTAAGGCAGATAAAGAGATGATTAGAGTGTAATTGTTGTTGACAGTAGACAGGGAGCTTCTCAGTACAGATAATGACTGTGGTTGGGAGTACAGATGAGCTCAGGCTATGCCAGGGTCCCGTTTCACATTTACTGTTGCAATAACATGTTCCACATGTCTAAAAACAAATTCCTTTCACAGCATTTAAAACTAAGCAACTGTATATAAATGCATGACTCGCTTCATCGAAGTGAAATGAGCAGCCAGAGTAGTTAGATGACCAACAAAAGAAACAACATAAGAGCCACATTAATGATGGGGAAATGATACGTAAGGAAAAATTACGAAGAAAGGCTTCTTGAAGAAGAATTTTGATAGACTGTTATGATTAAGAAATAAACGAGCCAATTTCTTATTTTTGCTTTTCCTCTATTTCATGCCACCTGTAGCTGTCTATTTGTGAATGCAGTTTACTACCTTTTTTGTTATTTGGTAGGGAAGTTTTTTTTTCTTGTTACTGGCTTCTTCTGTCACATCAGAGGCTTAAAGCTTCCACTGCCTGCAGTGACCTCAAGAGTGACCAGTGGGGGGTCTAAAGTGGCAGTAGCTGTGAGTCTTGAAAGGACTACCTTGTGTCCTTCGTGTATGTGTCAGATTCGCTTCCAAAGTGAGTAAGTTTACAAGAAAACCAAACATTTCACAGTTGAAATAGAACAGAATATATGTTAGTTTGACTTTCACAGGTAGCATCAAGCAATCAGTAGCCAGCTGTCACTGCTTCAAAGAGATTGTAGTCCTATAATGTCCCCCGATCTGCCCAGATTGTGGAGGAAGTTTTAATATCCCTATATACTAACTGTATGTGTCCATGTTAATGTCGCTTCTTACAGCAAATTAATCTGCAGAGCTAAATTCTGAGAAAAACTAGATCTGAGCAAGATATTAGTTGATTGCTGACAGTGTTAAAAACTATTTTAGAAGCAAACATACCCTTTCTGTTATTGAAGAATGGAGAGCGATGAATTGACCTTTAGTGGAGCATTTCTTTTCTAACGAGAAATATGTTTTAAGAGGGTCATCTGTGGCATGCTGGTGGCAAAACTGACAATGCTAAATGCTTAAATGTTAAAAAATGCCAGGGAAATTTCTGGAGCTAGAAAATATGTTGTTTGTAGGCAAATTCTGTGGTGATACACATGCAGATATTTGCGAAGTGTGCCTGGATTTCTCTTGTTTTGAGCCATATTTTTTTACTGCAGCTGTCCATGTTTATGCTGATAGTTTGTGAGGATCTTTCCTCTACTGTACACCTCCCTCACTCATGTTTTGACTTCTGAGGGTTTTTTAAAGCTTTGCCTTGAAGATTAATCATGACCAGAAGCAGACTGTGTGCTGGATGTGTTTCTGCTTCTTGTGACTTGCAGACTACTAGGCCATTTTATGGATGTGACCTGCTTACAGTGTCCAGTACAAAACTGGCAATCAGGTTTGGGATGTGGAAATGGATTTCTTCTGAGGCATGTGACGGTTATGACTTCCAGTCCTATCCAAATCTCAGAAGTTTTTGATGCCTCATACTGAGTGGTGTGTACGTGTTTATTGAAACTGTTTTGAGTTGGATAATCATCTTGCAGTCACTCGAGACCACAGAGAATGGACCTTTGTGCTCTTGCTTTTTCATTCCAGCCCATATTTTTTTTCCAAATATGAAGCTTTGCTCTTTCCGTGCTTTTGAGCAGCTGACAGAAGCTGGTTTGGATGCCTACGGGTAAGGGATCAAAACTATGACTGAAATAATTTTGAAACCTTATTATGGCAACTTGGTTAATGAACACCAGAGGCTATATTGCCTTTAAAGCAACTTGTCAAGTATTGAAAATTTGTAATAGTAGTCAACTGCTGAAAATAGCACTCTAGGATTGTTAATGCAGAGCTCTTCAGTGTTCCTGTGAGAGTGTCTGAATTTGAAAGTCACCCCATATGCTCTGTGCCCTCATTAGATGAAAACTTTTTAAGTGGAGAACTCACAACTCTAAGCTGTACAAGTGAAGAGAATACTTACATGCCCAAACCTGCGTTTAGTTCTAGTAGACCAGGTATCTATACATGCATTTCAGTGGTGGGCAACTCTGCAAGTTGTTGTGGACTTAATCTTTCTCATCTGGAAACAAAGCACTAGAGCCTCTAAGGATGCCTTTTGCATCCTTTTATACACTGATATGTCTGATGGCTGTTCAAAATGTAACTTTTTTTCTTGTTATTCTTCATCTTCTGTTACAGTGGTGGTGACAAAAAGTATAGCATTGCATGTAAATGCACAGACCTGATAGACTTCATTAGATTGTATCAGTAGCACATGAAGTTTTGTTGTCTGCAGGTACGCCAAGAGCTGTCACTCTAATACATTGATAGAAGATGTAAGTGTTGTGTAAAGTAGAAAGATAATATTTTTGCCTGTATTGTGTATATATAACATGACCTGTGAACTTCTGTTTTGATTGTGTCCTATATTTTTACCACAAGCATAAGATAGCTGTGAGATCTCTTCAGCAGGCAGAGCCAACTGTTTCTGTCATGTTAAAATCTGCAACAGTTTTCTTGTGGTATTTAAAAGTTAATGACCAGAGGCATAAATCCAACTTGCTCAACTAATCTAGAAGACAAAGGTGTATTTATTTCTTATTGCCTTATTAACAATATCACAATTCTGGGAAAAAGACTCTGTCTATGCAAAGATGATATATCTATGATCCCCTTTTGCTAATGTCTAGTTTCAGGTCTGCCAGGTAATACCAACAGCCTGCTTGCCATAGTCCAGTGTGCACTGGATTCTAGCCAAAAAGCATGAATCAGCTCCAAAGTTTATCTAGCAAATCTACGTATTACCTCATTCTCTGAGGAAGACAAGAATGAACTGCTCTTTTCTCTCCTAGGAACAATTGTTGCAAGATGTTTTTGATAGATATATCCCTTCTTTAGTCAGAGCTTCTTTTATTGAGAGCAGGATTTGGTTGCTAAGCTTTTAAATGGGAGAGCTACTTTTCTGGAAGGTGGCAGGAAGGAACCTACTTCAGGAAGACAGGAGAACCTTCCTCCATTAGCAGTCTGTTCTGTAGCTCCTAAGCCTCTGTGACCAGGCACCATAGCTGCACTCCACTTTTAGGTTATTATGATGGGCAAGCAGAGGAGTGCACTTCTTGTATGATTAATAATTAATTTAAAGTTTGTTGTTAGTATAATTAGTGTATTAACAGCAAATGTTTGTCCCTTTCTGTATGGTTTTCCTTGCTGTTGCTGTGCCTTACTGCCCCACGTTGTAGTGGTGTGTGTTCCTCACAGATACTTCTGCTCCTTGTGGTGGATTTTTTCTGTGTTGGTCCTGGACCCACTTGCTGTTACTGGTGAAGGCTGTCAAGCAGTCTGTTTCTAACTCCTTATGGGACCACAGATAACGTTATCCCATGATCGCTTACATTTTATATATATATATATATATAAAAAAAACTTTTTGCTATATATAGCATAACTCTTTATGACAGTATTGAAAAGAGGAAGCTAAAGCTTAAAAAAAAAGTAAATAAAAAATAGTGCATTAATCATCAGTCTAGTGGACAACTTTGTTTTTGCTTTTAGATTAACCAGACAGTGGTCATCCGTTGATGGGCAATGCGTTGTTACAGCTAAAACCAAGCTAAAAATAAGGTCAGGAGCAGATGAGCTAGGGCAAGGCCAGGCAAGTCCTGAGTCCTATGTTAAGCTAATGGAAAGCTATGATCTGGTATTAGTGGTAGTAAAGCAAGTTGCTAATGTATTCCTTAGGCTGTGGATTTATAAAGAAAGTAGGCTGTGGATTTTTTTCTTTGTTACTTCTCTTCTTCGTTATAGTAGTAGATATGGGGAGTGTATTTACTGTGCTTTTAAGCTTCTGATTGCCAAAGTAAAAGCCAATAGTCCTTGAGACTGGTAGCACGTTGAAAATGAGTTCAGTTTGATTCTGAGACTTGTCATCTTTTTGACAGCAATTCATTAAACTCGGGATATCTGAGTAGACTTGTATTTCAAGTCTCAGTGCACCTGTGGTGCTTTTTGCTTTTTTCTTTCTTTTTTTTTTTTTTTCTTTTTTTTTTTCTTCTTTTTTCTTTGAGAACCTGAAAAGTACCTTGTGTGAATCTTTGTGGTATTTCTTACAGCAGATTCAGAGTGGTGACAGCTGTTTTTACTTAGGTCTGTAAAACGTATTGAAGGAGTTTCCAGTGTGCATAAATACCAAACCAGTTTATATCATGTCAGGACTATGGAAGGAAGGTCTTTCGAGAAATGATCTCATAGTCATTCTTTGTTGTAGATCTGGCACATACTGTGGGCTTCATTCTCTTCTAAAAACAACTCCTGTCTTTAAAGTTGGCATGCCTCAGATGTGTGCCTTCTGCTTGCTTTATGTTAGCCAAACTCGCTCTTGCTCAGGAAGTTAAAGGCAATAGATTTATGCAGTATCTTTTACATCCAATTATTTATGATAGTGCTGTGCCTGCTAACACTCCTAACCCAGATATACTTTCTGTCTGCATCAGATCTTGGTGTGATTGTATGTGTTACAACCTCATGGTGACATTTTCATTTCCAGCAATGCTCATATATGCTTTCAAACTTCTAGGATATGGCATGTTCACAGGCAAATCTAGAATTACTTTCAGCCAGAATCATTTGAACTGTTGCAGTGGGAACTAAGTATCCTGTTAGTGTATCAAGTGTAAACTTGCTCTAGAAGGCTTGTATTATAGTGAGAGCTCTAGAACTGGATGTTGCCCTTTTGCTTTTGATATTACCGGTTTCTATTCATTGTATGGAAAAGGAACAGTTTAAAAATTGGCCCAAACTCAGACATAGACATACTTAATTACAGTTTCCTTAATTCCTTTTAAATTCTGGCTTTGTTTTGCATACATTTGCTGTCAGATAAGGATAACCTACATTTCTGGCAAACCCTCATGCCAGGTAGGGAGGTGTTGACAAGAAAATTGTGGAGTGAAATTCTAGCAGTGTGCACTGGAAAAGCTTATCCAAGTTGGCTCTAAACATATTCAATATAGAGTTATGTCTTTGGTGGCTCTACATAATCTCCTAAGTGTGCTGCTGGCATCAGTCTGTCATGTAAACATTTTTGCTGATGATGCATGGAAGGGAAGAGTTTTTGTCACAAAGCAGCACTGACTCTGCAGAGTTAACAAGTAACATACTGCAGGAAATCTTTCACCCTTCCCAGAATTCTGTGACTGGATTTACTGTGGTTCCAGTGAAGCAAATATTGTATTAATTCAGTCAGCACTTAAAAATCCTTTCTCTAACAATAAAATAAGATGATTTTTGTGTTTGTGGCCCACTGAGTTCATAAACTTAATGAATAATCCTGAAAGTCTGAGATTGAAAGCTGCCTTTAATTCGCATTCATTTCTCTTTCCCTGAGCCACCATCACTCTAAGGATCCCACGGAAAAGTTTTTGTATAGAGCTGAGGCTCCAAGCTACAATACACTTACTCATCTAGAGAAGGTGAAAGATAACTAGAATGAATATGAATTCACAATGTTCTTCTTTTTCTTTTTTCCTCTAAATCCTTAGTGCAGTTAATGTACTATGACAGTGAAGTTGTGTCTAAACCTACTGGCTGCTAGTGTTATTCTGCAGTTTAGTTCCTCAGACAAGAGACCTTGCAAGCACAAGCAGTTCTGCTGCAGGCTAGGAGGCCCTTCTTCCATTTTTTTATGGTGTTTCTTTTTTTTCTAGACTTCCCCTGTGCTGTCCCCAGTGAATTACCAGGACTTTAACAGCAAGTCAGTCACCAGATGACCATCTTTGGTCACAGTTGCTGCTTCCTCCTTTAACACCAGGCACCTAATAAATAACCAGTACCAGCTTGGAAGGAAGCTCACTGACAACTGATGAAGAACGGAAATACTGTGGGGGATGTGGGAGGATATTTCTCCAAAAATCCTCATTCTATCCCTGATACTCAATTTAAAACATTCATGGTCTCAGTGAGGTACTGGTTCAGCAGGACATTTTAACCTTTCCCTACCCAAATCCTTCTTCCACACCATCCTCAGTGTCCTAAGGGCTCTAGAATTATGTAATCATTCCATTTTCCTTAGAAAATGCTTCAGCATCTTTATCTTTTTCTGATGTTGCTCTCATCCACAGATGGAAATTCCATTTCCTTCCACATAATCTGATTGATGTTATCTGTCTCAGAGCAGTTTCCAGCATATACTTTCCTTCTGCTTCAAAAACATAGGGTTGTGTTATAATTTTCCAGTTCCAGCTTACTTTACAAGATGCGATGTCTAGAAACAAATGTTGCTTATCCCATTCTTAGGCTCTCAAAGGTACAGCAGCACTTCTGTCATTCATGCACAAATCAACCTCCCATGAAGAAAAAGCCTAGTGTTCTTCCAAGGCTTTTCAGCACCTCTTCCTTCTCCTACCCACATTTGATGTGGTGCTGACAGCAGCTCTGTGAATTAGGAAACACTCAAATCTCACCCATCTACCTTCTTAGCCTGAGGAACTGAGGGTGCCTAGCAATTATTAACACTTCATGTTAATTTGATAGTACTTTAAAAAGCAAGCTAAGTACCTAGCTGCCAGTGTAAGTCATTTTTGATGCTTTTGAAAATCTGTCTGAATTGTATGATTCAGAACTAACTGAACACAATACCCATTTTCCATTAACTTTGGTAGTGGACAAAGCAGCATAATGGAGTCATACCCAGGTGATCTTTTGATAGCTTGGCTTTCTACTATGCTTTTTTTCTGGTCTTTTCCAATGAATTCACAATGGTTTTCAGGAAAAAGGAGGATGGTTTTTCCATGGGTTTGGGGATATTGTTGGTTGCTTTGTTGCCTGGATTTTTTTTTATGCTCTAGCAATGTTTTTTGTCTCTCTTGAGAAGGTAAAATCTAATTTGCTCTTCTCTATACCTGTGCTATGTTTCTGCAGTATTAGGATTGGCTTTGTTTGTGTTAGAAAAGTTTCATCTATAATTATTGTGACATATTCATAGAATCATCAAATGCTTCAAGGGGACCTTAAAGCCTGCCTAGCCCCAACCCCCTGCTGTGGGCTGGTTGTCACCCACTGGACCAGGCTGCCTGTGGCCCCATCCAGCCTGACCTCGAGCACCTCCAGGGATGGGGCATCCACAGTTTCTCTGGGCAGCCTGTGCCAGTGCTTCATCACCCTCCAAGACTTTCTTCCTAACATCTAATCTAACCTCCATTATTTTAGTTTATAGCCATTTCCCTTCGTTCTGTCACTATGAGACCATGTAAAAAGTTGGTCCCCCTCCTGCTTATTGAGCTCTCGACAACTACTGCAGTGAGGTGTCCCCGCAGCTTTTTCTTCTCCAAGCTAAACAATCCCAACTCACTCAACCTTTCTTCATAGGAGAGGTGCTCCAGCACTCTGAGCATCTTTGTGGCCCAATTCTGGACCTGCTCCAACAGTGCTGTATTCTTGTCATACAGAGGATCCCAGACCTGGGCACAGTATTCTAGGTGAGGCCTCAGCCTGCTGCCACCCCTCTGTTGATGCAGCCCAGAATACAGTTGGCCTTCTGGGCTGCAAGCATACATTGCTGACTAGTGTTCACCTTTTTGTCCATCAGGACTCACAAATACTTCTCCACAGGGCTACTCTCAATGAATTCTTCTCCTAGACTGTACTCACATTTGGTATTGCCTTGACCCAAGTGCAATATCTTACAGTTTCTTCTCTTGTGCCCACTTTTTGAGCATGTCTGGGACCCTCTGAATGGTGTCCCTCCCTTCTATTGCATCAGCTGTACCACGCAGCTTGGTGTCATCAGCAAACTTGCTGAGAGTACACTCACTGATAATGTACAGTAGAGTACATCACTGATAAAGATGTTGAAGAGTAGCAGTCCCATGGTGGTCCCATTGGGGTCACCACTCACAACTGGCCTCCACCTGCCGATAGAGCCATTGACCTCAACCCTCTGACTATGATCATCCAACCAGTTCTTTATAGTTCACTCTTCAAGTGCATATTTCTCCAATTTAGAGACAAGAATGTCCATAGAGATGAGGATGTTGCACAGAGAAACCCTATAGGGTGTGCATGGGCTTCTAGAAGCAGGTAACAGTTAGTACCCTTAACTACAGTTAAACATGGGTTGAAAGCATGCAACCTTTTTCACCTGATTTTTTATTTTTTTATTTTTTTTGGTAAGGCTTGTTTCATATACAAACTTGTCCTTTTGCTCAGCCTCCAGAAACAAAGAAGCAGAAACTGGCAACAGTTAAGCATGTATATTCCATCAAAAACAGTAATAATATTAAGTGTTTGGTTCTTAGTCAAATTTATAAGTTCCAGAGTATGTGTTTGCGAGGGAGTGGGGGAAATTCAAGGCAGTGATTCTTAAGCAAAGAACAGGGTCTTTGCATGTGAAGTGTATGGTTGTGGTCCTATTAGGAAGTCATTCTGATACTCCTGATATAATAGGCAATTTCATGAAACTGTTGAAGAAAAGGTAAGGGAGACTGATTAACTTCATGGGCTGTTTTGGAAGGACCTAATAAATTAAAGCACACAACTTTCAGCACATCCTAGAATTTAATGAGAACATCCTGTCATAATATTTTCCACATGACACTCTGGGTGGTTTCTATTGCAAGCACTGATGCTTTCTACTTGGGCTGTAGCAGAGCCACAAAAAATTTACATATACATAGTTCTTGGCAAAATAAACTGGAAGACATAACAGGTTTTGGAATCTTCATTTGAACAAAATGATGATTCTTTTCTTTCCTGGACTTTTGAAGGGCACACTCCACGATAAGCCTTACAGGCAGAAAATGGTGGGCTTTCACAGATTTACCGAAGTGCAGTTACTGACCTTTGTTATAATTATGCAGCCTAATGTGTTTCTCATAGTAGTTCATTAGCAAAAGTTCCAAAGGAGCCAACAAGTGTTTGTATACTCCTGTTGAAATCTGTGGTAGCCAGCTGCTGAAGCACTTGGCCATCAGTTCCCCTAAGTCTCTTGTGATATATCCAAAGCACCAGGTATCTGAAGTACATGTTGAGGTGTTAGGTAGTTCTTTCAAGATAGCTGGTAAAGAATAAAGCAAGCAGACAGCACTTTGTGTTATGGAACTGTTAAAAATCCACTGTAATACTTGAAACCCTTCTAAAGTGGAATGTGTCTTGTGTGCATTTAAATGAGAGCCAAGCTTTATAGAAAGCATATTGATGAGGACAATTAAGGTACATTAAGCGTAGATAAAATCTGGTTAGAATATCATTTGTTGATTTTAATAGTCTTGAAACTACTGCAGTTTCTTCATGCCAGCTTTTTAATATCTTGAGGACACTTATGTTTGAGTACCATGGCCTGGTCTCTGACAGCCAGGAATTACAAAGCTTGGCTGGAAGACCTGCTGTACTGAATACCCTCATCAGCCATCCTGATGCAGCACTTATCTCTAGATGTGGTTTCTGTGTTGGATTCCATATTATGAAGAAAACTTCTGAAAAAGTGTGCAACTATAGGAGTGACTGTTGTTGGTGTGGTTTCCTTTCTTTGAAAATGGCATAATAGAAATTTTTAGTTATATGTTACCATTCCTTTTGGCAAGAGGTATACACTGATCTCAATTTGTTGCAAACTGATTTCTCATTATGATTTTTTTATTCATTTTATTCAATTATTTTATTATTATTATTCATTATGAACTCCTGGAACCTCCCAGGCTGTCCTGCCACAGCAGTGTTTTCAGGAAGAGCTTAGGCTATCAAATACAATCAGTTGTTTACTTTTCCTAAGTTTGTCAGTTGGTTTTAATGTTTTGCCAAAAAGAAATTCAAGTTTATGGCTGTCTGTGTGACATCGTCCTGCTCCTAGAAAGTCTAAATGTGTGTCCCACGTAACCTGTGCAGCAGCATTTTGGGTGCTGGGACACAGTTCTCACAACTGGTGATGAGCTCCAGGCTCACAGCTGTATCTGTGTGCCCCAACATACTCCTGTCCTCCTCTGGCACCACTGCTGGGCCTTCCCTAAGCTGAGAACTTCATTTCCATGCCCGCAGGTTTCTGACTTCTCTGTTATAACTTAGATCATTTTTTTCTTTCTCTCCTTGGATCCAATCTCTGTTGATCACTGTTTTCATTAATAGAATCCTCACTGCAATGCAGGTTTTCTTTTCCTTGTAAGAGCATTGCTATTATATGAGACACAAAACTATGCGTAAGTGATGTGGGTCATTACAGCCCTGCACCACTAAATCTATCCAGCTAAAGATGCAGAAGCATCAATACAGGAAGAAGCTGAGCCAGGCATCTCTCTAAATAGCAGTCAGTGTTTGGGAGCGGAGCGTGAGTCACATCTTGCTCTGCCACTGTTACGAGACATTTTCCTTTTTGTGTACAAATGTAGTAGACCGCTTGTCTACTGGCTCAGATATGTTGAGATGAGAGAAGTGCCTCCAAAGAGACAGGAAAAAGCGTAAATCACAGCACAACAGCAGCTGCTATATCAATTCAGCAGATTTAGATGAATGCAGAGCTCATCCCTAAGTCTGGCGTCCCGGAGAGGCGTTTTCAGAGCCAGGTATGGGTTTGAGTAAATGAGGACCTTGATGGGCAGGTTCATTAATGCAGTTATACTGCATTAATCTCTGCCTTGCTCTTGCAGAGGAAATTATTTGGGACTGCTTATTTTCTTACTTTTGCTGACTTTTCTTTGGCACAAGGAAAACAGTCAGGGACCAAGTGAGACTCCAGGTTGTAGCCACCTAATTGTGAAGGTAACTCTGTTCCTGCTGTTGAAGAGCACAGCACATTCCCACCTTCTCTCCCTTGCCTCAACTAGCAAGCAAGAGGTCTCTAGTATGGTTGCTGAATGAGTGCAGTGTCGATGTGTCACACTCAGCTCACTTTTGCCAGGTGAAATGTGCATGAAGAAAAGGTGCAAAACTCAGCAATACCTTGTTTTTCCTTAAGCAAATGGGTATATGTGAGGAACAGATGAACATAGATACATAAAATGAATGCTGCTGATTTTAGTGTCATTGCCAGGCAGTGCAAGCATCAGAAGAATCATCCCGTGTATTTTAGTATGTAAAATGTTATAAGAATCTTCCAGGTGAGAAATGCTTAGTGTTTTCTTTATGTATACAGACATTTAATTGATGATACCATTTACTAAATTAGACTTGGGCAGATCACAGCTTTATTTAACATAACAGGGAATGAGCTATAATTTCAGTATTTTAAGTTATTCTCTAGGAAAAGCAAAATAGATACTTCTTGTGACCTAGAAGGACATGCTTTTTAATATAAGAAAGTATTCAGGAGGGGTACGGTTATGCCTCGTTTTTTACATAGGTGTTTGCATTAAAAGTTTGGTGTTTCTGAAGAAGGATTTGGAAAAGAGGCAGACCATATTGGTTTGCAAAGGAGTTATGGCTTTCTGAATACACACATCTGGGTTCACAGGGAGGCTCTGTAGATATATGCGTACTTGACAGAAACATACTGTCTGATTCCAGCAGTGTGGTTTCAAGTCTCTAGAGGTGGCATAAGGGAAGGCTAGCAGCCATGGTTTTCAGCAAAATACGATGACAAAGCATGTGGGGGAGATTTCCTTCTGGTGTGTCTGTTCCATTTCCACTACTTCATTTGCTTCATGAGCAAAACTCCTCCTGCCTTTCCTTGGCAGAGGAACCCCAGCTGGACTGGAAGAAGATGTCATTCTTTGTTCTCTGTGTTTTTTGCTACAAGATGCATGAGACAGGCTGTGCTGCATCCTGTGGGAAAAAAAATAAAATAAGAATACATGTCTGCACATGTGCCTACAATCTCATATGTTCTGTCCTACTACCCATGTGTTTACATTGCAACTTCACTCAGTGAAAGAGCATGGACTAATTTTTTCCTGATAGGTAAAATCATGAAGTAAAAGATGCAGATGACTAGCAGAATAAAAAAAAGGAAGAGATAACAAACCAGCTAATTCCAGAATGAGATTAGGGAGGATTAGTCTGTCGAGCACAAATCTGCAAACAAACAGGCTGATTTCCTCTGTGTGTAGCAAAGAATTACCATCCAACAACAGTTGTTTGCTGTGTTAGACAGTGCCAGTAGGCTTTGTAGATCAACCTGCAGAGGACCTTTGTCTTCATATCATTAATTTAAATAATTAATTTCACTAAGAGTTCCTGCAATCTCTTCCTACTTACAGCAGAGAGTTTTATTAGGAAAGATTGATTTCTGTGTTACATGATGACAGCAGCTCTGAAGTGCCGGTATGGGAAGTTCCAAAGGCCATTTCTGTGTCACTCTCCTAGTAAATCTACAGGGCTACCTATGTGTAAATGGCTCATCTCTGTGCCAGAATCACCCCCACGTTTAGATGTCTGCAGATAATGTGCTCCCTGCAGTGTTGATTCACAGTAGAGTTACACCTCCCCAAAGGACCTCAGAAAATAAAACTATTTACATATCTTTTGGTTTTGGGGAAGAGGGAGAACAGGAATGCAAAAGATCAATTGTGTTTGCTATTTATTGCAGTACAGAGGGGAGTTCTGTGAAAGTTTTGCAGAACTACATTAAACAATCTTATTTATGCACTAAGGACTTTGTGCTAGAATTATTCAGACTGAACTCTGCCCTTAAGTTACCAGTACCCATTAGTAGCTATAGAATTGAGTGGAGAGTATTTCCTGGTTATAGCAATCAGATTGCGGTAAATAGTCTCCTGCTAAGATTTTTCCATGTCTCCTCTTCCTGCAGTTTCCATAATGACGCTTATAGCACAGTCTTTGCAAGAACTGTGAATCATAGGGGTTGTGGCCTTCTGAGAAACGGAAGCTCTCAGCTGAATGGATGCGGAAGATTATTTTCACTATATGAGAACTGGAAGCAATACAGTGCACCGTCTGAACGCAAATTACTTGGATCACCTTTTTGTTTTCTGTACAGCAGTTTAGATACAAATACCTAATGTGTTTCACTCTGTGTCCACATGTCTGGGAGTTTCCAAGTTACAGGTTTATATTTTGTATGCCTAAGACAGTGCCCTCAGCTGAAAAGGGCTCATCTGAGGACTTTCTTTGCTACTCAGAAGGAATATCCACTGATACTCCTTCTCTGGGTCTCTGTTATTGGTTTTTAGAATTAGCTAATATTAATGATAATAAGCTGTGGTAAAACATTTCATGTTGATTGAGGTATTGGGAACATGGTAAGCTTCACTGACTCTGAAGAGTTCTTCTGAAATTTCCACAAGTGAACTAGCGCTCAGCTGCATCATGAAGAACGGAGTGAAGAGATTTAATGACTGGTTTCTGGGAACAGAGGCATCACCTCACTTTGCATTGCTCTCTCAGGTGTCCCATTTGTCCTTGTATTCTAAGTGTTTAGCAACAGGAGATGGTGATTGCAGTGTTTGTAAACAGCGCTATTCTTACTATGTATGGACTGACTTTGTATATGGTTGTTTGACTCTGAATTCATTGGAGTGATAGACCATGGAAACTAGACAAAGAAGAGAACAAATGAATCTCTCCTGTTACCCTGGGTTCCTGGGAGAGGGCATAGCAATTTATGGTGAGTGTTTAGGGAGAAGACTTACCACAGAATCATAGAACATCCCAAGGTGGAAGGGACTGACAAGGATCATCAAGTCCAACCTCTGGCTCTGTGCAGAACCACTCAGAATCCAAACCCTATATCTAGGAGAGCAGTCCAAACACTCCTTGAACTCTGGCAGCTTGGGGCAGTGACCACTGCCCTAGGAGGCCTGTTCCATGCCCACCACCCTCTGGTGAAGAGGTGGTTCCCAGTACAGACGTGGAGAAAAGCAACGCAAAGAATGCTGTTAATTAATTATTGACTAATAAGTAGCTCAGATCAGCCTTTAAATTAATACTTGTTTTCTTGTGTTAGCATTTTACTGTTAAGGAATGTTCTTATAGTGGTGGCAGGAGTAGTAGACAAAAAGCTAAAAACCAGTTAGCATACCAAAATATATATATATATCTGTGAGTAAATGAATGGAAAATAGTGACATATTAAGTGTACCTTCTGTTTGCAGAAAGTGCCTACATATTAGAGAAGTGGGGAAAAAAGAAGTCCTCTCTGACTCCTCCTGCCCACTCACATTCACACAGTGAAAGAGATTCTCCTCTTCTTTTGAACCACAAAACCACCTATTTTATAGGGGGAGTGGCAGCCAAACCAAAGGTTCTACACAGAGCAGATAGTTGGTTCTTTCTGAACCAATCTCAAGCTATTCCATTCATGCCGTGGGTGTAGTGATATGATGACATTGCTGGTATATTTCCATTGGACAGTGTGCTCAGCAGCTTTGCCAGCTGTAGCAATTTTTAGAATTGGAGCTTGTCTATGAATTTCCCACTTGTGTGCTATCACAGGGTTTGCATTCTTGAGAGTGAGAGGACTTGCGGTCGAATTGTAAAGCTGCCTGCAGACCTGGTCTCTCAGCCACAGTGACAGGCTAAGCTTCTAAAAACAACTGGGGACAACCTTTCCATTTGATGTGGGGTTTGGGTAGAGTTATTTATGTGTTGCTGTGAACCACTGTGGTACCAAGGAGGGAGAGGTTTTCCAGTTAATTGAGCTGGTTGTTGAATCTGCTCTGGATGAATTACAGCGTGGCCATCCAGCACATTTTGCAACGTTGGCCCCGGTCCTACTGTTTTTCCATGAGCATAACTTAGATCCAGTTTACTGTGAGTCTTCCCTAAAATATGTGAAGGACCAATTCATTTACTTGCAACCTTGGCTTTTATCAGCTCCCATGTAGATAAATAGGGCTTGAAATCTGTGCCATCATTTGAGGAAACATGCCTTTCTGATACAAGTCTGTATCAGACTTGGGCATTAGTGGGGAGCAAGACTCTACTCTTTTCTGTCCTTCTGAAGCTGGTTGCTTTTGCTGGGTTCACAGAGCAGGAAAAGCTCTATGTATTTGAGGACTGTATTGTCTGTTTTTCCTGAATGGAACAGTTAAGGAAATGGGCATGCTCCTGACTGTCACAGAGCCAGAAACTTAAGAGCAGTCCCATTCCTAGTGAGGACTGCAGTACTTAGCTGAAGATTTGCAGTGTAAGATGTTCCAAAAAGGCCTGTTCACTGTTGTTTATTGCTTAGAGCTTGTTGATGTGTTGGCTTGGATTTTGGAAGAATTAAATAGCCTACAGCTGTTACTTTTTCCTGTCAAAAATCTATGATAATGTTTTGCTTTACTGTTCTAAGAGGAAGAGATGGTTTTTAAGTTATTTCAGATATGGGCTACTAAATACATCCTCTTAAAAGCCAATTCAAAATAGTTCATTATAACTCTGCCCATTGACCTATGTCCCCAAGGGATTCTTCCAGTACTTCATGATATTCATAGGGAAAGATATTCAAACATCTGTATTTTAAACAGAGAACTTTTATGAAATGTAGGAGGAATTGCCTAGCACTGCCAGTGGTTGTGTACAAGGGCACTAAAGCCACAAGTTGAACATTGCACAGTATCCGCGCAAACCATGTCTTTGGCACTCCACAACATATGCCTCGTGCTGTAAAAAGAAGGGAGGAAATTCTGGACAAGGAGGAGAAGTATTTGGTCTAACTTGTCTTTAAAGATTTTTATTCTGGAAATAAGAACCACATAATACAGAACCATATGGCGAATTCTGTTTTTCAGAGTGTATCTGATGACTTCCCCCACTCTTATGCCTTCAGAATATCTGTTTTCTTGCTGGTTCCTGCTTTATTTTATCCAAAGAAGTGTTGACTATACAGGTGAAGATGTTGTGCGGGGGGATGTTTCTGAAGTGGAATTGGAGTAGATGTTTATATCTTACTATTTCATTGTAGAATCTCTTCTTGGGGGCCTTGGAGACCTGAGTTCCCTGTACAGCAGTGTAGAGCAGCAACTGAATGAAACCCTGAGGCGACGCAGGCACGCAGGAGATGACGACTACAACATTGAGGTGCTGCTAGGTGTGGACGACTCTGTCGTCCGGTTCCATGGCAAAGAACATGTTCAAAACTACCTCCTCACCCTCATGAACATAGTGAGTATCTTCCATAGCATTGCACTGTTTTGCTTTGAAAATATTAAAGGCTTCTGTAAACTCCTGTAGGACTACCTAGGAGATCATGCTCAGTACCATTACAAGGATGATAATTTTGTCTGCTTTTGGATTTGTTTCTTTATTTTCAAGGTGCTCCCTCAACCGATCTTTTTCATAATGGTATTCTAGGGTACATTCTAGGGTAATTCCAAGAATTTACTGCCCTTGATCCTCAGTGAAAGTACTGTCTTTCATACATCTCACAGAGCTGTATAGAATAATTCTATTAGTCCATGTTCATATGACTGTGCATGTGAGGCTCTTGAAATTAAAGCCCGCTGGATGCTGTAAGACTGGGAAAGCAGAGGCTTTCTCACAGAACACTGCAGGTCATGAGCTTCCACCAAGTGTCCTTTGGATGTGTAACATGCTGTGTCAGGTTCTCCTTCTATGGTAAAATGTGATTATACAGAACTAAAGAGGACAGGATGAGGTAACTGAGCTTCCTGTTGATGCTTTGGGCAGGTGAGGTTTATTTAAAAACAAAGGAGGGCCATTTTTCCCACAATCTGCCTTGTAAAAACAGAAACACACCTGTATTCCCCAATCTCAAATTCAAAAAACAGAAAAATGCCCAGATAGTTGAAGAACGCCAGATGTTGTCCCTTATGTTCGAGGATGGAGTTGCTATTCCTGGTAAATGACTTTTGGTTGATAGACACTCTGTGGATTATGTGAGGTCATATAGGCTGAAGTTCCCCGTGTTGTTAAGTGCTCTTGGAAGTTATTCATGATAGGGAGTGACCTGATAGTCTGTTGGCTTCTACAGGCTTAGTTAACTACTGTGATAGTTGTGTTACAAAAACAACAGTGGAATCTAGCAAGCGGTGTTGATCATTGCAAGATGGCAGAGTAGTCATGGAAGAGTCCTTTGTTGTTTGTCTCTCAGTCTGTCACTTTCCCTGCTACTTGGCAAAACAAGAAGCTGTGAGTATTTCCTATCACTACACAAGCTACAGATAGCAGCAGATAGCAAGATGTTTGTTCTGTAAATGAAATTCTATGGGAACAAGCCAAGCAGGTTTGTTAGGAGCATTCAGCAGTTCTGGGGAATTTTATTCTGTTCCTTTTGCACAAGCAGAGGAAAGTGGGAGAAGTGGGGCAGTGACAGCATGTGTTTGTACTCCATTTCTTTAGGAGGTGCCTTGGGGAGTGGAGCCTTGGTACCATATTAGATTGCCTTTTGGAGGGGGGTTTGCTGAGAGAGACTATTAATGCCGGAAGTTTATGCAGACTTTTTATTTAAAAAAAAAAACAACTACCACTAGGTATTTGCATAACACCTAAATAATGAAAGATGTTAAACTGATAAAATTGGAATGTATCAGCTTACACGAATGATAATGTTAACAGTGCAGTTGCTTCTGCCAATACAGTCAGTTCAGAAAGTAGCAGTGTAAACTTACAAAACCGTTTTGAAGATTGTGAAGTTCTTTAACCTTTAACTTTACTGTTGACTAAAAGTCAACAAAGCCATAGCAAAAGTGTATTTCTCAGACAAGTTGCCCTTGGTTTCAAGGGAGTTTTGCCTGAAAGGCCTGAATGAGGACCTCAGGACAGGAATCTGTTTCTACTTTCCTTATATAGTGAGATATTCTAGTTGAAAAACAGTGGGAAGAAGTATGTAAACTTGATACATTCTTGATAGTTCCTAACTTCTGTTTTTAATGTTAAGAAATAAACGCACAGCATGAAGAAGCACCCTAAATCATAGAATCATGGAATGGTTTGGGCTGGAACGAACCTTTAAGATCATCTAGTTCCAGTTCCCCTGCTATAGGAAGGAAGACCTCCCTCTAGACTGGGTTACTCAAAGCCCCATCCAGCCTGGCCTTGAATGCTTCTAGGGAGGGGGCATTCTCAACCTCACCGAGCAACCTGTTCCAGTGCTTCACCACCCTCACAGTTAAGAATTTCTTCCTAATATCTGGTCTAAACATACCCTCTTCCAGTTTAAAACTGTTTCCTGTTGTCCTATGGCTACCTGCCATTATAAAAGTCCCTGCCCAGCTTTTCTGTATGTAGGTCTCCTTCAGGTACTGGAAGGCCACTATAAGGTCTCCTTGAAGCCTTCTCTTCTCCAGGTTAAAGAGCCCCAGCTCTCTCAGCCTATCCTCATAGGGGAAATGCTCCAGATCTCTGACCATCTTCGTGGTACTCCTCTGGGCCTGCTCCAACAACTCCATGCCCTTCTTGTGTTGGGGGCTCCAGAACTGGACACAATAATCCAGGTGGGGTCTCAAGAGAGAAATGAGGCACCATGAGGCACCATTCTGTCAGAGTGCCCCTTTGCTGCCATCTGTCCCGTGGCAACAAAATGTAATGAAATATTAGCAAGAAGGTTCAACCTCTACTGCCATACCACCAAAATCTGCCTATGACATCATGGGCCAGCATCATTAAATAGGAGGCATTACGATATTACTTTTCTCCCATGCCTTCTCCCTTTGGTCCAAGCTTTGATCCTTGTGACTTGTACTGGAACATGTCCTGCCCAAAGCACTTCAAGAGCTCCCATTTAGTGCACACTGTGCAATGATTGCATCACACTGATACTTAGACCTGGAGAGCTGAGGCTGAAAATGTGACCTCTTGTGTCTCAGACTAAAAGTGAGTTGCAGTATCTAGAGAATGTCTCTTGGCTTCCTCTGTAAGCTCCTCAGTTTCCTAAGTAAACTGTCTCTTCATAATGAGCGGTACTACCAGCACTGCAAATTCTGCATATATGACCAGATGTACTACTTAGGTACAGAGAAGATCTATCAAATACTGGGAGGGAAGAATAGAGCTAGGATTGGAGTCTACCTACAGTTATGGTCTTTTTGTCTTAAGATGCCATTTACCTTTAAGATGCTTAGAGCCAGGTCCATTAAAAAAAAAACTTCTCAGCACCATGCACCTGTCACAATGCTGTCTCAATTTTCCACATGCACAAACACCCGGACACGTTTGAAGACCTGTCTACGCATTGAGCTTCCAAAATGAGGACCAGCAATTGAAAAATGTACTCCATAGAATTTGGCTGGAAAAAAATCTTGATATGAGTTTAAACCAACTGATATCTTTTCCAGCATCGCTCTGTGTAAAATTATAGCAACTCTGTATAGGATTATACTGCACTATAAATCTAGAATAAGAAACTCCAGACATAACACGCACATTGTAACAGAAAAACAGAATTCAGTCTGCTAAGTTTACAACCTGGAGCATTGTTCAGTCTTGTCGCCTTTCCTACTGTTTCTGTAATTGGGAGCTTAAATATTTTAGTACTATTTCAATATGCCTGAGGAGCTGCTCTCTAACAATAAGTGAATGGATGCTGTAGAATCTTGGTCTGATGAAAAGGATCTGTTGAGTAATGTCTGTGCCTTTGGTTTAGGAGCCCAAAGCATTTAATCATAACTTCCTCCATTCCTCTGACATGCACACAGGAGGCTTTTGACTCTGGTGTATTAGGAAGTGAAGTGTGAAGATCTTTGAGGAGAAACAAGCCATTGAACCTGGGCTGCTTTGTGGATCAGGGCTGAGGCAGGAATGAATCAGCATCAGGACTTTGATAGCTGGGAATGCATGTCTACTAACTGTGTATCTTTGTTGTTACTTGAAGTTTCTTTTTTAGACTGGAGGGAATTAGGAAGCACATGAGCAAGTAGTTGCTTATTCCTAGATCATCATCCATTGAGACTGCAGCTGTTGGCAGCCTAATACACTGCTGACATCAGCAGACATGGTTTGGCCTGGCTGAACTTGACTGATGCAGAAATGAACCTGGCTTTTAGGTTGTGATTTAGGTTTCGATCTACTGCTGCATAGATTCATGATTTGAACTTAGCTTATCTCAACTTGCATCTTTTCCTAAAAATGGGAGGAACCCTTGGTCACCCTGCAGAAGTATAGTGGGAAACCACATAGAGCAAAAACTGGCACATGGAAATGGGGTGCTTTAGGACTGAGAAAATCCCAGCCTCTCCTTCCTTTCCTGCCTCTCTCCCTCTTTTCATTCTCCCATCCTGGTTGTGCTCCAGAGCCAGGCAGCCCTTCAGTAGCCAAGTGGGTCTCTCAGGAGCTAGGCCCTGTCTTTGTCATACGGCAGTGTGCCGCACTGCTGTTGAGATCACTTTTCAGGGAAGAGAAGAATCAGTTTTCACTATTTGTTTAATGTGTTATGAGAATGTGGCACTGACAGTATATTGCATGCTTCACAGCTTGCTCTTCTTTTGTGTTATGTTGTCTCTCACAACATGGTTTTCCTCTCCTCCACACTACCTGAGAGAAACCTCTAACAACAACAACAAAAAGACATCTTTAAAGCACTGCATTCAGTTTAGAGGAAGTTTGATTTTCAGCTAACAAAAGAAAAGTGAAATATTCATGATCATTTTCAGCAAGAGGTAGCAGATGCACTTTTTAAAGCAGTCACTTAAAAACAGCTTGATGTTTTCAGCACTGTTTCCTTATATTTGAGATTCAGGGTCTCCTGCATTAGGCTTGTGACATTTGTTATTCGCTTGGTAGGTACTTAAGATGAAGTTTCCCTGGATTAAAGTAACTGAGATCAGAGACAGGCACATAGGATACCAGGTTGTACTGGGGGATTCTAAGCAAGTTTAAGCTTTTCAGTATTTGTCTTTCTTTCTCTTTTTTTTTCTTCTTGAGAATAAACCAGAATTAGTTAGTAGAGCGGTACTTCTGTGCATCATTCATTCTCAGATTGCAGAGAGAATTCCACTTCTGGCAATCACTGTCAACTGAGCACTGAAACCTTGTGGATGTCATCTTTCTAAATAACAATTCTGCATTTTTGTCCATTAATTTAGCACGGAAGAAAATGTCCACATTTAATTTTATTTCTTGCACAAAAAAACATTTCAAGGAGTTGACTATCGAAGCTGCTTAGTGCTGAAGTTTATAGAGGCTTCATGATTCACCTCGGTAGGAAAAGACAGTTCCAGAAATGTCAAAGCCTTTATACCTGCAGCTCCATCAAAACTTTATCTCCCTTAGGTTTTTTTATGACATGGATAGGAACAACGTGAATTTCAGTGCCTCTCATTCACTCCTACTAGAAGTGCATGGCAGGGCTTAAACACATTGAGATATCTGACTTTGTCTGTTTCTAACCTGATCACATGCATAAATGTTACGAACATGGATAAAGAAGAAAAGGTAGATTGAGGCTCATTCTTCTGTGAGCTGTTCCACATGGAAATGAGAGCTAATGCTAGTGACTACCTAGAGCATGCATAAATTAGCAGGTAATCTGCAACATTTTTCCATGTGGATCTGCTGGACTTTTCTTGCTATCAGTATTTCAGAAATGTCAATTCCAGATTTTTGCTGAGCAGTAACTTATGACTGTGCTAAACCACACAGATCTTTGGTGTTACTGAATAATGTGAAATAAGAGTTAAGGCAGTTTGGACAAACATGGAAGCAAGAGAATATTCAAATACAGAAGCTTTGAAATGAAAAATAATGCCTTGATGCAAGACTTGCAAGGAGTTGTTTTCTTTTTATCACACACCTTACTGGATGTCAGCACAGACATGAGTTTTGAGCAGTCTTCTCTTTCTGTTGTCAGATAAGGAGTCTTGAAATAAGCAGTCACTGAATGTTGTATTTAGGAGCTGTCATCTCCTCTGTGTCTTAATTCTGATTGTTGGCCCACCGATGTTGTGGAAGAATTAATAGATGTGGGTTGTTATAAAGCATGTCTTTGTTCTTTGCATCAATTAATGCAGAGCGTTGCTGGTTGGAAATGAACTCCAGAAAATAATCTGTTGCATTGTTTTTCCTTTCCAAAATAAATCTTCACTGAAGAAGATTTTAGAATATTGGCTCTTTAGTCTTAAAAACATTCAGCTTTGCAAACAGCACAACTGAAACATGGTAGAGTTTTGTGTTTTCTTAAACATCGATGGCTCCATCTACTGGGAGTACATCCCCATACAGTACTGGTGCAAGGTAAAAGACCTCATCCATCAGGAGCTATAGGTCAACTACAGTGAAGATTGCTACTTTTTATAGATTTAATGTTATTTTATAACAACTAGGCTTTCCTGTCAAGATTTTAACAATCTAGTAATTGCTACAAGACTTAAAGAACATGCAGTGGAAACAGGAAGTGAGAAAAAAAACAATGCAAAATAAAAGTAGGTTCAGGTGACAGGCAAAAAAAGCATACCAAGCTTTTACAAATTATCATGAGGACATATGTATAATGTTGCCACAAAAGCCCAAACTGAGCACTGTTCCTAGCAGTTCTTTTCCCTCTGCAGAGTGGTATTCTGGGAGGCACAACTCTATTGCAGAGCTACTTGCGACTGCATGCAGCAGTCTCACTGCTGACAACTGGGCTATGGATTGTGTGTTCAGTTGGGTTGTTCTTTATCAGCAAATAGCCTATTCTGTAGGTAGTGACAAAGATTGTAACTCACCTTGTTGTCTGTCAAGGTTATGGGTTCAGAGAGCTATTTCTATACTTTTTCCTATGTATTAGTTTGTCAGTTTTAATCTAATGTTGCCCTTAGCCTTTGCTAAAGACTAATGGCATATGAAGTTGTCACCAAAAGAGGTCATCTCACTCCTTGCTTTTTAATCTAGTATTTTGTATCTGCGGATAGTCAGTAGATCAATAAGAGGCTGTATTTTCAAGCTATTCTATTTCCAGTGATGCGAACAGTATATCAGATAATGTTATTAATCATTAGATTCTGAATTACTCAACTTTCCTGCTAATCAATAAACTTCACTTCCCCCTGCACAAGTCAGACACAGAAAAGTAAGTAATGTAATCAAGCCAGAAAGTCCTTGAGGCTGTATTGCCCCCCAGACCCAAGGGCAGTCAAATGGAGCATTTGGTGTAAGCAGAGAGGAGCTTACTGTGACTGAGCAGAGGAAAACGTCAGCAGATTTCTTTGGATTAGCCTGAAGCCCCTGCCTGCACACCATGAAGGGAGGGAGGGTGGGCAACCACAACAAGGAATTGCACAGTACCTGCACAAAAACAGCCGTACATCTTCATCTTTCTGTCTGTCTCAAATTTGAAAGGCCAGCTAGTAAGAGCACGTACTGCAAGAGGTGCTCAGAGGAATCATCCAACCTAACCTGGGAATTTGAGGTTGACTGTGCGCCAATAGGCTGCAATTGCTGTGACAAGTGAAAAGCCAGCTGACTTTCTTTTAGGGAGCAGTGTATAGCTTGAGGATGTCTTTGATTTCACCATTGCAGTTTGCAAGTACTTCAATTTAGGAATGTGGGTTCACCCTTGGCATTCATACTGTGTAGACAGGTGAGTATCCACTGAAGTCCTGAAATCCCTTGATTTGTAGTTATCTCCCTTTTCCAATGCTTCTTACTTAGCTGTAGGGTTTACTGCCAGGTATATTTATGTTGTCTGTTCGAATAATTATCCATTCAGTAAGCAGATATTTCCCGCTTTGTATGTGGAGTCTCCAAGTTGTCACCACTGTCCCAGGCGGAGCACTGATTTACTTCTTGTGTATATTACTATTGAATTCAGCCTAATCACTTTTTCCTTTTAAATACTACACCAGAGTCCGTATGGCCAGCTGGACATCTGTGATATGTTTCCAAAGTTCAACTCAGACAAATCAAGCTTCCTGGGGTGTGATTTATAT
The DNA here is from genome assembly GCF_039878825.1 of Excalfactoria chinensis. Classification (NCBI taxonomy): domain Eukaryota; kingdom Metazoa; phylum Chordata; class Aves; order Galliformes; family Phasianidae; genus Excalfactoria; species Excalfactoria chinensis. Next base: position 39,101,399 of record NC_092828.1, read on the forward strand.
ATGCATTTTGTACCAGTACCAGTATCTTGGAATGTAATTTGTTTTGCCAGTACAACCACAGCATAGATGCAATTACAGCAGTCTGAAAGCGCTACAGTCTACACCAACAGTTTTCAGCACTTATTTTGATTTGTGGCCTTCTAGCAAGGTTGCAGGTTTCCAAAATTTCCTGTGTCTAGGTCATGAGACCCTATATGGGCTCGCTCCTCATGGGAATCCTACCATGCATCGTTCCAAAGCTGTCCACAGAAAAAGGTGTTGTAGAGAAAGTGTTGAGGAAGACTTGAAACTTTCATTTGTTTCCAGAATCCTTTATGTCACTTTGAAGGTCACTTCTGGGAAGCTTGTCGTTTCTTGGCACAAGGGAAGTTGTGGACGTTTTTCTGAGATGAACTTTGGTGGAAGCAATACTATTGCATTGCTAAGGAGAAATTAGGAATAATTGAACTTTGGAATAATTGCTTCATGAGGCGAGCAGTCGAAGCTGTGTGCTCATTTCTTGTAAAACTGTCCTGCTGACAGTCTGTTCTCAGTTAGTCCTGAAAGGGATTGCATTTTTTAAAACCATGGACTGAAATCACTGTGCCAGGTCCCACAAGCTGGACAACTCAGAACGACCTTTTTCCCTCAGGGGAGGAGGAAAGTTCTGTTTAGCCTAAGTTAAAAAATAATAATATTAATAATAATAAATCTCTAAATATTGCTCAAATATACCATCCTTGCTCCAAACAGTGGTATTTACTTTTCACCGATTACCCATAATGTAATATTTATTTTGTTTTGATGGGAATAAGTAACTTCATTGATGAGCTGCAGATGTTTTAGTTCCCTAATTTATACTCTGGTGAAAGGACATTTCTCACCTTACCAGGCACAAAGAAGGTCCTCAAGAAGAACAATTTCCAACCTATCATCTGCATTGCATTTTTGTTTGTTTGTTTGTTTGTTTTAAACTTAAATACCTATACTCTATTTAGAATTAAGTGGTTACTTTCGTACTAATTTGACTTTAAACCTCAGAGCAGCAGTATTAGTTGCTTCTGAAATAAATTATTCAAAACTAAAACAACGGTGAAATATTTCAGTTGTTCAGAGGACGATGGAACTGCCACGTTACCTCTGGATGTCTGTCATATGGCTGTGCTCTCTAATGGGATATAAGCTGCCCTTGTGTCAGGAGTGTTGGAAAGCTTCTGCGTGTGTGCATACTCTGAGCTTCCCTTCCTATGGGTAGTGGAGGATATTCAGCTTGCATGAGAGCAATAGTAACATTGTTATTTCCAGTAAACTGTTTACTTTCCTCTAAGCTTCTAGATACTTGATTTCTTCAAGATCTTTATAGTTTTGCAAGTGTTGCTGGAAAGTGTTCAGCAGACCCCAAATGTATTGGGTCACTAGTGCTGACCGAAGGAGCAAGTATCTGATCTTTATTTCTTTTGGAAATCAAACTAAAGGCAATGAAATAAAAAATCTGTCTTTAAATGATGTGCACGGACCTCTTTGGAGACCTCTACAAACCTAATTTCATGCAAAGCCAGGACTCTTTTGTGAGGGCTCTTTGTGAGGTTTTAGTTTTTCTCTTTCCTGTGTGTTTTCTACAGCCCTTGAGGATGAGAGTTTTGATGCCTCATGATAATGTCTTATGTATGGGTGTTTTCTCAGGCTAGCAGTTGTTTTTAGTGTGCACAGTAAGTCTTTCCAGATCCTGTAAATGTTACATGCTTTCATGCAGTTGGTGAACTTTTAAAATGGAATGTGTTGACTTGCAGAAATGGAGTGTATTTGGAGATATCATTACTCTGTGAGGTATACTACAGAGTTTATGTCTCTGGCAGTGCTGTTGACTTTAGAATTTTTAGATGAGAACATCCAAAACATTTCTGGGATTTGGAAAGACTTTGCCCATTAATTTTAAGATTGATCTAGAAGCAGGAGTGTTATTCAGACCTTTAAAGCTAAACACATGCTTACATGTGTGCAGAAATGAAGTTGCATTGATCGTGTCATTGTCTGAATATTCTGTCTTCCCTACCTAGAGCTTTAAAGTGCAGAAATGGCTTTAAGTCAAATCCTCAAGTATTTTCTGAGGACAAACCTATGCCGAACTTAATGGCATATTGCCTCGAGTGGAAGCTACTGGCAGAAGAATCTTTTACAGAATGAAAAATATGCGCTCCCTCTCCCCACTAAAATACTCATCCCATGTGTTTAAAATGATTGAAGTGAGACAAATGGTTGACAAAGCAAATAGGAACAGACTCTGGAATTCATCCACAGTTAGAGTGGCCAGATGGCAGAGCAGAAGTGGCCATGCATGCTGAATGGTGATGGTTTTATCTGTTGTTAATGCAGATTCTTATCTGCTTTTAAATCTCTCAGTGAATGTCGCCATACTGCCATAGTCTTGCTTTCAGAAATAACTTCATTACCCTCATTATGTTTATCGAACAAGTGAAATTAAGCATTCAGACGAGTATTTGCTGGGTTTGTAGTCCTTCTTTCCCCAAACAGTTTTTTTGTTGGCTTTGATCCAAAGGCCATTAAATTTGAGAGGAGTCTTGAAATGTGCTTCAGAAAGTTCTCAGTGAGGGAGTGTGTGATGACAGGAAGTATAGTCTACATTTCTCACTGCATGGAAATGATTTGAGACTTGAATTCTCCTCTGAGAAAACTAGTGGTAGAAGCACTTGAAATAACAGATACATGGCCTTGAAAGTTCCCTTTGTATCATCCATGATTTCTTCTCTTTAAGTTTTCTTTTTTATTTTCTCAGGTGAATGAAATTTACCATGATGAATCCTTGGGTGTTCACATAAATGTTGTGCTGGTCCGAATGATCATGCTGGGGTATGCAAAGGTAAGCAAGCCTCCAAACCAGTTCTTTGCATTCATTGTCATTGTAATCATAGTCCATAGGAACTACATGAGCAGCTATGGAGGCAGAAGTCTACCAAAGTGTAAGTTTCAGGGAGTTGCCTTCTTTGTTCAGCACATGCTAAATGTGCTTGTGCCCTCATTCCTGTGATGGGCCATCACTGTCCCTTTTTGTGAAGAGTGTTGCAGGACTGGCTGCAGAGTCACTTTGCACCTAATCTATTACTAAGAAGCTAGAAGACTGCAGCAATTTAATATTTCTGTCATATTAGATGGATTCATTCCAGTGGAAAGCTCCTTTTCCAGTGTATTTTCCTAATGTCCCCAACTATCTGTGCTTAAATGCAAGATTGCAGTGATCAGCAGTATCTCTGAGGACTCTTGCTTCAAGAAACAGAAGTCATTAGTGCTGCCCTTTTCTGCCGATGCTCCTTAGGAATAGTCTGAGAGGAAGTGGGAGGCATGTCAGCCCACTGCAGTCTCTGCAGTCACTGCAGGTTTGGGCTTGCAGCCTGACTTTTTGCCCTTGTAAGTCAGGGAAGCAAATCACTTTAGTAGTGGCAGTCATCTTGACTGAGCAACACAAGTTGCTGGTACCCTGTCTTCAAGCAGTATTTTATGGTAACTATTTCCTTTTCTCATTGTGTCGTATGCTCCTTTTACTCAGTCACAGCATACTCTTCCACTTTCTGCCCCAGACTGTGCTTGTGCCAACATGTTGATTTTGTTGGTATAATACATTCAGAGAGTTTTGAAACAAACACTTGTTACATTGTTCAGGATGAGAGCATTGTAAGTGCTGTTTGAGATTTGATGAAGATCGTGTCCCTTCCATTTAACTCAGACACTGAATTTGAGCAAATCAAAAGGCTGCTTTGAAGTTTGCCTTGTAATTAAATTTGATCACTTCCTTTTGAAGTATTGAACTCATAGACATACTGTAGCAAAAGTCTCAAAGAACCAGATGGCTAATCTCTGTAAATCAGTACAGATTTACTGGTGCTATAGTGTTTTACACCAGTTGAGGCATTGTACTCTGTGTTTATGTTATTCACTTCTTCCACACAGGCTGTATGTTGTCACTCCACTGTCATTTAACTCAACTGAGTCACATTGTCTTCTGGCAAGCTACAGGCTTTATCTGGATATTATTCAGGCATGTTGCACAGAAGGGCTGTCATTTGTCATCATTTTAATAGATGCTGTAATTACTTGATACACTGTCCTTAAAAAAAAATCCTAAAGATGTGCTGTTACTTGTGCACACTCACTGTTACATACAATTGCATTGATATAAACAGCAGCTTTCTGATTTGGAAGCTCTTGAACGTTTTCTTGGCTCTGCTTGGGGATCTAGGACAAGAAAGCCAAGAGAGAATATTAGTCCTTTTTTATGGATCAGTCAATGTCCACTGTACTCATTTTCTTTTCTCATATTAAAGAGGACTATTATGACTTAGAGCGATAGGGAAATAAGAGAAACAGGAACATGACTGGTTCTCCAAGAAAATCAAAACTTGATGAAATTTCTTATCTTTAGTAGTTCTTAGTTCTAATATATTGCTTTTTCAGTCCATTAGCTTGATTGAAAGGGGAAATCCCTCAAGAAGCCTGGAGAACGTTTGCCGCTGGGCTTACCAGCAGCAGAAGTCAGACCCCAATCACTCTGAGCACCATGATCATGCCATCTTCTTGACTAGGCAAGATTTTGGGCCTGCTGGTATGCAAGGTAATGCAGCTGACCTGGAGCAAAAGTATCGGGACTTTGGGGGTTTTGTGTGTGTGTGTCTAATGTCTAACAGAAAAGGAGAAAAAAATGAAAATTTCATTGTTGTGTGACCCTGGGAGATTAAGGAATGTAGGCACTGATTCAGAAAATACCTTAAGTGTTCAATTTTAAAGGTAGACTGAAACCCGATCCTGTTCATGAAAGCATGTATGCTCATAATAACTTCCAGTTTCCTATTTGGCTTTAGAAAAGGCCCATATGGACAGCCTAAGCATGTACTTGTTACAGCACTGTGGAGAGAAAGTACTCACTCTATTTCATTTTACATGCTTTTTTAAAAAGCAGGTAGTTCTTGCCATTTATATCTAACTGCAACAGATTAAATCTTACCTTATAGTGTGTAAATTGTTCTTTGCTTTCTTCAGAGAAATATATTTCTGCATGTGTATACAGGGCACACAAGAAATTCTCCGTGCACTTTGCATTCAACTTCACTTTAATTTTATTGCATCATTCACAACTTATTTTTTCTTACAACTAGCTTTTCAGCTCATTTGATATTTTTGTTAGTCCTTATCATGCAAGGAACTAATGATGATGGAAAGTAAATCCACAAAGTATGCTTTATATCAGTGCAGAAAAATAGGGGTCTGGGTGAGACTCCTGAAGCGTTACTGCTCTGTGCAGCATTGCAAACTAGTCCTGTTTTTTATTTCTTTGGTTCTCATGTAATTGCATTCAGAATATGCCCCTATAATCATTTGCCCAGATCAAACTAACGCTCATCTCCCATGCTGCGGTCTGTGGTAGGACTGAGGGTTCCTCTTAGCAGACACATTGTGGCTTTGTGTGCTTCTTATGTCTGCTTGCAGGTGGGAAGAAGACTAGAAAACAGAGCAGTTTCTGAAACAGAGCAGTCCAACTAAACGTAATGGTCTTCACTGCAATAAATCTAGTACTGTACAGTCAGAAATGTCCTCTAACTTCTTGTGTCTCAGTTTCCTCAAGCACACTGCTTCCTCTCTGAATGTTCTCTATATCTGTTGCTATAAAGACAAAATCCCTTAGCTTCTCCTGCTACTTGAACCATGCACAGAGCTCTAGTGCTGCTCTGCAAATGGCTGTTTGGCTTCATTCTCTCTGCCAGCCACCATAGTCTCCTCTAGTGCTATGCCCAGTTTCTTTGCCTTTGACACAAGTTCTGCAATTTTTACTAGAAAAAAGGCCCCCATTCATTATCTAGTCATGGAAAAGCATGGTTTAGCATGGTGTCAGTAGTACATTCATTTCTAATGTCCAGAATTTACCGATTTTTGCTTAGTACAGAAATATTCTTTATCAAGGAGGCTTTTCAGATTTTATGCTGGTGAGATCTTACTGGTTGAGGCATGAATCAATCTGCTTCTCCACATAGCTTGTTGGAAAATGTGCCATGTTCTAGCCATCCGGCTAGAGATTTCTTAGATGTCTGTGTTCAGTTTCTTCATATTTCAGGGTGAGGCAAGAGTGCTGAGTCCTCACTCATGCCTGGACTGCATACAAACACATACAAACAAATGAACAAGAAACAGCTTATTTTTGTCTGTAAATTTAATTGAATGGGAATCTTCCATGTTGTTTGTTTTTTTTTTGTTTTGGTTTTTTTGTGTGTGTTTTTGTTTTTGTTTTTTTTATGAGAGCATAAGTGCCTGACATAGTCCAGATGTATGCAGAATCAAACCTAGTTTGTCAGAGCCATTAACACTGACAGAAATTACAAAGATGGGAGAAATTCACGATCAAAGGAAGAGAATCTTTGGTTCTTCTTGGTCAGTATATTTGGTGGGGTGTCAAGGGGAACAGGTTGTCCAGAGAAGCTATGGATACCCCATCCCTGGAGGTGCTTAAGGCCAGGTTGGATGGGACCCTGGGCAGCCTGACCTGGTGGGTAGCAAACAGCTGGGTATTGGATCTGAGCGGGCTTTAATTTCTCTTCCAACACAGGACTTTCTATGATTCTATGAATTGTAATGGGTAAAGCAGTCAGACATGATTTCTCTCAATAGGATATGCTCCTGTTACTGGCATGTGTCACCCGGTCCGAAGCTGTACTCTCAACCATGAGGATGGGTTTTCATCAGCTTTTGTTGTTGCTCATGAAACTGGTCACGTGTAAGTCTAACATAAAATTAGATTAACAACAACATATGGTGCTGCATCTCCTTTTTACTTAAAGTGATTTAATTTTAATGGTTATGTAACAGCCATCCAAATTATATTGTCGTCTTCTTGGAATTCATCAGTGGCTTCAGCAGTGAATAAGTTAGGGAAGAAGACAAGGGAAAGAAAGGACAGGAACTCGCTTTCTGTAGGGTGACAGTGAGATAATTAAGAAAGAAACCAGGAAAACCCAGGCAGTAGAGACGGTAGCTTACCAAGCATCCTTAAAATTCTTTCTTCTCATTGACTGAAAGTGCTGATTTGATAATTTGATACTTCTTAAGGAGTGATAAAATGTTAGGCTGAGAATAATAGATTCAAAAAAGATCTCTGTCAATTGCTGGATGAATTAATGTCTTCTTTAAGTAGCACAGGTTCTTGTTCAGCTCAATGGGCTCTGTTGTAGGGTTTTTTTTCAGCCAGAGTAACACAGGAGGTGTTTAGACAGTTTTAAGATGACCATGTCACTTGCACGATAAGCTACATCAGATGCACACGTTTGGAAATTTAATATGCTAACCTATTCAGCTCTTTGGATGTACAGCATTGCAACCATGTTAGTTCAATGTATAAGTTGGTGCTTTTGATAGGTGAGTGTACTGTCATGAATAATTAAATGTCTGAATGAAATGCTCAGCAGTGAGCAGAATTGCCATTTTCTGTTATCCAAAGTAGAAATCGTCATCTAATTAGTTAGTTCCTAAAGAGTAGTTAGAGAGTCCTTATATTTTGACATCAAAGATCTGTTTGAAATGCAGGTGATATCTGTAGCATGCAGAGAACAATTTCACCTTGAATTACTACATTTCCATGAGAAACTGTTTTCTTTACAGCTATTTTACCAGTTGAAAACTAGAAACTGTGGAGGCTCTGATACCAATTCTTTGTTTCAGGCTGGGAATGGAGCACGATGGGCAAGGGAACAGATGTGGGGATGAGACAGCAATGGGGAGTGTTATGGCTCCCTTGGTGCAGGCTGCCTTTCATCGTTACCACTGGTCCAGATGCAGTGGCCAAGAACTCAAAAGATATATACAGTAAGAACTTGTTACCACTCATTGATGATGGTTTTACTAAAGGAAACAGAAGTCTTTGCAGTTCCATGAGATGTGGGGCCAATGGGCTGCCCTCCATCAGAGAGCAAAGAGAAGAAACAATCCACAGGTGTCATAAATTGAACCCTTACCTGTCGAAGTTCCTTTTATAAACATGGTGTAGTATAAGGAGGCATTCCAGTAGGCTTTTTTGTCCCTCATTGCAACAGCAGGGAGGAAGAGGTACCTCAATTTCTGGCTTTCTCCAGTAATACAGTAGTAGTGCTTCAGGGAACAATAACAGGTTTGAGAAAATGAATATTGTCAATGTTGACATCTCAGAATAAGGACTTTGACTGTACTGATAAAAAAAACAACAACAATTACTACATTTTCTCATTATCTTTTTCTGTGCATCTTTCCACAGCTCTTACGACTGTCTTCTTGATGACCCTTTTGAACATGATTGGCCCAAGCTTCCTGAACTGCCAGGCATCAATTATTCCATGGATGAACAGTGCCGCTTTGATTTTGGTGTTGGCTATAAAATGTGCACAGCGGTATGTCCAAGGCAGTCATTGCAAAGACAAACATTTGTTTCTGCAAGTTTGGTTTTTGGCCCTAATAGCTGCAACATATTCATTTTCTCACAGTTAAAGAGCAGTTGATGGAGTAGTTTAAACAGATACATAAGGAAGGAGAGAGATATTTATGGATAAAAGCCAGCCATCTGAGTCATTTGGTTTAATGGTCAAGAGGACAGCAACGTGGTCTACATGATGCAGACTTGTGGCTCTAAGCTTGTGATCCCCAAGGAAAAAGGGGAGAAAACTAATTTTCCTTCTACTTCTGGGCATCTCCTCCTTCCTTCAGGACCAGAGGATGCTGGGAGTAATCATTGCCCTTTTCTTTCCGAAGATACTTGACTTACTGGTGGCTGTGCTAGATTAGATGACTGGTTGGTTTGAATCCTTATCCAAGAAGTATCAATAATCTAATGTTATATTTCATCTCCTAAATGTCCTGCATTTCAGTTCCGAACCTTTGACCCGTGCAAGCAGTTGTGGTGTAGCCATCCAGATAATCCATATTTCTGTAAGACTAAGAAGGGACCTCCACTTGATGGGACAGAATGTGCCCCTGGAAAAGTGAGTACTGTGTTTCCACCATGTATTAAAAAGAAATACAGTCATTTGCATTAATCTGGGTTGAAAAGCACACGGGAAAATAGACAATTACACAGCAGCCCCCAGGTGGCACCAAAGAAAAGAAAAAGAGAGAGCTGTGATTTCCCACTTTGTCTTCTTTGAAATGTACAGAGGTGGTTGGTATATAAGCTGAGGGTCTTAAAATTGTAGGTGAGGTGTAGGGCACTCTCATTTTCTTCTGTGTCCTTTTTGTTATTTTTTTTTTTTTTTTTTTTTTTTTTTTTTTTTTAAATATTATTCTCTCTTCTGCAAAGTGTCCTGAAAGTGTTATTAATGATCCATGGTAGCAGATGACAGGATCACTGCAGGATGGGAGTACATAGCCCCAAACACTTCTTAGTACTTGTGGTCCAGACATCCTGTGGTTAATGTTTGCATAGGTTTAGGATTAGCTCTTTAATTTTGTCTTTAACATCCCCACTAGAGAATGCCCTGCTGCTAATTCATTTTTGATTATACAATTATACTCAAGCAAATGTTTATTTAACAAATTCCATGTATTTTGAGCTACAGGAGAGCCACTTATAATGTCTGGAAATGTCCTAACCAGTAGGCAAAGAACTTGCTGACTAGTAACTAGCCCACTGTTGCAGCTTGTTTGCATGAATATAATGTTTGGCCATTATGAGGCAAAAAAGAAGAAAAAAGCTACTAATCTTCAGCAAGGACCTTATCCTGTGGTACAGTAGTCAGAACATAAAAATTCATTTAAAAAAATGGTAGAAATTAGGATTCGTGTGAGACAAAGGATGATTTAAATGAAGTCAAAAGAACATTAGAATGTTGATATTCATGTTTCTGCCCATGGAAGGATACACACTGAGATGTGGCTTTGCTGCTTATCCATGGAACAGACAGCCATGAAAGAGAGGGATTGGGCACTCCTGGGTCCAGAGTACAAAGACCATCTTTCATCCATGAGCTCACCTCTATTCACTTTTAAATTCACTGTGATTATAGGTTTGGTTTGATTTTGTTTCTGCTGTCCTCTGCTATCCATGCCTGTTTTCTCTCAGTGGTGCTACAAAGGTCACTGCATGTGGAAGAATGCTAACCAGCTGAAGCAGGATGGCAACTGGGGACCCTGGACAAAATTTGGCTCGTGCTCCCGAACCTGTGGAACTGGAGTTCGCTTCCGAACACGTCAGTGCAACAATCCAATGTAGGTCTTTTACCTTGGTGGTAGTTCGAGTCAACTAGTAATGATTGCAGGTGTCAGCTGAAATGGCATTTATGTTTTGATATGGAATCTCCTGAAATTCAAGTTGTGTTCAAGCCCCTCGAAACATCACCTTTTGCAGGGAGCCAGAATCATTCTTAGTGAATCCAGTAATTTCCAGAGGAAAGCCTGTGGAAAACAATCCTATGAAAAATTTAACTGATGTGTAAGGCTGTGAAGAGACCATAGAGTGCAAGCTCAAAAAGCTCTGGGATAAACTGTTAGATGATCTCCAGTTGTAATTCAATTATTGACAGCATAGATGTGTATATGTGTTGTTTCTGCATGTCAGCATATGCCTTTGGAATGCTTGAGCAGGCATAGAGGTTACATGGCAAGTGTGTATCTGTGCAAGGTAACTTCTTTGTTTCCAGTTCTGTCAGTTCACACTCCTTTTTTGTAAAACTGTCTCTTTAGAATTGAGTGTGAAATTCCATTTAGGATTGATAACAAAATCCTAGGCCCAAAGTCTAGAGGGTTTTATAATCTCTCAGATGTTTTCTTTCCATAGGCCAATTAATGGAGGTGAAGACTGTGCTGGTGTCAATTTTGAGTTTCAACTCTGCAATACAGAAGAGTGTCCGAAGCACTTTGAGGACTTCAGAGCACAACAATGTCAGCAGCGCAATTCCCACTTTGAGTATCAGAACAGCAAACACCACTGGCTGCCATATGAACACCCCGACTGTAAGTCCTGTTATTTGCATTTATTACAAGTCAGTGCTGGAATCTCACAGATCTTATGGGGGTCATGTTCCATTTGCCATGTAGGGACTACAGGGTGAAAACAAATGTAGGTATGACTAAAAAGCAGGAGAACAGGATGGACCAGGGTAAAGGAACAGGTGCAGCGTAAGACAATTGTGATTTCCCCAACCCTTGCCCAGCTGGTTTCCTCTAACTTTCATCCTCTTCCTGGTGTGAACAGGATGTAGCAAGAGGCATAGAGGCTTTCAACTCCAGAATGGCTGGTGGGTACTTCAGCAATTAACTCACTGAACTGTGAAGTTCTGGCTCTGCTGTTGGGGCCAAGCGTAGAAAGCTGCTGCTCAGATCCTGAAGGACTCTTCTTGCCCTCTCTCCCATACAGTTGTTCATCTATATGAGTGCAAAGTGTTAGTGCTCAATGAGGGCTGATGCCAGGAAATTGCACTGGAAGTTGTAATAGTGTGTTTCTAATGGTGCTGCCTGAGAAGTCCTATTTATTTTCCCATTCTTAGATAGGTCCATCTACCTGAGCCTGACTCTTCTCTCCTAACATTAATACAATCTGTCAGTTATCTTGAGTAAAAAAGGACAGCTTCAAACATAAATATTTGTTGCTTGCTGAAAAGGGGCTTCAGAGTTGCTTTGAGTTGCTGTTATTTTTCCTCAGGCATCTCCTTTGAAACTCTTAATATGCATGGCTAGGGGATCAGATTCAGGTAGTGATAAGGAAATATTTGTTGAGCTGGGATTTTCCAAAAAGGCTAAAGGGATTTGAAATCCAAATCCTCTATGCTTTCATGTGATATGATTTCCTAAACTCAGCACTGTTGCAACAGAATCAAACTGAAGGCTACTTGAAGAACTGTGGAGAACCCAGTTCTAGGAGCCTGTTTAGAAGCAAGGTGATTTCTGTGAGAGTATCTGTGATGGTGATAGGCCCATAATTCACACAAAAGCAAATTATTTGTTTTTTCCCCCTAGGTGTCTGCTTAAGATGCCTTCTATCTCTGTAATATTTTCTTTATACCTTTAGTGAAATGTTTTTCTGAAGCTCATCTGGATTGCTTTTAACTTACGCAGTTACATCTGTTTTCCTGCTATGCAGCTAATAAGAGATGCCACCTGTACTGCCAATCCAAAGAAACAGGAGATGTTGCTTATATGAAACAATTGGCACATGATGGGACACGCTGTTCATATAAAGATCCCTACAGCATTTGTGTTCGTGGAGAATGTGTGGTGAGTGACAGCTTCCCAAGCTCATTGCTGAGTTTGGACTGTGCTATGTTAGAGAACTGAGACAGACTTTGCAGATGCTTTGAAATATTTGCAGCATCATATTCCTCATAATTACTTCAGAATTAAACTACACTGGAGTAATGACACAGGTCCTTTCCATGGAAACATTTCATTTTTTCTTCCACTGATAATTTCATTGCCATTTTTGCACTTAGTTTTGCATTTGAAAGGAATTTGTCCCTATTATTCTCTTTTCCATCTTTCCTTGTCTTGACGTACAGTGGATATAAACTGAGAATCAATTCCTGTTTTTCACCTGGCAACCATTACCCAGCAACAAGCTTTTCAAGTAATTTGTGTTTAAATGAAATAGATCAGTGCTGGGTGGTAATTTCCTCTATGCATTGATTTTGAGATTGCTTCCCTCTACAGCTAAACCTTACCGCTTATGATAGAACCATGTTTCTTTTTGCTCTTCATTCTGCAGAAAGTGGGTTGTGACAAGGAAATTGGTTCGAATAAGGCTGAAGATAAGTGTGGTGTCTGTGGTGGAGATAACTCCCATTGCCGAACTGTGAAAGGAACCTTTACCCGCACTCCCAAAAAGCTTGGTAGGAATAGCATATTCATGCATCTGAGTATGGTTTCTATTATCTCATGTGTTTTTGTCATGCTTATTGTTTTTGAAGACTAATCAGAAATGCGGCTTACTTCAAGGTAGCAAAACATACATTTTAGCTTGATGTGCCAAAATAGTTTAGTGCTTGATAAAGAAATGAGATCCTATAAAACACTGTAATGTCACTGTCTTTTGAAGGACAAGAACAAGGGACAGAAACATTTTGGCAGAAACCCTCATTTCTTTTAAGTATGCTAATTATATCCAATGAAACATATGACGTTAACCTGGTTAAAGTTTTCAGGCTGGACTGGGATACTCTATAACACACCTTTTATCAGTAATAATTCAAGATCCCTTGGACTTTTCAGAAATTTCTGTCTGGTCAGTTATTTGTTGAGCTAGGGTACCATAATCTTGTATACATATATTTTTAAGAATACTGTGTATTTTAAGACTTTCCTATATTGCTTTTATTTCAGTCTGGGGAAGGTACTCAGGGATATGCATCTTCTGTATGACTGGTAGCAGCTATTCCAGGGACATCTGTTTCATAGAACTAAATGTTTTAAGATAGAGTGGAGAAAGACTTGGGGACAAACAACATGAATATCTGTGTTAACAGTTTAAAAACGGATAATTGCTGCTAAAAGTAAAGTGGGGGCAGAGGGAATATTCATGTCACAATTCTGGATCCAGTCCAGTAAGAGTTTTTTTTCTGGTGCATCTGGTTTCTGTATTCTATAGCAGTAGTTTACAACTTATAACTCGCAGTTGGTGTACGGACTGAGCTTGTGGTTTGGCTTACTCCCTCAGAGATAACAGGGCCAATGAGAGGTCAACAGAGGGCAAAATCGAATACTAACTCCACCATGTGGTGGCTCAGTATTTTTGCCTGGGAGCCACTGGGTAACTGCCTTGTCTTGTGAGGTGTCAGCATGTTAATGAGTGTTTTCACTGTGTTCTCAGTGTCTGGAAAGCACTACAGTTCTAAGTGATAGAGAGTACTAGAAATACAGTTCAGGAAATACTGCTATTAGTCAGCCATTTCCAAATGTTAATGAAAGTGTGTATGAAATGCTTATTGTTTTACAGTATCTTTGGCAGCCTAGTCATTAAAAAGACTAATTGACCTCTTCCAACAGGAAAACATTTAAGCAAGAGGTGCCAAAAAGAATTCAAGTTTCTGGAAAATGAAATCTGCAAGTATCCAACTTAAAATCACCTACCTGAATTTTCACTGGTCTAAATTTCATTGACTATTAAAATTTGCTAGATGTGTCTAATGCTGCTTTAAGTGCATTTGAACATATAATGTAAATCATACTTTATATTTGTTAAGACCATCTGGCTGACAATGTAGTCAATGAAATAATGAGACTTGGCTCCGGTAACACTAATTATAGACATTCTATTTAAGGGAAGACGAGAGGAGCATTTACATTGCCCAAAGGAGCTCGCAATATTTCCCTTTCTGAAACAAAGGAGTCTAAAAATACTCTGGGTAAGTTCAAGTGCTTGCAGAAAGAGGCATCCATGGCAACTGGAGAGTTCTTGCTGCAGTTCTCACCTCCAACAAGGCATGGACACATAACACCAAATCAGGCAAAAGCTTCCTGTTTCATGTGCTCAAAAGATGGTCAGTAAAAAGAGCATCAATTGCTGTTTTTTCAGACTCTCATCAGCCAAGTCTGTGACACTACGTATATGTGGCTCTTCATTCTTTAATAGTGGATCCAAGGAGATTCACCATAACTGAATATGCAGACATTAAAGGGAAAATACAGAAATATGAAGGTGTCATACACTCAGAGTGTTGCATCCTTATATCAAATTAATCAGATTCTCTTCAGTGGTTGTGAAGCTCTTGTTTAAAACTTGCAATAGAAGTGACTGCTGACAGGTTCTCAAGATGGATTTTAGTCTTCCTGAATGACAGTACTACATGCTGAACATTACACTAATTATTTAGATTGATAAAAAATTGAAATTTAAAATATGAACTACTTTCTTTAGGAACAGCTTTTTATTCTTAACTGTATAGAGTTGAATTCAGCCCTTTCATTTCATCTGTAATACTTGAATTAATGCATTTTACATTTGTAGTTTTGAATTGTTTGGATTAACTTCCATGTAGACAAGCCGTTCCTTATGTGTAGTGGCAATACAATTTACTACATCCACCTTTCTCCAGAATCATTGATGTCTCAAAAGTAAATGGGCACACTGAAGAGACATACGTATATCAGAACAGTAAGTAAACTCAGATCCTACAGTCTGGCTGATGAGTGATTTGGAAAAAAAAATTAACGAGGAAGAATCATTCTTCTCCCTTGTGTACTCTGAAACATTGGAAACAATTTTTTTTATTTTTTTTTGCCTGAGTTGTTAATTAATGTGACCTATAGCAGTACAGCTAATCAAGAGACAAATAGATTTGTAACTGGTTTCTCTTTCCTTCTGGAAAGAGGAAAAACACAAGGAGGTCCTGTCAAATTCGTTACAAAGCTATTTGATCAGTTCCTTTCTGACACTGCTTCTCAGTTGGTGGATGCCCCCTTCTGCAAGTAGAGGCTGGATAATGTAGAGTGCTCCTAACCATGGCTATTACTTTTTATTTCCTCCTCTGCTTTCTCCATTGGCTACTACACATGCCAAAGGGTACCTTAAGATGTTTGACATCCCTCCTGGTGCTCGACATGTGTTTATCCAAGAAGACGAGGCTTCTCCTCATTTTCTTGGTAAGTTCCTCCCTCAGGTTTGGCTTTGAGGCATGATGAGAAGCATGGGCAGTCATGCAGAGGAACCTGAGAAATGAGAACCAAGCTAAAGTAGTAAAGGTAAATTTCTGCATACAGAATCGCATGTTACAGACTGACGACATAAGCTTAGTAAACAAATTTATTTCTCATATGAATCCCTCAAAATATTAGGCTGATCCCAGTTTGCATGTTTACTAATAAAAGACTCTCATCACTCTTATTTAAATGACACTGTCAAGGTAAAAAAAAAAGATGCATTCTAGTAAGTGGATTCAGTATCTTCAATATCTTTAACAATCTTATTTGCTGCGGATTGCAAGCAACAGCTTTTTTGATGAAAAGATTGGGAAACCTGTGGTATATTTTCAGTCTCTTTCATTTTGAATTTTTCTACTGTAGGAAAGATCATATTGTTGTTATATCTGTTTGTATCTTGCTACTTATCACTGTCTAATGCTGAAGGGATTTTTAGCTTACACTGGAGGGATGAGGTCTTCCATTGATTTTGGCGTATATTTAATCAGTTCTTTATATGCTAGGGCAGTGTCTGAATTGTAAACTCTTCAGGCAGAATTACGTCAGTTATTAAAAAGTTAGTAAGAATAGAAAAAGAAATTTAAAAAACAACAACAACAAAAAAAAAAAACAACCACAAAAAACAGAAGGGAGGAAATAGTTTAGGCTGTAATAAAGCCCGAGAGAAAAACCTTTGGCTTTTGAGGTTTGAGGACTTCAATTTGGACTAAGCACAATGTGATAGTACCCCTGAGAGAATCACTTTTTTTGGCGGTAAGTGGTTTCACCACATTTCTAACTAGGTCCACTTCAAAACTCCTTCATTTGGACTCCTATAATAATAGGAGCATGTGAGGTGTTGGCATATTTTTAAATCACATTTTATGGCGATTTAGAAAAAGATGTACAAAAGAAATAAATGAGTCTGTCTCTAGATTTCTAATTTATTGGCTTGTAATCCAACCCTGACATGACCTGATTTTCAAAATGTGTGGCAGGAACTTCAAACAGTCTGTTTCCCAGAGGCTGAAATGCCTTGACTCTTTGCCTATTGATTTTAGCATCTGGCACACACATATGTATGCCAAAGAAACTGAAGTGTGGGGAAAAAGTGTCACTTTTATTATCTAAGGAATATAAGAAGTGCGTTTGTAGTCTGCTGAGATGTCTGTTACACTGATGGGCCTTCCCAGTAGTGTTGGGTTTGGTCTTCTGCAAGCAAGAAGGACGGGAGACTCTGGAGATTTGACCTGATTTTCTTGCTACTACCTATACTTCTTGGGAATGATGCCAGTATGGAAAAACATGCATATTGCATGTGAAGGGGTACTTTATGTGCCTAATTCATATGGATAAGGTGGTGCAAAATTGAATCAAATATGCAAATGCACCTATCATCAGACTGAAATTTGGTAGCTATATGAGGTGGCCTTGGAGGGCCTTTTCCTGCACAATTGCATCTACAGCACTTGTTGGTAGGATTTGTTCAAGAGGCTTTCTGTCATGTTTCCTGTCAAGTTTCACACAAGCCTCCATAGTTGGAGATGATAAGAGGCATGACTGTCACTCTTTTCAACCCTTTCAGCAATTAAGAACCAGGCTACAGGACACTATATTCTGAATGGAAAAGGGGAGGAAGCCAGATCCCGATCTTTCATCGACCTGGGTGTGGAATGGGAATACAATATAGAAGACGACATAGAAACTCTGCACACTGATGGGCCTTTGCATGATGCAGTGGTTGTCCTGGTAGGTTGTATGTCAAACAGTGGGAACATGGTGATTCTTTTACAGAAGTATGTAGCCAGCATAGAGGTTGTGCCAAGATTAGACCTTGGTCTGTAATGCCTCTCTGAAAGACCTTTGCAGATGAGACAGCTGACAGGCTAAAGCCCTTTCCTCACTAGCTGTTACTGTCCTTGGTAACATGGTGCCTGTTCATGCAGCAGTAATGTTCCAATACTGTGTTCTCAAATGTCAATGGGACACTTTGGACGAAAACAGGCATTATATGTCAAATGCTGCTTGCTCTCTTGCCAAGTGCATCACTGGGCCACAGTATCATTTCACCCTGATAGAGGTGTCCTACTTGGCAAACTAATAACTCTAGGATTGGAAAGGCATCTCATTTTAAACAGCTTTGTTAATCTTACTATTTTTAGTTATAGCTCTGAAGATGAAAAAGAAAAGTCTTTTTTTTCGCAATTAATTAACCAGCAGTTTGCATGTTTCCCTAAGAGGCTGTGATTTCTTTACTCTGCAATAGAATAACTAATAGTTTCAGTTTTCTACCCCTGTTTGCATTTGATTATTAATAGATCATTCCTCGGGAGAATGACACAAGATCTAGCCTGACTTACAAATACATCATTCATGAGGATTCAGTACCAACTATCAACAGCAACAACGTCCTACAGGAGGAAATAGATACTTTTGAGTGGGCGTTGAAAAGTTGGTCACAGTGCTCCAAACCCTGTGGTGGAGGTAAACAGATGATGTAGCACCCTCTAGTAATAAATGACAGATTACCAGAAGTGGAAGAGTAAAAGGTGGGGGAAGCGAGTGCTTTAGAAATCCTGGGCTTCCATTTTAGAAATAGCTTGTTATTTTGGGTGCCTAAGCTTAAAATATCTTAAGTGTTTGATTATTCAGAAGTGTCATACTTCTAGCCTAGAAAGAAAAAGTCTTCTTTAGATGTTTAATTTAGAACCGAAGGTCACTTTGAAAGTATGCACTCAGCCATGTTTTGCTACTGACCATTCACTTTGCTTACAGTGTGTTATTTCTATGCAAATAATGGGTAATGTAAATTTCTAATTAACTCCTATGTAGAGCAGTTGAGCAGGTAACTTGTTCAGGTAGCAAGAATGCTAAAATGACCTGGGTCTTGAGTTCATTCCCTGGTTTGTAAGTGACCTGCTGCTTGATGTTAAGGGGGTAATTTCTCCCCTCTTCTGCACCATGATCTGTGTGTGCAGTGCAGAGGTTAAAAAGTCTTAGGAGTCCCTTCTGTCCCTAAAAACCTACTATAGTGCCATGTTTTAAACAACATCCAAAGAGCACTCTGCAATAATATTATGCTGTCAGTGGAACAAATTGTGAGCACGTTTTAATACCTTGTAAATATCTGTCATGTAAAACCATTTAATTGTACTTGAAAGTTATCTTTAAACAAAAGCAGTTCTAACAAGAGTCTGTTTTTCCTAATTTTTCTGAAATATTTTCCAGGGTTCCAATATACCAAATATGGGTGCCGCAGGAAAAGTGATAACAAAATGGTTCATCGCAGCTTCTGTGAAGCCAGCAAAAAGCCAAAGCCCATTCGTAGAATGTGTAATCTTCAGGAATGCACGCGGCCTCTGTAAGTTGGTCATGCATAGGAATACAAATGGTTGCTCCTTGTGGTAGGGGTGAAAATGAACCCAAGCCGAATTTGGTAGGATGCTAATAGCTTTCTAGATTGGAGATCTTATGTAATAGATGCGCTTTGGTTTTTTATGTTTGTTTGTTTATTTTTTTCATCTGTATAAGATCTTGCTGAGTGTTTTCATCCCTCCTACCCTCCCCACACCACCTCCCACACAACCTCCCCAAAAAAAGCAAGAAAAAACAACGTGCTGACTGAACTGACAGCAGTTTGGATAATGATAAAAGTTGTGATGGTATTTTATTCCTTTTTTACTTTCAAGGTGGGCAGCAGATGAGTGGGAATACTGCACAAAAACCTGTGGGAATTCAGGCTACCAGATCCGCACTGTGCGTTGCATTCAGCCCCTTCATGATGGTGCAAACCGCTCTGTCCATTTCAAGTACTGTAGTGGAGATCGCCCTGAGAGTCGCAGGCCATGCAACCGAGTACCATGCCCTGCCCAGTGGAAAGCTGGGCCCTGGTCTGAGGTAGGAAAGCAGCAGTTGTGAATGAGTAATGTACCTTTGGTAACACCTCACACCTCTGATGCTGGAGCTGTGCCTGTGGTGAACATTCCTGCCTGTGCTGGTTGGAGATCTCCAGAACATGACAATCAGCAGTAGATAATGTCTTCCTGGCTCTTGGGCTTCTATAGCTCTCCTTAATTCTCTAGAAACATTGAAAATATCTACGGTGTGAAATACACAATCATGCAGAACAAATGTGGACATTTTGTTTTTGTTAACTTTCCAACTTTTCATTTCCCCACTTCTGAGGAAACTTTTTTTTTATACCAATGTGGACTTGCATTGGAGTCACAGTTTCTGCAAGTGTTAATATTCCTGTGATGTCCTAGGAACAAACACCTGAATGCTACAGCTAACACAGTGAACACTGAGATAGAATTCCATGCCTTTTTTGTTCCATTTCTGTTAAACTGACAAGGAATAAGCTATTGGAAGACTAAGAAGAAAAACTGATAATATACTCTAATAATAAATTTGATATTGCAGAAAGCAAGGACTGATGAAAATGCCATTCTCTTCCTTGACATATTTTTCCATAATGTCAGCCTTCACTAAAGCCCACTCTCAAAATATACTGCTGGAATATATAGCCTGATGTGAAACTAGCCCAGGGCTATTTTAGACACATTGACTATTGCGCATCGCTGTGAAATACCCTGAATTGTCTTGTGTCTGTCTCATAGTGTTCTGTGACCTGTGGGGAAGGAACCGAGACCCGGCAGATCATATGCCGTGCTGGTGACCGTTGCGATGGAGAAAAGCCAGAATCAGTGAGGGTTTGTAAGCTCCCTCCCTGTAATGGTAAGGAAACAAACTGATTGCAGCAAATGAGATGTAACCGTTCCTGTCTCAGCACAGTGTGTCAGTGCATAGTATGGTTCCAGGGTTAGAGACCTGGATTTCATACTTGAATGAACTCTGATGAAAAATAATTCACTTTATTTCATCCTGCCTGAAGTTTCAGTTCTACCTGGTGAACCTACTGTGTTGTTGTAGACTGGTTTCTAAGACAACTCAGAGCCTGTGCTTATGATCAGGTAGCGTACGTGCCACATTTGTACAGTACTGTGTTTTAAAGATACGACACTGCCTGGTGTCAACCACACAACCTTATTTATCTCTTGCATGCTAGAAAATATTTCATTCACTGGTGACCCTCCTGCTTCATTCCAGCTAATGGTGCCTTGTTTTTCAGTCCAGAACATTACTGATATTCTAGCTGAGGGTTATTTGTGCTGCTTACTGAGGCCCTCTCTTGTAAACATGTTAAAATAGGGGGTTGGAGATGTTAACCTAAGTTGTATTTGCAAAACTTTGTGCTGGAGATGAAGGTCTGTCCCAAGTAGACCCTACTTGACCTCTAGATCCCAGCATGAGGCCAGTTAAAGAAATCAAAATACAAATATAAAAAAATCGAGCCATGGGGTATCAGTAGGATTCCTGGGAATCTCATCACATTATTTTCGTAGAATTCTTAAACAGTTTTTTAGTCTTTTTATGAGCAGTATCAACAAAAAAAAAAAAAAAAAAAAAAAAAAAAATAGTCTTTGTTCCTTTGAGCCGTTAACTTCATTAGATTTTGGGTTTACTTGGTTTTTTTTTTAATCCTTCATGATAGCCCTAATATTCTGACCACTGGCTGGTAGAAAAAAATAGAAAAAAAAACTTCTTAGCAATTGCAGTATGTTTTCCTACAGACTGAATGTAACTGCTTGCCACAAGTCTAGTGAAAGTCTATGCGTTGCTCTTTTTTGTCTTCTGCTGCTGCCAGTGAAAGGACTCAAAGGAGAAAATGGTTCTGGGAGCAGTGAACAGTTAAGAGATTCTGCATCCACTAGGTGGGAGCAAATCACTATCTGTGTCTTTATAAACAAGTAGCAGATTTAAAATTATTTATTCATTGTGGACTGATTTTTCACTGATGATACAAATATTTCCAAAGCTAAAATAAGGGCTATATCTTCACAAAATGATTCAGATAGATTTGATCTTGTGCTTTAAGCATCAGCTTAAGAATCTCTATTTTAAGCATCAGCTGAGATTTTCTTTAATGGCCAGTTTTAAATTCCAGTCTTTCAGAATTAGGCATCACATAGTCTTACTGTGTCTCTTTCAGTCATACTCAAAGCCAACTGCCACTGACCTGTAAGACTTAAGATCTGCTAATATGGGAAATAAGCAATAGATGGCCTTGTACAGGCCCTCTTTAATCACACTGGTTAATACTCACTCTTCTTTTTGGTTCTTAGATGCTTAATACGTACCCCATCTTACTTGCCCCACTGAAGGATTTGTGAGGTCTTGTCTAAGTACTGCAGTTTCATAGCAGGGTTCTGAACTGCTAGATTCATTCCCTAAAGAAGGAGGATATATTACACCTTGCAGCAGCTTTAAAATAAATAAATAAGTAAAGTAATGGCCAAGGAAATGTACTGATCCATCTGGCCTTGCTGCAGCAAACCTACAGCACAACCTGGTCTTAATAAAAATGCTTCTAACTACAAGGGCCCAGGCAGCTGCATCAATCCAAGTCCCTCATACTTCTGACACAACCACAGATTACCTTGTGGATTCTGCTCCTCAGACGCACTGTACCAGCCTCTTTGAGTGCAAACCTCTCTGTTCTGCTCAGGAATTTGGGCCATAGCACTGGCCTTTTCTGTCTCTGCACTATGTAGCTGACAGTATTCTTTCAGACCAAATAGTCTGTCTTTTTCACCACACACTTCTAATGTGGTTTTTACCACACTCTATGTTTAGGGAGAATATTGCTAAAATATTGATATTATTCAGTAATATTTGTGTAGGTAAGCCCTTTATGCATGGAAAGTGTGGTAATAGTTTATTTTTAAGCTTGTATAGCTTTGGTTACTATTTTGATTTTCAGGGCATTAGACATAGCAAAACATTTGTCTACAGCAGATGTTTTTGACTAATGATTTATTATATAAATGCAGAATTGCTGATAATTTGATTCAAGTGGAACTGTGATGAACATTAGCCTCAGTTAGTGTGATTCTTTTTGTAGTATGAGGCACATTAACCTTCGTCTTCCGTTTCATTAGAAAACATTTGTCTGTGTACAGAAGAGCCACCACTTCTATCAGATGCCTCAGCAGAGATGACAAAAACTGATTTTATGGTACTTGCATAAATTGATGAACAGGTCCTTGGATAGACTTTTTATGAGCTATCTCTTCTTTGCAACACGTGATTTAGAATGCAAAAAAATCCGCCTGTTGTTTTAAACGTTAGTGCCTAAATATCAGAATCCAGCTCAAAGCAAGATTTCTCAGTGGGATGCTCTCACTCAGCATCCCGCTGGATGTACAACTACAGTGATCCTTTTGGTAAGAACTGCGTCACTTCTAAAATGCAATGTGAAATGTTTAAGTTAGTTTAAATTACTAGCTTTATCTCTAAAGATTCGCTAGGGAACCGATGCACTTTCTTGTGTCTTCTACTCTTAGTTACCGTGAAGCAAGTAACAAATTGTGAGAAGGAGGATTTTTACCGGGACCATCAGCAGAAGGATACAAGCACTTCCTTACTGAATAGGAAATTGTTGACTAGGTTGTGCAGAATTAACCTAAAAAATAAAAAAAAGGGATTATGTGAGTATGTAGCTCCAAGATTGTACTTATGGAACCTACTGGAAGTAGATAAGTACAAAACCAAATCTTTGCACTATCATTTGAGTCACAAAATCAAAGTTATTGCAAATCAATACCAGAAAAATTAGCCATTAGAAAACAGGACAAAAAAAGATGCTCTGCCACTATGGATTAGCAAAAATAATCATTCGCTCCTTTCTTTTTTGACTTTGTTTGTTACTTCAGGTCGTAACATTTGCTTTCACTTTCACATAGATACAAATCACAGTGTGTTAATGACTGTCACAATTTTCCAGATCAGATGATCTCATTTACGTGGAAGCATAATTATTACTTTATATATGATGCAAAGATTTGTGTTTCAATATTAGCTTTTCTAGTTTAGATGAATTATGAATGTAGCCCTTGAATTTCCCATGCTTATTCCTGCTGAAAATAGTCTTATAGTGCCTTCATGGACTACATATATTCTCAGGCAAAGCTGCAGGTTTAACTCAGGTTTGTCAAGAATCAATAAACATCTATCCAAGGAATCACATCAGGATTAGGAGCAAGGAAAAAATTTATATTATGTGCCAGAGTCATATAATTTGCTATTTATAAACAGCATCCCACAAGCCCACTGATGCAAGTGTGTAATTTCACTGAATTCAGTGCAATTAAACTGATCTACATTGATTGAGGGGTTGGACTACAGTTAGTATTTTAAAAAAGGAAAACTTGGTTGCCTAACATACTGTTGACATGTGGTAAGACAACATCTATACTAGTGAGAAAATATCACAGTACAGAAGGCTAATTTAATTTCAGAGCTTAGTAAGTGGCATTACGTGCCATCTGTTACTCATTGAAATGTTGACTGAATAATTGCTAACTATGAATGGAAGACACATATGGAACAGATATTCTCAATGGTCAGAGTTAGCTTTTGGCCATTTACATTATGGTTTTGCATACTTCTATTTTAAGTAAAATCCATCAGTACCATTTCAAATAAACTGTGGTATGTTAGGAAAAATCTGTTAATGGAAGTGTCCTGCTAGTCTCTTCCTAAAGTGTTTGAATAGTTACTGGATGCACCAAGCAATTTATTTGTCCTCATTGCTGGTTTTCTGTCCTGGGAAGTGTTACGTGTTTGTATTTTCCTCATCTGATTCTGCACTGCTGCTAAAGCCTTTGCACCTGATTTTGGTGGTGTAGGTAGTACAACAAATTGCAAGACTGGAAACATAAGCTCAATATTGCCACCAACTCTCAAGTGCTAGAAACTCAATGTTTGTCCAAGCTCGAGTGACACTAAAATGTAGAACTTTGCCTTTGAGTTCACATGATGGATGACACTGAAGAAGTCTGGGTATGGATGTACTCATAGCTCAGTATAAAAGCCTTATATTTCTTCTGACTCAGTGTGTTTTAAGGCTTTCCTCCCTGCCTTTTTTGATCAGCGTGACTGCTTCTCTATCCGTGCAACACAATTATCCAGCAAATGCTCAAAAAAAGACTGATGTTTCTGAGATCTCAACTTTGACTTCTTTAAGAAGTCTTCTTTTGCTTACTGAAAGGAATGCCTTGCATGATCTGAAGGCATCTTATATCTGACCTATCTGTTAGAAGCTTTCCATCACTTTCCAGTTATGTTTAGGTAACTGAAAAAACTAAGAAACATTTCTAACATTTATTTTAAGAGATGATGCAAAAGGCATCTTTGTGAGTTTGTGGAATTGTAGAAAATCCCAAGTTGGAAGGGACCCACAGGGATCACTGAATCCAACCCCACCCAAAGTAACTGCTTGGGATTTCTTTAAAGGAAGATGTATTTGTTTTTAATTTTATTGATAGATAATATCCTCAGGCTAGATTTGGGGCAGGTAGAATGACTGGTACTGGCTGTCTGTAGTCCTCCACAAACATGACTTTCCTCTGTTTGCTGCTGGTCTGCACAGAAGCCAATGTTTTCAAAGTAACTGATGATTTCTGTTTTGTTTTTTTGTTGTTGTTCACAGAGCTGCCTCTTTAAAGGGGCTGGTTTGTTTTCTGATGCTTCGTGAGTTCTTTTGTGGATGAAACATCTCAGACTAGCCCACCATTTTGGAAACAGGCATTATTTTATCAGTGCCCATCTAAATGCAGTACGAGTATTTCAGTGCTCTTCACTAGGTTTACAATCAGCATTGCGTTTGTTTTGCAGATGAGCCCTGTATGGGAGACAAATCCATCTTCTGTCAGATGGAAGTTCTTGCACGTTACTGTTCCATCCCTGGCTACAACAAGCTGTGCTGTGAGTCCTGCAGCAAGCGCAGCAGCACTCTCCCACCACCATTCCTTACTGAAGCTGCTGAAACTGAGGAAGAAGTGATGTTCGGCCAAAGTGATTTGCCTAGAGCTCTGGTGATGCCAACGCCTTTAGTCCCACATTATGCAGAGTTCCTGCCAGGGAGAAGGGGCCTGGGCAGGCTCCACTTCACAGAAGAGAATACAGACACACGTGTCTCTCCATCAAACACAAAGTCCAAGGGTGCTGAGTTTCCACAATGGAGAGTTCCTCTGGCAAGCAAGACTTCCAAGCTATTTGCTTTGCTCCACCAGCCACCTGCCAACGGTAGCAGTCTTGGTCCTCCAAATAACCTTGCTTTGGTCACAGCTGTTCCTGTGGTGTCAGCTAATAACACCGCAGTGGGTGCTCCTTCTCCATCAAGAACCTCACAGAAGCATGAGAAGCAAATTGACAAGAGATGGCCTTCGAGGTCCTCCACTGTGGAAAGATGAATGTGAATGCCACATGGAGAAGAGTTGCAGAAAGAAGCTTTGGTTCGCTTTGTGTTTCATTTCTTTACTTCTGGACACTACGGTGCATGCTGCTTTCCACAAGAAGGATGCTGCAGATCATCAATTAATTCTCCTTGTAAATATAAAGAACAAGAAGTGCTGGTTCACTTTTGAGTTGCTCCCATCCTCCTTCCATACTGTCATCCGCATAGCTTGAATGCGTTGGAGGAAAGCACCAAAGAATATTCCTAACAGTGCACAAAAGTTGCTGAGGGCATCAGTCAAGCTCTAGTACAGGGAGAGTGGCCATGTCCTCAGTATTTTTGTTTTTAAACCCTCACATGTAGAAAACACCCCACTACAAGAAGTACCAAACGTTTACATGATACAAAATACTTTTGCAGTGGAACAACTGAATTAATGAGACTTGTTTTGCTAATTTATCTATATAAATGAATATTGTATGAGCAAATTTGCAGCTGTTGTGTAAATACTGTATATTGCAGAAAATCAGTATTATTTTTAAGAGTTTTGTGCTGTCAGACAACTGTTTACGTATGTTACATTCTGGACAATTGCAAGGTGCCTGCCATTGAGTACTGCCTTATTTACATTCCACAAGTTGATTTTTTAAGCAGCATTGTCATAAAAGCATAAGTTCCATTTTCGTATGAATTACATCTACTGACGCTAGGAAAGAGTTTGTTGTTTGATTGTTCCTTAATATCAACAATGTGATGCTTTCTTTTCAAATAGAGGGAGGGGAAAAAGAAGTATAATTCTAAAAGTATGAGTCTGCTTATTGCCACCTGCCCATTAAAAGTTGGTTCAGACATTTTAGTGTAATTCCAGTCACAGGTTGGAAAAATGCTTTTACGTGCCTGTGAAATGAACACTGACACCTGCAGCCTACACTGAGCAGGCATTGCTTTGGTTAGGAGTTGCAGTGCTGTCCCTTAAGTCTCCTCTTGCTTAAGAGGTCAGACCAGTGTAGGAAAGCATGTATATACTGTATATACATGTACATAAGTACTGTAATATTCACAAGTCAAAAATGAGTTGTGTTTTCCAGACGATCCAGTTGTTCTTTTATGAAGCTAAAAAAAAGCATCATAGTGGTAGCACCAAGAAGAAATAGCTGTGGCAAGACTTACAAGAGATTATTTTTTTTCCTATTGGAAGCATTGGTTTAAAGGTGAGAGAGATATTTATTTTTCAGCATGGTTCACCTCAAAATCTCCACAAGCACAATGCATCTGACTGCAATAATGTACTAGTGACTTATGTCAATAACCATCTTGTTCACAGTCCACCCAATCACACTCTCTCCTGTGTGTTGCTGTAAAGTACATGTATATAGGATTGAGAACTAAAGATATTTATTAAAAGTTGAATTCTTGATAGTATTTTATGTACTAAATATTTACACTAAGGGCAGTTGACTATCCTTTTTTGCCAAGATAAAATAGATGTAACTAGACACTTGTACATGCTATGTCATATGGATAGAACAGAAATTTAAGCTAACTAAACTACTGTAGAGAAATTGTTGATCTTATTCTTAAAAATAATAATAATAAAAAAACTATTTGACTTTTTTTTTTTTTTTTATTACAAGCATCTTTTAATTTCTAAGTAGGATATTAAATATTCATGTGCAATTTTTGCTTCCCCATGAGAAGTCCTCACGATTGCCCTATTTGAAAGAACAGCGGATGTGTGCCTCTAACATACTATAAAACAGTAGGATTCCAAATTAGGACTCCAAAGGTTAAATTCTGGAAAGAAACTTCTGAGGTGATTATGCATAATCACTGGATGACGAGGATAATGTAAGGATGAAAACTATCGTCAGAAGTCTTTTATTGTAAATGAAATTTAAGAAGATGAATCCTGTTGAGGGGAGTATGGGGTCACCACACATCTCACGTCGTGATGTGCATTATCTAACCCACTGTAGTACTGACTCGCCACCTCTAAAGAATTGCTGCTACCTTTCTGCAAGGCTTTTGAAGGTCAAAGAAATTAGCATTAAATATATTGTGCAGACAAACCCTGAGCCTCAAACAGACAAATGGGGTGTGTTTTGTTACTTGGAAATTTCCAAAAGGTCGAAGTCTCTGTCTTTATCTTCTACATACATACAGCGTGGGTGTAGATAATCGTTGTACCTTTTTGCTTTCTTTTCTACCAAGCTACTCTCTCTTTCATTAAAGTGTACACTACTGATCCTGTTTGTTGTATTGGGGAGCATGTAGCAATAAAATCTTTAAGATAACAAGGCTTTTATCCATGATTTTCTTATTTTATCCTTTACAAAGTGAAGGAATACGTACATCCCCAAACTTCACTCTCTTGAAAAAAGCTCTTTTCCCTTCATATGTATGTTGCATCTTCAAAACCTATTACAAAATTCTTGTAATTTAGGATTAACAAAACTGAACACGCAGAACAAGACTTTCTTTACACGGTGTTTTTATATGCCATGCACTTCACGGAGTTCACATCAGTGAAGGTGGCGTGAGGGACTTCAGAGCCCTCTGTGGAGGCTTATGCTTCTTTCCGAGGAAAAACAGTTGCCTTCAGTACGTCTTTCTCTGGAAAACAGGTGTAAATCACTTCCAGGTTCCTGTGACTTATGGAAGGGGGTACTAATAAAAATCACTGACAATAGGATATAAAAGCTGTTTAAAACTGAAGAGTGGTTTCTGAGTCAAAGCAAATGCATTTTGAAAGTTCCTGAGTGGTTTGCTTAATCCCCTACGCCACTCGGAGTAGATTAAACTCATTCAGATGTTTCCAAAGTCCTGATGCACTTAGGAAGTGGAATGAATCATTAGTGAAGAGGGGCTAAAAGCACTGT
Organism: Excalfactoria chinensis; assembly: GCF_039878825.1. Lineage (NCBI taxonomy): Eukaryota > Metazoa > Chordata > Aves > Galliformes > Phasianidae > Excalfactoria > Excalfactoria chinensis. The sequence continues at coordinate 39,130,184 of NC_092828.1, forward strand.
AATTAAAACTCCCTTGTCGGATACACATACGCAACTTGCCCAGACTTCTGCAGTCATATGCACGTGTAACACTTTCTCACATCTGAAATATTAGAAACAGCACATTTACAGAAGCCTCAGCCTTTGCTTTTAAGATGTTGCATGCTACAAAAAGAACTTGCTCAGCCATGTCTGTCTTTTGAGCGCTTCCTGTGACCCTTCCAACACTTGGGAAGTTCCTCCTGAACAAATGTCTAACATCGTTGGAAGTCTGTAACAAAAATTCTTCTCCGGAACACGCAAGCATAGATAGAATAGAGGAACTATGACGTTGTACTCACTCTGAAGGTGGATAGCAAGGACCAAGCAGAGTTGAGTATATGGCATTGTGAAGGAAGATACGCCAGCCCTTTCCTAGAAACAGGTGTTCACAGTGGGTGTGAAATTGAATATGGCACTGACAGAGCTGGAATACAAAAGGAAAGAAGGTGAAAGATAAAGGATTTGCTACCGGATGATTTCGCCTTTGAATCAGTTCTAGGAACTCTGGAGTGCTCCTGTCGCAGGGGCATATCTGAACCACATTTGAACTCCATGTTGAAAGGAGTACAGCAAATTGCACCCCAGGGCAAGCTGACTTGCTGAAACGATGCGTAAGAGAACAATACTGGTGACTGAGTTGTTGGTTCCCAAGAGTTTAGAGAGGACTTCTGCAGAGTGCTGTTGGTCAGGGCATTGTAGGACACCACCTCTGCTACTCCCACATGCTCTTCTCTCCCTCCCTCCAAGATGCAACATGACTGTGCTCCGCCACAAAACAAACATGCCATACATTGATTTCCATCTGCCACACAAAGACTTTAGGAAAAGAGAGCTGTCATGGACAAGTGCGTGTGCACTTTTGCGAAAGGAGGAAATAAAAATGGACTTTAAGTTCAACTTTTTCAAATTCTTTTTTATTACATAGTCTTAACTAGTGGAAGAAAATGGAAGTACCGAGGCATGGCATGACTCATTTTAAGCAAACAGAGCTTCAGAAGGAGGCCGTGATTCCTATTTCCCAGGCTGCTGGATTACACTGCAGCTGCAGACTGACTTAATCTGTCATCCTATGGTGTTTATTATCTTCTGCTAGTAGATGAAGCATCAATACCTTTGCATTGCATAGTTCTTTGGAAGCAGAGATTATAGTGTCCTGATGGACAGTTAGATCTCACCTGCTGATGTGATAGTGTATGTACTTGGTTTTTCACGCATGGAAGAAATGGTGCATGCAGGTGAAGGTAATTAGAAAATCAGCATGTAATTAGAGCAGCCTGTGATACTGGGAGGAGGTTCCCTTCCTAACTCAACAGCAAAATACAATCACTCTGCATTATGCGCGTATTTCCTCACAAATGTTTAGCTGCCGTACAAACACTGAGATACTGCTTGTAGACTACTTGATATTTCTAAATCCATAATTTACTTGTATAAAACACACTTTAAAGCACCTGAACTAAAAGCATTAGTAATGGTGTGGAGTTACCGAGTAAAGGATCCGTTTCTTTCTCTAAATAAGCGGTTTAAAGAAGAACTGCTATTATCCTTGCAGAACGTAGGTGTGAAATGGTCTTTCCTGGGACTTCACTGTACAAAATGTGTCTGAAAGAGCTGCTAGTGAACATTCACTATAAGTCAGTAGCATGGCCCATGCCTGCCATGACTTTGCAATTCACATTGCAAATAATCCATCTGTGAAGACAACGTGTGTTCTGGGTGTTCATCTGGTGGGGGGGGAATGAGACAAAGGAGAAAGAAGAATATTTAGCATTTTGGAAGAACAGCCGTGAGAGACAAGCTCTCCACCGGTGCGAGTTTTGAAGTCTACCAGGGCTGCAGAGAAAACCTTGCAGATGAAGAGATGGTTTATCCAGGTGCTTCTCTAGCTATAGAAGAGCCTTTGAACAAAGACAGACCAACTCCCCCACAGGTTTGAACAGCAAATTCAGAGCAAGCAATGACAGAGAAGGAACATTCCCACACACAAACCCCTCAGAGCTGCCTCTAGCAGCCATGCCTGCCCTCCAAGATCCACCTCCCTACAGCTGTTACCAATGGGCCATCAGATGCAGGAGGCACACCTGATTGCTCTGCCTGCAGCCATTCCTAATAGCCTCAGGTCATAACAGCCTGAGCCAGCTCCTCAGCAGCTCCAGGAGCACTGCGGTACGTGTAGGGTCCTTCAGATGCAAGTAGCAGCAGATGGAGCCCGGTGGCTGAGGTTAGTGATGGGGGGGGAGGGGGGGAAGGAGTGGGTTCTGAGCTTTGGCCCCATCTTGGAGTTTCAGATGGGCTTTGTGCTTCTCCCTTGATAAATGGAGGCTGAATTCTGCTTTCTTGGGGCTTGAAAGCAGGCTTGAGAACTGGGGTTAAGTGCTGTGCTTGTAGAATTTGGATCTAGCCTTGCTTGGCTGGCTTGGGGGTTAGGAAATACTGGCTTCAAAAAGGCTCCTTTAACAGCTCACAGCGTGGATTAAGTCATGTGTTTTGGGGGCTCAGAGCCTAGCTTGTTTGGCAGATGTTGGGGCTCAAACTTCAGGCTGAGTTATGTGCTTTTCAGTCTTCATACTGGGCTCATCGGGTGCTGGAAACGAAGGTCGAGTTCTGTGTTTTTTAGGACTCAGAAGGTTCGTTTGTCCAGTTTGGGGGTACGTGAGTGGGGCTGAGGCGGAAACAAAAGCAAAGCCGCAGGTGAACGGCTTCGGGGCACTAGTAATACAGCTGGCCGAGAAGGTCGAGACCCCAAAATGGCTGCAGCGCTGGCTCATAACGCGCCCGTTATCCCGGCAGCCCGTCGGCGCCACCTGGTGGCTGCTTCAGGAACTACAGCGAGGCCGATGCCTCGGGACCTTCTAGAAGGCTCGGAGGTAACCGCGAGCTTGTCGCAAGGCTCGGCCATGAGGGCGGACGGATGTGCGCTGGTCCGTCGTCCATCGGCGCAGAGGGAGCGCTGGATTGCCCGCTGCTGCCTGCGAGGTGCCCGTGGGTTTTAATAGTGAGTTACAATAAAGAGAACTTTACTTTCCTAATGGTAAGGAGAGGTTAATTTTTCCAGGGTTGTCAAAGTAGCCTCTTACAACAAAACTATCCCACGTGGGTATCTTTAATTCATGACTTGGTCCTGCCTTAAGAAAGGGGATGTTTGATTGTGAGTGCTTGGGAAATACGAATAGGTTTTTCCTTTTATTTGAAGCGCTCAGGTGAGAACGAAGAGCTGTTTATGCTCTACTTAAAAGCACTTAGATAGGAAAATTGGTGCGATGTTATCTCTTTCAATCTACTTTCTCTCACTTATATTCTAGCTGTAAGGCTAACATCGGACTGAGGACTGTATAGCAGCTTTTCCTGCTCGCCTGCATGCATCCCAGATATTGTCTAGGTATCTCATTAGATGATTTAAGTGACATGAATTACAGAGCAAGCAGAAAAGTGTTGTTAGTCATCAAGTGTTTCCCAGGTAAATGCGAACAGCCTCTCTTCTGGAGTTAGCCAAGAGTGATAGCTACTCTGGAAAGAAAGGAAGTATTGAAGGAGGGGAGACAAAAGACTAATCGAAGGCAGTTTCCCAGTGCTTTAGAGAACTTGTGCTTGAGCTGTCTTCACTGTGGTTAGCCTCTTTCTGTTGACTCTTTTATGTACTTGGAGACACTTCAGTGTCTTTTGGTTAACTGAGCGAGTTGTACTAGCTAGAGTAGCTGGAGACCTTTTTGCTGCCCTGAAAATAGTCTTACATCCTTTCAGCACTGTGCTTGCACTGTATAATTATAGAACAAAGCATTAGCCCTGGCGAGGATGCAGCTGCCAGTGGGGGCTGTGCCAGCTGAGAGCACTGCATGTAGTTGATTTCCATCTCCATCTTCCCAGCTGGGAAGAGGAAGAATCCTGCTTTGCCTTGGCATGTAGTGTTCTTTGTGGCAGTTACTGCAGCGCAGAGCATTTAGGAAGCCAGCGGTGCTTGGGGTTGTGCTGTTTGATATGCAGACAAAATCCAAGCCTCTTCCCTTTTGGATTCTTACATTACTGCTCAGTTGCCATTAGCAGTTTGACTAGCAGGTGTTTGTGCTGAGTACTAAGAAAAGTACTGTACCCACAGGAGAACTGTCTGGAAATGGGAGGAGAGCTAAGTGGCAGTGAGGAGAAATGCAGTCTGTTAGGAAGGGTGTTCTCCCAGGCCTTGGTCATCCTAAGCAGAGACAAGTGCATGATGGACAGGGAAGGGTGGTGCGCTGCAGGTTGTACAGTGTAGGTTCTCTGGCCTTGACTGAGCCTTCACAGTGTTGTGAGTGTCCCAGGGAGGTCTTGGTGACCCTCTCTGTGGCCTGAAGTAGGAGCTAGTGGCTTGGAGCTGTCTTTCTAGTCAAAAATGTGCTGTGAAAGCACTGCTATGGGTTTGTTCATGTTTGTTGTGTAGTCTAAACACAAGTGAATAGGAGCTTTGTGTCCATTGCCTGTTTGGATAATGGATAGGAAATGGACATCCCAGTCCCACACTACATGTTGAAGTATCATGTAGTGCTGTCAGTTGCAGTGAGTAGAAAAACAATTCTTTGTCTCATGTAGCTTGGCAGCTGTTTCTCTGTGTAGTCTATTTCAAGTCCAGAAGGAAGAATGTCCACTGGTCAGGGCCTTATAGAACTACATGCTTGGTGTTCTGTTACATTTTTCCCTACTTATGTATAAAGTTATTTCACAGTTAGCCTAGAATTTCTTCACTGGGGATATCAGACTGTCAGATGAGCAACTTTCAGTTACTTGGGTAACATCTTATGTATTCATTTCAAGGGTCTGGGGAACTTCTGGTTTTAGTGGAAGCATAGAGTAGTTCATTGAAAGCTGAAGTATGCTTCTGTTGTAAAAGATTCTCCTTACCTTCGAACTGTGTCACTTGTATCTATTAACTCATGATGTGCACCATGTATCTGTGGGCACTGGGGGTTTAAAGTGGCTGGCAGTGATCAGAAGGGTGGTGGAAAGCTCATGGAAGACCTGGGTAGTGGTTCTGCATCCTCATCTATGCTGGGGTTGCTGATGGATGTTCCATGGCCTGAGTGTCTTCTGTGTGTAGTCTGCATCCTTAATATTACTTTAGCTCCCCTCAGAAGGTCCTGTAAGGGTCTGAAGGGGTTGTGAAGTCTCACTGCTTCCCTGGCTCGTCTTTGTGGTCAGATCTGCATCTCCTTTAGAGCAAGTGCTTGGCCAGCACTGCAGAGCTTTGCACTGTGTACGCACAAGTGAGAAGCCACTAACTAGCAAGCACCTGAAGAACTAATGTGCATTTGTTTTACTGCATGTTTAAGGCATTAGCACTCCTTGTTCTTTTTTCTAACACAATGGATAACTCCATGTGAGCTTAGTGATGGACTAGGCCCAGATGGCAGGATCAGAAGCCCAGGCATGTCTGAACTACAGTACCAGGTGTAGCTGCTATATCAATGTTCAAGTCTTTGACACATACCTAAGCGGTGTCAGCTGTGAGTCCTACTTGTGTGCATGTAGTAGTAATTATGTGTGAAGGTATTTGCTTTGTTTGCACTACAAGACAGTGACCTCTTTTGCTCACTTTTCTTATGGTTCTGTGTGTACCTTAGGTTAGATCCAGTGTGAGGGTCAGGGGCTTAAAGGTTATGGACTGTCTGTATCAAATAGTTTAATCCTTTTGCATGTGTCTGAGATGTGTTCCCAAGAAGTGAACATGAAAGAGGTGCTGGAGCTGTACCTGGAAAGGCCTGTGTTTCTCAGTGTAGAGAGCAGCAGGTAATAAAACTCTTTACGCTTGTATACATCAAAGGTCCAAAATGTTTTGATGTGTCAATGTGCGAGTTTGCAATGTCTGTTTAACCTTGACTTAATGTAACTCTTCTTGTAGATGCCTCAGAGTCTCAAACAGAATTGCTCTGGTACTGGGATGTGACTGCAGTGGTACCTGATGGTTGCTTATGGTCTTCTGACAAAAAGTACACCAGCTGCATCTTAAAGCAAATGTGAAACAGCCTTTTCTTGGAAAGTCCCTTAATGAGAACTATTTCTGTACGTGGTGAAAAGACAGTGGTGATGGAAACACACGCCATTTTTTGTGGTGTTTACTGAAGATAATTAATGCAAACTATTTCTGTTTGTTAACAACTTTTGGCTTTAAAACCACTTAGAACAGAGGTGTTGAGACTCTTAAGTATGTCTGAAGGAGCACCCTGTGGAGTTTTGTTTTTACCAAAGTAATTTTTCTAAAGAATTAAAAACAAAAAGTGATGCCCAACTTGAATTTCAGTTGTTGTCCATGTAGCTAAGGTCTTTGTGGAGCTTCTGGTATAGTTTTTCAGACATCTAGATTCATAATGCATTGTTTTCCATCTGCTTACTGCTTTGCTACACTGGACAACATGTTCAGCCTCGATGATGCTTAAGTATGTTCAAAGGAATATAGATTCTTTTGAAGGCTTCATGTAACTGAGGTGGAACAGCAGGTGAGATGAAACTGTGTGTGGTGCCCTGTGGTTTTATATCAATAGTATTTGTTCTGTGTGATGCCCAGGTGGTAGGCACTAAAGGCAGCTCTATTGAACTTGAGCGCTGCCTTAAATTAATTGACATTGGGTAAGTTTTACAGGTAGCTTTCTTTTTGACCTTTTGTGAAGCAAATGGTGCATATCAAATTGTATCTGTGCTATGCTGTTGGAAGTCAAGCTGAAAAATATACCTCATGCAGACATCTGTATTGCTCACCTATTTATTTATACAAACAGATAGTATACTGAGTCCTACTGTTTTCAGTGACTACTCCAAGGTTTCATTTATGAGACGAACTGAACGCTCAAAGCTCTTCATCTTATAGATGAATGTCTTGTGTTCTTAAAAAGTCTGTGTATTGGCTAGAAGCCTGTGCTTATGCCATCTGCAGACCTGAGATGACTTTGGTAAGATACTTTTTGTACTACAAGTAACACTTGCTATTTTCACAGCCCAAAGCCAAGATTTTGCTGTGTCTCTAATGCAGCCTTGAGTGTGGTCATTTTATTCCTGACACTCATTAAAAAATGCAATTGGTGTGTAGTGCCTTTTTCCCCATCTGCAGACTCTTCCTTATTCAAAGTGATTGTTATAATACTGGGCTCTCATAGTCAGTGGGGCTTAATTATCTCAGTACTTGTTCTAATGTAGGAGGTTGGTTTTCATCAGGTAATTGCTCCCATATCATACAGAAGTAGTACTGCTGACACTCCTGAATTGCTGTGAATAAACATTGCTGATATAGGCTATTCCAGGAACTGTTCTTAGAAAAACTTCCTCTGACTGGTGGTTTCCTTTTTTTGTAATTTCTTTTCTACTTCAGCTGTTTTGGAAACCTGTAACTATTGGACTGGTTTTTGTTATAATTCTGTAAGTAGAATATGGATGGGAAGTTGAAACTACCTCCACGTGGCTGTCATGTTTCTACAACTGGTAGTTCAGGTTACAGGTGATTATTCTTCTGGGCCACTATTCCTGTTGAATTTGCTGTGTAACTTCACAGCTTGATCCCTTGTCATAATGGTTTCCTTTTCTTTGTGCTGTAGATAGCTGAGTATAGTAGACACTCAAATGATAAGGCAGCTATTGTTGATATTTGGAAACTGTGAAAAGCAGTTCATTCTTTCAAGTTTGTTGTGGAAATTGTGCCCTGTGTGCATCTGGTAATGTAACACAATGTAAAAGCAGATAGAATGTACTAAAAGGGAATGCTTCCTCTGGAATGGAAATGATGTTGTGAAGCTATGATTGGTTACTGTGCAGCTAACCCGAACTTGAAGATCACTAATTGGAGACTCGGTAGGCTTCGTGTTATGGCAATTACTGTAGTCTCAGGTGTTGAGTTGAAATTGTCAAAAAACTTGAATGCTGGTTAAGATGAACACCAGTTTCTGTCTCAAGCTCTTACAGTTCTATCCATTGGTTTCACTATTAACTCCACCTAATGTATGGAAATACAGTGGGCAGGCTCCAAGGTTCATGCACTCTCCCCAGCAGCCAGCCTTCTTACTGTGTAGTGTAGGAACCCAATGAGGGGGGGAAAAAGAAGTGCTATTTTTTGTGAAGCATCTTCGACCACAGTACGGAGAGGAAAGCAGGTATGTTTGTTTTGTTAGAGTCTGCAGATGCTTCACAAGCCTATTTCCTGACAGGCTTCTGAGGCCCTGGCAGTGTTAAGTGTCCCTTCAGCTGCAGTTTGGCATTTGTAAGAGGCTGTGAATAGACACTTACAGCTACAGTATCTGCAAAAGCTCTAGAAAATTGAAGCTTAAGCAGCTGAAAACCAGGTTCTACTAGATATCTGTAAGTGTTACAAATCTTGTTTCACTCCTTGGTACTGCTTACCATGCATTTGGAAGGCCTGATTTTTGGATTGCATTGGTTTGTTCTGCAAGCTTATGAAGAGCTTGTTTTTCTCAGGCATAAGAAGCAGAGCTTTCAGAATGAAATATCCTGACTGTCTTATGAAGATTTATTTTCTGATGTAGATATAATTTAAACTTATGACTAAATCTAGTTAAAGAAATGTTTGGCTTTGTGGATCTGGGTGTTTTTGTCCTAGTGAAAATCTGTTTGGAAGCATGTTCATCTGCAGCCTGTGCTGCTGGACACGCTTGATATAGCAGAAATAATGCTATCTGTAGGATGATGATGTATCAGGGAAACCTGCACACCAGATTGCCAGACCTGCAGTGTGCCGATTGAATGAATAACAGTCACTGCTTTCAGGTCATTGGCAGTGACTCCTGGAAGTGACTTTCCAGTTGTAAATAAATAAATCCAGCTGGTGTCTGCCTCTAAACATCTGCTTACTTTAATTCCTAATCAAAATGTTGAAGTCTAATTATGGCTATGTGGTTGTCTTCTTAGTAGGTCGGTGGCTGTGTTGGCTTATGGATGGTGCTGGTGAAGAGGAGACATGTTGCTCAGCCTTCTGGTATCTGGTCCAGTAGTGCATGAACTGCTGACAGGAGTGTTGTGGAGTTCAACCATGGCCCTATCCTTGAATTTACTATTTGGTGTTGCTGTATCACATTGAGGCTATAGATAAAAGACCGAAGGCATTAACCGAAATGATCCAAGTATGGGTTTTTGTTCTCTATGCTTGTATTCATTAAAAATGCTGAAATGGCAGGTAACAGGCTGCCTGTTTGTATTTGGTATTCACAGAACTGATTGTGGTAGGAGCATGTGCACGTTAATATTGGTAAGTAATGAACACAAAGAGGTTAAAAGTAAGCCACAGATCTGAAGAAATAAAATGAATTGACCTTTTCCTATTTCTGAAAACTTTTAAGTCCTTCTGCTTTAACAATTACTTTTAAAAGTTGCATCTAGAGGTGATAGCTTATCTTTTAATTAAGTTTTGAGGTGTTTACTCTGTATTGTTTAAGCAGCTATTGGATGAACAAGTGCCCCCTTTTTAAAGCTGTAAATGTCACAGTTTTATCAGTCTACTGCAGGAGTCACAAGGAATAGTTTCCAAGTGTACCCTTGTACCTAAGATGTTTCAAAAAGAACTGCTATTCCTTCCTGTTTTGGCATTTAAATGTAGCTGCAAGGTCTATAACAGCTTGCAACACGAGCATTTCCTTTGCTCTTCGTGCTCCAGGACCTTCCTCTGGGCCTGCAAGAGCTCTGCTGCTTTGTTGAGTGATGTTTCAGATTGACCTGACAAAGTAATACGCTACAGTGAATGTCATGCGACTTCACATTCATGCGACTTTGTCTGTGCATAGAAGTGGAGGATTAGCAGTGGAAGGTTTGCTTTGCTATTCATTGTGTGACACAGGCAGCCCTCACTCAGAGGACCATTATCTTTTATTCTCCAGTTTGTTCTTGAATGCTGAAAGGGCCTTACTTGCTTTAGTCACCATCTACTTACTGGAAACGAAAGGTCAAGGAGTTTCTGGCTTCAGGAAGATGATTTATTACTTTCCATTGTGTGGTGCTCAAGTTAACATACAGCTTTCCAAAATTGTGAAGCTTTGTGAAGTAAATCAGGAGTGGTAGCTAGGGAAAACTATAAGCTTTCTTCCAGAAGGGGAATAGGAAGTACAAGTAAGGGTTGGCACCAGAGAGTTCCTAGATTAGAACAGGAACAAGCAGTGCTGGTTCCTGTTTGTTTGTAGTGTGTTTAGAGGTAGAAGGGGTGGGCTCCAAAACTGGGCTTAGTGAGATCATCTTCTGCAGAGAGTTTGAGATGGTTTTGTGTGATTACTGTTCATTCTGCTGCTTTTGGGACCAGTGAATAGGTATGTAAGTCAGGGTCTTGAGAGATCACAGCCTAAGTATGCTTTCAGTGTACTCTGACTTTGCACAGTATTGTATCTAACAATAGAATGCCATAACTTCAAACAAGTACTAACAAAATATTCCTTTCTCTTCTGCTTTATGAATTTCTTAAAGTAAGGGTTATATCCAGCACACACGACTGAGCACATCTCCCATCCTCCTCCTTCATGAAGTATCGATGGTTCTGGTGCTGCATGTGCAGAACATCATTATTTGTAATAGCTGGGTACTGAGAAATCCTTCTAGGTGGTATCATTTAATACTTCATTTAGACACTTGGAAGCAATAAGAGGCTTTATGCTTTTGTTCGTGGTCGGTACTCAGGTTTTGTTTGGACAATTATAGCATAGTTGAAGAGCTGCATTTGGAAGTGCACTTACTGAGGAAAGCAAATAAACTTTGGTTTCAGAGGACAAATTTGCTGTTAATAAATGATTTCAAGAGCGTCATGAAACTACTTGCTTTCAGTCGTTAAAATGGCTGTTCTGCCAGACTATAAGCATCCCTACAAGAATCTGTGGCGTGGCTGAGCAGTGTCTTTTGGTCTGCTTACAGCTGATGACTAATTATTCTACGCAGTGCTAGAGAAGTTTTTTTTATTGTGGGTGGTGGTAAGATCTGATATAGAGAACTTGTGTATGAATTTCTTTAAGGCTTCAGGATACCTCTAAGGGATCTGATTTTTATTTTTTTCCTATAAAGCTTTGTTTTACAACTGGAAGCCAATCCAACTCGGCTTGTATGATACTCTGCACTTACCAGACCTTAGAAGTTGGTATTTTTCCTATCTGTCATTTGACAGACTTGAATGACTTCTGCTGGTGTTACTGAAAGGCCTTTGGGGATAAATACATAGAAATTGGGTTCTTTTGCTTCACTTGGTGCTGTTGGGGCTGTTGCAATGGACTTGGATTAGTGCTTTCTCTAATTCAGCTGCAATGTGGTAACCCTTTCTGTGTCCTAACTGTAGAGGAGCCACATGCGTTCCTGTTTGAATTGTCCATCCTGAGATGTGTAAGGGGAAGGATGCTGTTTTCTATGTTGATATGAAGCAATAAGGCAGTTATCCTCTTGGTTTCCAGGATGTATAGCACTAAAGAGATCAAAGAGATGGTAAAAAAATTCTTAGTTCTGTTCTGCTAGTGACTGAGCTTTCCAGTTTGTTTAGGTGTGTTGAAACTCCACAGTGGCTTTATGGCTTTTCTGTATCTGGTATTCTAACAATATAAAATGCTATTCATGTGTTGCAGTTCAGTAGGAATCAAATCAGTTTTCGTGGTTCTTATGTGAGGACTTCAAGGAGTTGATAGTTAACATATGCAATGTGGATACTATAGGCCAATCAACCTGGGCCAGCTTTTGTTGGGTGTAGGGGTCTTATCCATTGGATTTGGGTACCTGATAGGAAAATGAATGAAATCCTAGGAGTTAATATTTAGTAAAGAGTAGGTGCATTCACATGGCATTTTAGTGCAGAAAAGCTGTTAAACTTTAATCTGTGGTGTTTTCTTGGTAGCTTCACCCAGATGAGAAGTCCTGAGTTTTGAATAACAGCTGTTGAGCTTTTTTGCTTGCATCTAGACTATTTCTAGAAGTAAAATATGCAATGAATCGGTGACTTACATTGGTGTTAAATCTGCCAGATTCTGGCTATATGATGATGTTATAAAAGCTGAGATTATTATAGATTCTCATCTTTTCTGCTGCTGTCATTTAAGTCCTCCTCATTAAGCAACTTGATAGAGAGGCATAGTAGCACACTGCTTTTTGAGACAGCAAATGAAAACTAGAGGTGTGGGGTATCAGAATATCTGGTCAATTAAATTAGTGGAAGAACTTGTGGAAGAACTAAATGTCATTGGTAGAGAAACTTTAGCATGATTGGTATCTGAAAAAAGTCTTAATATTCATGATGCTAATAGAAAGCATAAATAACAGTGTAAGTATCAGGATGTTGTTCATTGGAAAATCTTTCACTAACTCAAACTGCAAGCAGGTATTAGCAGAAAAGATGCTTGCAGCCAGCTTTCTTCGGTCTGTGACATGTTTTTATAATGGCACTTGGAAAGTGAGACTTTCTGTTTTTGGAAAATATAATTGAAGCTTGCTGTACCTGTAAGTATGCTGAGCAGAGCAGTTGAAATTTAAGGATGCTCAACCCTGACAGTTTGTTTAGATTGCTTAGCTGCTCTAGGGATGATATTTGCTTCAGTAAAAAGTTCAGCTAATTAATACACTAGGAAAAAAAAAGTTCTACCTCGGGTTACTCTGGGGAAACCAAGTAAAGATAGCTGTGCTACACCCAAGGAGGAGAGAGCAGTAAAGGTTAATTACAATTTCTGGCAATGGTTGACTTGTTTGCTCCAATTTATGGCTTTTTCTTGTCAGAAAGCATGAAACATGCTGCTCAAAAGTTTGCGGGTACGTGGATAGCAGAAGACTGCTTGTGTTGGTGGAGGGAGAAGTATACTGTGCTGGTTTGTGCTTGTCTGTCTGTATGGGAATAATTAATAGTTTGTAGGTGCAGATAATCTCATGGATCAGAGAATCTCAAGCCTGTTCTAGGTGTGCTTATTTGTCTTGTATCTAAAATCTTTCGCTGTTAGCCTGCAGTTGTTAGGTTTACCACTTAGACAACAACAGGTTGCTAAACTACAAGCCAGTGTAGAATTGTTCAGTAGATCTTCCCCTTTTCCAGCCATCTGCACCCTCAGTGGTGCTGGAGCTGTTGACTTCTTGTTGCTGCATTATGATTCAGAACTTATCGGAGCTGGTGGGGAGCTGGCTTACTCCTGTGTGTGGATTCTTCACTGGGTGCTTTTTGACTCACCCTCTATTTGAGGGCTAATGGGGATCTGCAGAATCTCTTAGCATCTCATGGTTCCTGTTTTTTGTTTTTGGCTGAACACACGAGTTGAAGTGAACTTTGCTCCCCATTTCCACAGATAGGAAGTAACTGCCGATCTTGCATTAGCCTTTAGGCTACTGTGTAGAATATGCAAAAGCACTATGGTTAGCTGTGCAATGCAGTCATCGTTCTCTTTCTGATGAGGAGATAGGTTAAAGACTGAATGTTCTCTTTAACTTAGAATGAAAGTAGCCATATTTATGAGTTATGTTTGAAATTCTAGCAAACGTAATTTTCATCATGACACTGACTTTACATATTTGGTAAAATTAGAAGTCTATGAAATAAATGCTGTTTCTTTTGTGACTATATACACACCAGATTGGACCTAATTCATGCTAAACAATATCTTAGGATGACTTGTTCCCCAGGTTGCAGTTAGTTACCACAGGCATTTCTTCTTGATGGATAATACAAAAGCTCTGCAGAAAAGAATCTGAGCAATGGATAACAACAGTAAAACACATTGAGGCAGAATCAAGTAAGTCAAATTGGCATCGATTGTTCTACAATTGTTTTTGTGTTTAGTTGAATCACTTTTTATTTAACATCTAGTGAATGGCCCGTGCATCCTACTTGAGGGAAATGCCTCAACATATACATGAGCTTTTAGTTCACTCCATGTCAAGTAAAGCATGTGGAGAATGTTGTTTTTTTGGGTTGTTTGTTTGTTTTTTGTTTTTTGTTTTTTTTTTTAAGTGAAAGGTGAAGGGGGGGTTGATGGTGTTTTTTGGCTTGTACTATTGTTAAGGCCACATGGCTGTTTAATCTGTGTGAGGAAAGAAGCCATGCTGTGGTCACGTTCAATGCTTAACAAAGTTACAAGCTTACAAAAAAGGTGGGGTTTAGAAAGTGCTTGCCAGTTCTCTTAGTACTGTACAAAGAGCTAAAACTTGCTCCACATCAGAAGCACTAGGGGAAGGCAAGTGTTTGGGGATGGAAGTGTTTTTCTTGCCAGCTGCTGCTTCTTCCTGGAGTACTTGTCTGTGCTGTTCTTTATTGGTATTATAACTGAGGCTTAATTCTGAAACAGCAAGGAGCATAAATAATCTTTGGGCTCATCTTCACTCGATTTGTTGAAGCTATTCACAGAACTGAATGCTTTTGCAGGACTGTATTCGCAGCTTATTTTGTTCTCCCACTGCTGTTATTTAGCTAATTCTGGAGATGGTAGTTCCTGCTTTGTTTTTTTTTTTTCCTCTTTAAAAGAATGGTGTGAAAGCTGCCCAGATTCTCCAGTGAAAATCTCAGGCTCCTGTTTCGTTAGATAACTAGCTCAGAATTTGAAATGATATGACTGCAAGATGGTTGTTAGTGCCCAAATTAGAGCTTTGCAGGTGCCTTTCCTTAGCATGTCATGCTTGGTATTTGGGTGTAAAGAAAGTACAAGAATGTTACTGAATGTTTTTCCCAGATTGCTCTGTGTTCATCTTGTTTTTTTTTTTTTGTTTTAAAAAGCAAGAATATACTTAGTCCGTTGTTGTATTAGGCGAAATACGGGGATATCGGGCTGTCACGCGACAGGCCCTCCCTAATTTCTGGAAGGATCGATGACACGTACAAGAGAGGCGTACACGAAGGGCGTAGGTTATATAAGTGTGTGTTTGCTTTAAGAAATCGCCATTTTGCTGCTCACCCTCTTGGTGTTACTTCGGCAATTGGCCCAGCTGCGGACTTCTAGGGTCTTAAAGTCTTCAGTCCGTCACTTGGTTAGCTAGTAGGTGCTTTGAAAAAGTGCAGTGCTGAATGTATCCAGAGCATGATCGTTGTCCCTGTTTTCATGATCTCCTTTGTTCATGGACCTTAAAACCATCATTTTCTGTGAGAACCGAAGTACTACTTCAGTATAATAGCTAATTTAATCACAATGTGGCGATTAAATCTTAATTCAATGTGAATGAAGAGTTCCAACTGTAGAGAAGTCTTCCAAGGAAGTAGGTGCAGATAACTGGCCTGTTTTTTACAGGCATTTCATTTAGTTATCCTTCCTGTTAGCTGGTAGGCTGGAATGACACACACAGCCTCTTGTTTAACTGCATCAATTTATATGATGACTTGTCCAGAACTTCTGGGAAGCTGATCATAAACAATGCTTCTCAAAATGGAAAGGTAGTTCCAGTTTTGCATTGAGAAAGCATTGAGAACTTTGCTGTCCAGAATTAGCATCAGTCTGTGGCTGTACAGCATTTACACTTGTTTGACATAGTTAGCATAGACTAGCAAGACATGACCTTATTTCTTTCTCCTGAAATATCTTGAAACCTTTCTTTGTCAGGCTTTTGAAGTATTTCTTTTCATGGTTTTCCTCTTTTAATGCATGTAGTTAGGGTATATCAGAGCTGTTTTCCTTGTACTTTCTGCTTGGCTCTAAGATCTTGAATGTTTCAGACAAAGGACCAAAACACAGAAGTCTGGGATGTTTATTAAATTGCATCTGCTGTAAAGGTGTACATCAGCACTGTCAGTTTTGCTGAGAAAGATTTTGTTCCATTACTGCCAAATGATAGAGAAGTTCCCTGGCTGAGCTTTCTCTGCAGAAAGAGGAAAATGCCTGGACTGTGCTTCTTGCTGCTGTCTGTGACCAACCGCACAGAAATCAAACCCCAGTGGTTTAAAACCCATCTAGAGGAAGGTAGTACTGTGGGTTTTTTGTCTTTTGCCAAGGAGAGTACTTGTGCATGGCAGAGTAAATTTGTGATTAATAGAATATGAGGGACATGGTTTAGTGGGAGCTATTGGTAATAGGTGAACGGTTGGACTGGATGATCTTTTAGGTCTTTTCCAACCTTGGTGATTCTACGATTCTATGATATAAGTAGTTATAGAGGAAAGTATGCTGAGTTCATTAGGCTAATACATATATAGTTGTATTAGTGATATATAGATATAGGGAGAGATTTATGTGTTTCAGAAAGAGGGATCCACTTTGTTCCTGTTAATTATCATAATGTTGTTATTTTAATGAAGTTGAGATGATTTATGTGAGCTGATCAACCTCAAAGCATGTTCACTGGGATGTTGCTACCACCCCGAGTGGCATTTCTCACCTCTTCCTTTAACTTCTGCCTGTCATCAACTTCTGTTTTAAGTCTCTCAGCCTTTTCACTTCCCTGTCTACAGGCTGAGAACTGAGGGGGGAAAAAAGCCTAGAAATTGCTGTAAAGCTAGTGATATGGTACATCGTGTTACAAACTATTGCCTGGAATCTCATTTAGAGGCCTCAGAACAGCTTTGAAAGAAACCTGGTGGAGATACTGCAGAGTAATGAAATCACCTGCGCTGTTCTTTGCATTTCAATAGAAACCAATTGCTTATGGATGAAGGATTTGGTGATAACAGAATTTGGACAACAGGATATATTCCTGTCTGCAGTGGAGTTTCACACTGAGTGGGAAAACTCAATGGCAAAATGACTTCAGAACTTTTTAAATATTTCATGCGAGATTAAAAACTTAGGAGTTAAAGTAACATTCACAGAGCTATCTCTCCAATGCTTTAGGAAGCAATCTTTGTTCTTAATATCAATAGTGCTTGTTTTTTGTAACAGCAGGAGTTTGCTTTCTCTTTGTGTATGCTCAGTGTGCCTATTTTGGCAGCATTCCAGCTCTGTAGCTGTTTTTAATGGGGCTCTACCTACTATTGCAAAGTAGAAATTTTACCTAATTCTTCTCCAGCTCTTCAGTTTTGCAGAGCCCTTCTGAGGCTGAGGTGGGGTCTGCTTTGCACCAATTTCACATCATGATTTTTTTTTTTTCTGGTTTCTTGGTGGGTTTTTGATCAAATTCAACAGCATAGGTCACAAGAGGGGTCATTGGAAGGGTCCTGCTAAAACTAACTGTAGCTTGACACTACCTCCCTCCCCAGTGATGGAAGTTGTGTTGTGTGATACCTTAAACTAGTTCAAAAGTTCTTACATACAATTAGGTATTGAGAGCCCTCTCTGTTCTTACTTTGTTAGACTTGAGACTTTCAGCCTTTCCCTGAAGTGTCCCTTACTAGCAGGTATACCCCATAGGTTGCTACCCACTGTACAGTAAGTCCTCCAGCCAGACGTCTGTGAAAGGCAGACCTTGCTGGCTGAACCTTCAGATGTCCCATGCTGCTGGCAGGAGCATGTTGGTTTTGATGCAAGTGCAAATATTGAGCAGCAGGGAAGGGGGAAAACTGAGATTAGGGTTATGGTCTGATGGAGGTGGAACTTGCAAGACATCCAGAGTAGACTGCAGGCCTGTTCAGCCAGACGTAACTGCCTTCTGATTAGCTGTGACAAGCTGCATGGGTTGCTAATTATGTGTGAAAGAGTGCCTGAAGGTTGAGTTGAGAGTTTATGACAGCAGGAGTCTAGGTTCTTTGCTTATTTTCAGGTCTTACAGGGATGACTCAAGAACAGTTGAGGGGGTCTAATCTGGACTTGATGCAAGCACCGGTAATTGGAAAACAGTTGGAGTTGAAGTTTGGTGAGGATTTGGGTTTTACCTCTGGGAAGAGATGGGATAGAATAGTACTATTATTTGTTGGACCACTGAAGAGTTACTGGAAGAAAATGAGTGCTTGGTGCTGGATGAAGTGATTGACTAGTGCTAGTTTTAACACAGACCTATGGGTTAGTAAAGTCAGGTTAGACTTGGCTTTAGCAGCTATGTTCAGGGATGCTAGGTCTAGGGAACTCTATTCATCACTGTGTTTCCATGACACCAGGGAAAAAAAAAAAGACAATCTGGTGACAGAACTGTGTCATATAGAGTAAGGTAAAGACACAAATCTCTGGGCTGTTGTTGAGGTTGCTGTGAGGTTTTTCAAGAGCAGTTGAAATAGTAGGGGAACTGTTAATACCAGGTGCTGACTGGAGTGATTGCCTTATGTTAGTTTAGGCTCTGTCCATGAGAAATTGGACTTGGGCTGTGGAGGTAAGTGAAATTATTTATGGTTATTTTGAATCTTCCCAAAAGGAAGTGGTCTGCTGTTTGGGTCCTCCCAAGAATCACTTGGAGCACAACAGGTAGCTGAGTGCTAGTGGAGTTGTCTGAGTAATTTCAATACATGGGAGACTAAAGTATTAATAATAATTCTGTAGACACTTGGCTGCAAGGATTAGGTCCTACAGTTTGAGACTTATGAGGAAAGAAAAGAACTGGAGAGAACAGAAGGAGAATGAAAATGAGTGCCCTGGAACTCCTGAGAGGTGTAGTGCAGCTGGGGCTCTAATAAGAAACAAAATAGCAAACCTATCCATCTCATTAAAATCATCAATTACATCCCACCAGTCTCTTGGCACTGCTTTTCTATTTGCAATTGTTCCTCCTGCTGAAAGGAAGCAGATGGCAAAATTGCCTTTCCCTATCCTTCGGGGTGGAGAAGGGAAGGAAGGATTTTTCATTAAGCCCTTTCTCTACTTTCCCTGATGTCGTGTCCTTCCTCCATCTGCACCAAAGTGTTCAGAAACAACCTGGGGAGCACTGCCCAACTCTAGTTTCATGGCGGCAGTCCCATGAATTCAGTGTAGTCAGTGATACTGTGAAGTACTTCAGAGTTTGTTTCTTAAAATGTGTTGAGCCTAAAGCAGATTTTGTAAATGAGAAAGTCACAAATCATGAAGTTAGGAAATAAGAGACTTTAATCACCTGGAATCAAGAGAAGACTTTGCTTCTCATTTGGCATAGCAATTGATAAGTGTGCATCTCAGCTACTGTGAGCTCCAGCTCTGCAAGTTATCAGCAGGATTCCCTTCTTTCTTTGGAATATTGTGCATTGTGGGCTTTCCATGGTATGCCTTAGAGGTCGGCTGGATGCTTATGCTCTTCCTGAACTTTAGGTTTTGTGCTGATGTGCTTCTTCCCCTTTTTCTGTTAAGGACAACGAGAACTTTTCTTCTCTGCTGGATTCATCTGGGGATTGCTTTTTAATGGAGAAGCTGAGTCAAAAGATAGCAGCATTTTCTTGTGTCTTGAGATTTTATATCTCGACTTGAGATTTCCTGCTGATATATAGCTGTTGCAAAGGTTAATGCTTGTGTTTAAGTGAACAGGATGCAGGCCTGGATCTTGGGTGGGTGTTGCTGGCATTTTTCTGTTTTGCCATTTATGGGCAGTTTACTTGGGGGGGGGGAAGGAGGGGCTTGCTGGAAGTTCTGCTGGAAAACAAAGAAGATGAATAAAAACTATGGGGAAATAATAGTGTCAGGCATTTTGACAGGAAAATCAGATCTATTTGAAATAAACTGCATAGGGGAAAGTATTTTCTTTAATGTGATGCATCTATGTGCGATTTCAGGTTTCTCTGTGTTAGAGGATTGGAAAGACAGGTTACTGGGAAGTTAGAAGTAAATAATTATCTGCTACAAAACAGTGAACTTAAGCAACTTCCTCAGTGTTCAGATCTTTGATTTACAGTTCCAAATTGCAATTTGCAAACCCAGTACCCCCAAGTTCTTTTTTTTGTCCTTAATGGAAGTCTCGCAAGAGTCAAACAAAACAACTGAGCTTTAACCTTCAGCAGTCTGCACCTTAGCATGGAAGCAGTTATACTTCTTTAATTGTGAGCAGGGATGGTTACTGATGGGCTCTTAAGCACAGCTTAAGATTCCCTAGAAAGATTGTTTTTTTCATATCATTGGATTGTATTTTTTTTCCTTAGCTGCATTTTTTTCCCTACTAAGTTCTCCACAGCTGCTAGTAAAATTCTACAGGGAACGAAGTGAGTAAATCTTATATTTAATTCTTCCAAACTTTATAACAAGGATAACTTGTAGGGCTGCTTCTACCATTAAAGTGGCTATTTCAAGGTTTCCCATTGTCATGCTTAACATCCATGTAAGACAATTTTCTTTAAGCAAGACTTGGAAACTCGAGAATGTGTATTTTCCTTGCCCCAGAAAAGGGGCATTTGAGGACTTAATGTGACTTGACTGTGTCATGTGTTAACTGTAGCTGCCTGCAGTCAGCCTTTTTTTTTCTCTTCCTCCTCCTCCGTTACAGACTACGTTTAGGCATTGGGACAGGCTTGGCTGTAAACTGGGTAGTGCAGCAAGGTGTGCTCTTACCCTGCTGCAGGCATGTTTCTCATCCCTAGCTCTTTCTGACAAATGAGCACTCTCCTGTTGTCCTAGACTTGCCCCTTATGCTTCTATTTTCATAGTCTAGGCCAAAGAATCAGAGCAGAGCCATCTGACAGTGCCTTTGTCTACCACTGGAGCCAGCCCTGACATCAGCAGTGATACAGTTGTGGTTTCTTTCTCTTTGCATCCAAAGCTCCAGGTCTCTGGCACTTATTTGAGGGATGCTCTTCAACACTTCTGCTGATTCAGTAAAAGGAAGTGAAATATGCTGAGAAATACATATATTGACCTCTGTTCCTGTGCCATTAGGGAGATTTTTGTCTGAGACTAGTAAGGTAGTGACAGTTGTTGAAAGGTAGCTGTTGCTGTGGTAGGACAAAAGGTGGGAGTTAAGTCGGTAGATATTTGGTAGTCACATATCGGCTTTGGTCAGAGCTGAGGTGTAATGTGCATTTGTGTCCTAGAGTAAAACACTTCCTGCAATTTGTGCTCTTAGTATCAAGTAAGATGTATTGAATCACTGTACTTTTTCCCTTATAACTTTCCAATTTTAATTGAGCAAGTAGAGAAGAGGAAGTCTGTTTTCTTGGATAGCTGTCAAATTCCTCTTAACTTTTGTACTGTGCATTGAATGTCTGCTGTATGGGAATGAGTACAGTGGATGCTGTGATGTTACTGCATCAGCTGAGATACAGGCTGATGATACTGGGTTTTTTTTTTCTTCCTTTGGGTAAGAGAAAGTTCTGAAGCTGTCCCTAAAACAGCAAGGGGGGAACAGTGAGAGTGTTCTGCAGGAACAAGAACAGTGTGCCATGTCCTTACAGAAGGCAGAAGCTAATTGGGATGAAAAAACTGGCCTTGCTGCAGTCTGTGCCTGGTGTTGGGCAAGTTGTGCCAATTTGGCAGGTGTCCAGTGAAGACACAGGTTGTATTTGCAACTGTGGGGGGCATCCAGTTAGCACATATATGGATATGCTCTATCTGAACTGCTAAAGGAATAGTAACAAATTCTCTAAAGGATAAAACAGACATTTTCCTCTGGAGGCTAAAACAAGTGTCTAAATCTAATACTGCTACCAGTGTGCTTTGATAATGAAGTTTTGTTAATGTGAAACAATGAGTGTTTATGGGCCAGTAGGACAGGGTGTTCTCATGCTATCAGAAAGCTGGCAAGAAAAATGAGTGTCAGTATTCAAAGAAGATTCTGTTACTGTGGACAGAAAAGTAAAAAATGACTTAGGAAAAGATTACGTTAAGGGGGATTACTCTGTGCTGTCAGTGTGACAGAGAAAACTGATTTGTGATAGTGGCGTATATAAAGGAAGACCATGTTGAAGTACTAGGGTTTGGCCTTAAAAACCTTTGCTCATTTTTCTGACTTTAAATGATTCCAGCAAAAGTGGGGGAAAGAACATCTTGTGTACTGAGTGCCTGTTAGATGTGAGCAAAGCTCCTACAAGTAAAGCCTTTTGCCTGGAGCATGTGAAAATAGAAATCATAGAATCTCTGAAATTGGAATAGACCTAAAAGATCATCCAGTCCACCTATTACCAATTGGTCCCTCTGAACCATGTCTCTCAACACAACATCCAATTGCTCCTTGAACAACCACAGGGTTGGTGACTCCACCACCTCCCTGGGCAGATGGTAATATACAGTCTGTAACAGGTATTGCTACAGATAATGTTTCTACTCGCAGACATACTTACACGTTAGAGGAGTATTTGTTGTTTAACTGATCTGTAGAGACTTCGTGTTTAAGTCCATGTGTCAGGAGTGAGAAGGCTTTGTAGTAGCCAGGTACATAAGCTTATTTTCCCTTATTTCTGAATGAATCCAGGGAACCTTATTTTTGTTATGGGAGAGTTGCTCTTTGGCAATGGCTTGCTCTGCTTATTGACAGAATATGCCAAAGTTCATCTCTGATGTTAAGCCTGAGACTCAATCGGAAAACTTTCCCACTATTAATCTGGGGGAGAAGGCAGCCTAACTTTTAGCACCTTAGATGCTATGAAATAGCAGTTGAATGTAGGTCAGAGCTGTTAAGGGACAGTGATACTTTAAAGGGAGGATGGGGAAATGTTTCTGTCTTCCATTGAAGGAAAGCTGATGGCTTTGGCCTTGAGGTTTTTGAATGTTTGAGTTCGAGATAAATTTGTCCTAGGAACTGTCATCTAGATAGGAGTTGTTGCAGCAACTCTTATTTTGGAGGTCATTGTTACTGGGCAGAACAGGGAAAAGCCCTCCTGCTGCCTCCCATCTTAGTGTTCTCTCAAGTCTAGATACTCACCAGCCACTGCTGCCCAGAGATTTATAGATGTAGTAATTTGCTGTTGAGTGTCATCATAGATTCTTCTGAGTAAAGCTATCTCATTAAGTTGTCTGAAAATCAAGCCTGCTAATGTTTCTTCCTTAAGCTCTTACTTTAAGGTCTAATGTAGTGTGTCATTAGGAAAATTGAAGTATTATACCCATCAGTCTGAAAAAGATCGTGGAGAGACTTTATTTCCTTAAAATGCTTGGTGCTGAAAAAGGAAAACAACATCACACTAATGTCTGAACCTTTGGGCTGTTGTGCCCAAAGGAGCACAAAAGCTTTAGCATGCATTTGGAGCCAAGAAAAGTTGTATTATTTAAAGTATAGACTTTCTGAGGCGTCTTACTGAGATAAATATTTACATCTTTTTTTTTTTTTTTTTTTTTTTTTTTTTTCTTCAAGAAAATAGCAAAAAGAACCTCAACAGAGTATGTATTTAGTTTGCAGATCAAGGAAGCAGGCTTATTAAAACTATGCTGATTTATATGCTTGCTTGTTCTCTGCAAATGAATTTGTTTGAAATGCCTGAGAAGGCACTACAGAAAGTATCAGTCCTGCTGCTCAACCCTGGCTGTCATTACAGAAACACCTGCAGATTACCTCTGTACAGCAGGGCAGTTGGCTGTGTTGCAGGAGCCACTTCCCTGGCAGTGGGAGGGTAATTATGTTTCCAGCTGAGATCAGTGCCCTTTCTTTATATTCTTATATTTGAGGGACATTGCATAGGCACTGCACGTCTCATGTCCATAGGCTTGAAAAGAGCCCCTATTCCATGGATCTGTCAGTTCAAAGAAATAAAGTGAGTTGATGTGTGAATTACTGGCTCAGGTGGATGCAAGTAGCCTGAAGGGCTGGGAGTTGGAGTGGGTTGTCTCTTCTTGCCTGCCTGTCATGCTTCATCCTGTGATGATCAGGGGATTGTCACCTATGAAGGTGTCTCACATGCTATGGATTTTGCCGTTAGCAGGACAAGTGCAAGTCTTACCCTTTCTAGCTGACAGAGAGGGCATATTTTCAGCTGTCTTCAGACTGTATAGAGTTGAAACTTCTACATGAGAGAGACCTCAAGAGCAAAATCATATTGTGGGTTGAGGCATGTCAGCTCTGGCTAAATTCTTGTGTTGGGAGACAGTTCAAGTTTTGTATATGAAACTAGCTGCTTGAGCTTTGTGTACAGAATTGCAGTGTATTAAGATCCATCTCCTTTACTGTATGCGTATGTGGTACGAGACTCCTCTGTGATACTGTTGGGCTGGGTCTGAACAGACTAGATAGTTCTAAAATACCTTGGAAGAAACAACTGTAGATTTGGCTGGGACTGCAGAGGTGACTAATAACAATTTGTAGCCTTTCCCCTTAAGTATTCCCTCTGCTCTTCTGTTCCTTCTTTTGTTCTTTTCCTTTTTGAGACGGAAGTTGTCTCTTGTAGCTTTTGTCTTTCTGGCATGGATGTCAATGTGCACATGTTAGTATTTAGCACTTGAGTTCTCCATCAATAAAACTGAGGTGATTATTTCTACTTATTCTAAGTTTGATTCTAAGGAACTTTGTTTCTTCTAGTGTACCTTGCGGGAAGCATTATTTTTTGGAGCAGGCCTCATACATCCCTGGTCGGATACACAGACTGAGCATTCTAGCTGAGCTCTCACTGGCTGTCATCAAGAACAGTGTAGCTCTTGGGATGAGGGATGTGACCTCCCTAGATACAAATCAGTATATGTGAAAGATTGTATTCTATTTATTTAATATTACAGTGTTAACTGTTGAAGGCTTGAGTTCACTCTGGTGTTATAGTGGTAGTTTGTGGCACCAGCCATCAAGGATGGGTTGTGTCTATGTGGGAGTCAGCAGAGCAACTGTGGCAGAGACAAAGAAACATCTCTTGTCCAAAACAACATGGCCATTGTTCCAAACAGGGGTCTGTATGATCTTAATGGAGTGTGTTGGCAGCTCTAGTGACCCTCGGGAAGGATGCACTTGTGTCATGCTTATGAGGCAAGGTTCCTCAGCCTTCCTATGGTTCCTCCGCGCTTTTCCTGTGTCATGATAACATGATTTGTTGAACAGTGTCAGTATCACTAGAAATTGTGTTTTTTTTCCCCACTCTCATGTGCTGGTAGCATGATACTCTGTTGCCTCCCACCAGTGCAATGCATACAGCACCCTTTCCTGCCTGCACAGCAGGTTTTCCAAGGCTCATCTTGAAGAGGAGTGCTGTGGTGCAAGGTGACTTGAAAGCTAGTTTTAGAGTTGGGTGGCATCTCCTCTTACCTGAGAAGAACACCACTATGCTTTGCCCACTTGTGTCTTTTTATGTCCTTGTCCTTCTTTTTTCCATGTTGTTTGGCAGTACAGGGTTGTGCAACCACTGGTGAAACTGTAAAGCATTTTGAAGATCAATTGGAAACCATATCCAGCTTATCCATCTGTAAGTATACCAGTACATGAGGGCAGAAGGGCAGCATGTTTTTCTCCAGGTCTTAAAAGATACTGCCTTGCCAGGCTTATTTCCTGTGTTGCTTGCTTAAAAAAAATAAAAGGAATTTTCATGTGCTGAGTCATGTAATCCTGTCTGTTAGGAACTTTGCCATGTAACAGTAGAAACATAGGAATTGTAGCTCTTAGCAGAAAAATTTATCCTGATTTGCTAGGGAAGGATGTGTCTAAAACATGATTAAAAGCCTTTCCTAAAGCTCCATGTGGGAAGGCTTAACTGTTGGTTAGAAGCTTAGCATCTGCTGTTACATCTGGAGAGTAGCAAAGTGTGTTGTATTTTGTGATTATTATTTATTTTTTACATAAGAATGAAGGTTTTTTTTTAATCGGTGATTATGTGAATCTTCCAAACAACAATAAGGCAAAACTCCTTTTGCCACCTCTATTTTTGTCCTTGTGGGATGAACTGGTATTTCAACTTATGTAGTGGATACAGTCAAATGTACAACTGTTGTTAATTGTGTATTTCTAAGCTGTTTATGAAAGTAGAAAGCTTACTGCCTCCCAAAGGGAACTGGCCTGCTCTGCAATTCTCTTTCCAGATTGCTGCTGTATCAGAAATAGATGGACTTAATGTTAGGCTTCTAGATAACCTTAGCAACAAGGTGTTCCAACTCTTCAGAAGTCTGTGTGGAATCTGTTTCGTATCTTGCATGACTTTTCGTGTAGATTTAAGGCAGGCATTAGTTGGTCTCCAAGTGTTTTGAGAAGAAGGGCAGCAGAATGATGATAAATTAGACATTGATAAAGCATGCTAAAATATATTAATAGCTACAGTACATTCTTTTTTTTTTCCTGAAAAATACTTTTGTCTTTTCCACTTTATTTCATAGTGTTTCTGTTCCCTGGGTGTCAATAGCGCAGTGTGATATGGGCAGTGAAGTCACAAGCATACAGTTTCTGTGGAAGGAACTCGGATGCTTTACAGCCAGCTGGTAAGCTGCATGTATCCGGTCACAAGTCCAGCTTCATGCATTCCTTCCTTTGTGCCTGTACCAGGAGAAAAGCATAGGTCACATACAATTCTTTGTAATTGCATAAGGGTGTACAACACTATTGCCAAAGTATCTTTGAACATGTTAGTATGCAATGTCTGGTTACCCTCACTGATGCCATCAGGTCTGACTAGCTTGACCTACCGTGGATGATCTTCTAGCACTCTGGAAAGTCAGAGACAGAACAGTTCAAGTATTTTGTGCTTCAACAGTAGTTCAGAACAGGGGCAATGCTTGAATTTTGTGATGATCACTGCTCAAAATAAAGCTGCTTTTATTTTTGCTGCAAGTATGCAGCAGAACATTTAAACTCCCCGTTTGTCCACTTTAAAAGTGTGTGTAACTGTTGAGGCTTTACTGTCTTGTAAAGAATGTTTATGCTTGAAAGTGCTTATTTAAACAGAGATGTTATCTTAAGACTTCCTAGATAAAAAATACGTACCTTGCTTAGTTTTTCATTGCCTTGTGAATCTGAAATACCCAGACTACTTCCAGAGCTGCTTTTAACCTCTGAGGCGAATCAAGGTGGAAGAAAGATTCCCTTTTCCCAGTTCTGGATTATGAATTTAAGAAGCTGACAAGTTAATTGTCAAGTTAAATTATCATGGATTAAGTGGGTGTACTTTGTTCACAGCCATCTAGTTTGTTGCTCATACATACTTCTAAAAAGTGACGGCAATGCTGTGTTATGCCTAGATTAAAACCTTTCTAGTTATGAACAATGATGCTGATTTGTTACTAAAATGAAGCTGGTCATGGTGTAGAAATACAGCATGACTTCATTTGTAATTGGGGTCTACCTAGTGTTGTGCTAACAAAACTTGGAAAATATAGCACTTTATTTCACAAGGAATATCAAGGCATCTGTCTAGTGGTACCCATTTACTCAGATGAGGTTTTCTGTTTGCAAGTCTGGCTGTGGTTATAAAGAAGAGTAGCAGAAGAGTCCTGAATTCATCTGGGATCCTCTCCTTTGAGGATATGGTTCAGCATGACATTTAAGACCACAGGAAGCTTAAATGCTCTCTGTACTCTGTTCATGCTGCTTAATACTTTCTCATTCAGAGATGAACTGAGCCGCTGTCACTGTGAAGGCTGTGTCACATTTGGGCAATTGTTTACTTCTTGCAGCTATTTACAGCCTAAATTACAAGCCCGTGTTTATTTGTTTCTGTACAGTCTCTGAATGTTTTCTAAAAACATAAACATAGAATGCACCATCTGTGTGGGGAAAACCTTGTTTTTCCAGACAGGACTGAAGACTGTTGGAAGTTTAGTCTTGTTAGTCTAGAAGTCTGAATTGATGATCACTGGGGGGTAGAGGGGGGAAGAATTAGTTTGTCAAAATCTGGTGCTTTTGTGTACCACTCCAGCCTTTGCTTTCTGTTTAGAGTTCTCATCTGTAATGCAGAGCTTATATTTCTAAAATCAGCCCAACAGATCACAAAAACGAGTTCATGAGTATTTGTTCTCTTTCAATCATACTAGCTTAGTCTTCAAGCTGCCATTAGCTGTATCTTCATTTCTCTTTGGGAAAACCAAATGATACAGGCAGTTTGAAAAGGAGACCTTAGTTCTGTTTTGTGAAGTTAGTGCTGACAGATCAGCCTGTTTGCACGCTCTAAGTACTGCAATATTTGGATAGGTAACAAGAAGATCAATCAAATATGATTAGAGGTTGCAGTATTAATTCACTGAAAGAAATTTTCTGACTTAGAGATCAGTCACTGAATATCAGAGTTGAGCTTCAGGGCTTTTCAGTTTTCTGATGGTTGTTTGGACTATTCTGAAAATATAAATAGATGGTTTTGTGTGTGAACTGGTATTTTAAATTTTTTTGCCAAGTGGGAAAAGAGGGAGAACTTGGTTGTCATTGCAGATATTTTTTTTAAGATAATCAGATTGATAATGCAATCACAGATGAAACTGATTTGAGGATATTTTCCACTTAGTAACAGCTTCTGAATTTTTGTAATCTGCTTTTGAATTGTGTTAGAAGAAAAAATAATTTCAGTTTCTTAAGGTAGCATGTATGGATATCTGCCTTCACAGAAACTGGCCAGGCCAAACCACTCAGAAAATCAGCTTGACTGTCCCTGGAGAGCATCATTGAAAGCAGTGTTTTTAGTGAGATATCTCTTTCTTAAATGAAAACAAGCAAACAAAAAACCATGCACAGTGAGTTAGATCAAATAATTGCCCAGCTCTAGGAACAAAAAAGAATCTACTGAAGAATAAATCTGTGGAATTTGAGTTTACTTAGAGTATGAATATAAGCAACAGTGTTTTTCATTTTTCCCCTTTGTTCCGCTAATATCTTGGCAGATAAAGAAGCTCTCTTCCAAATGTGGCTATGCTTTTTTACCTGAGATGTTTCCTATTCATGTTGACACAGAAAATCAATTACATTAAGTAAATGTGGCACATTAGCATTCTACTTATACATGGTAAGCACATTAAAATCCGGATTTAGTTCATAATAAAACATCTTATCCAAAACTTCCCACACTTCTTATTTTGTTAAATACAATAGTTGCAAATACTAATGAATTTTTATGGTCATGGAAATGCTTTGGACCGTCCAGTCTGTCTTACTGTGGAAGTACACAGTCTGCATAACTTAATTCATATTTTAGCCTCAGTGGTATCTGAGTGGGATTGGACATGGCCTGCCAACTCTACAGTTGAAGCAGCCCCTCTGGAGCAGCTGTAGTAAGGCAGAGCAAACTTCTAAGGCTGTGTGTGATGCTGGGGATCTGGAGGCAATCAGGTACTGGGTAACATTCCCCAGTAACTCTACTCCAGGTGTGCGGCCATGGCTGTGCAGGTAGGCCTTTTGTCAGCTCCTTGTAAGAATTTTAGTCATCATATTGGCTGGAAATGTTTGTTAATCAGAGCAAAATTCTGATACTGAAATTCAGTATGGCCTGTGTCCACTAATCATCACTATAACAAAAATCAAAAAGCTTTGCGTGAAATTACTTGAAAAATTCTCCTTTTTTACTTCATTTATATAATGAATTTGCCCTTTTGCTTTCTAGAAGTGCCCTGTGTTCTTGCTGCAATTGGTTTTCAGTCTGCTCAGCTGAGTACTTAAAACTACCCTAGGATGCTGTGTCATCTTGGGTGTGAGATGAGTTGCAGCTAAGAAAATTAATTGATGGCAGAGTACGAGTGGGCTGCTCTATTTCTGATAATACGTTTCTCTCAGACATCTATTTGGGAAAGGAAAGGAGAGGAATTGCTGACTGCTTTCTATAATAGCTAGTACTAGATTGTTTTCAAGGGAAGGTTGTCTGTATGCAGTACTGTACATGAGCTTATTGATTTTGTCACAAGTATCTGATTTGATGTGTAAGGTATTTCAATGTCAAGGTTTAAAACCAGCTTAACTAATAGCCAAAGGGTAATTGAGATCTGGGGCTAATAGCTCCAGCATCTTCTGAGCAGCTTCCTTGCCACATACAGCTGTTTCTTCTTGCTGTGTGACAGAATGATGCACAGGACAGGTGACACAATGAGCTGGAGCCAGCTTTACCACCTCCATGCTGCTGAAAAAGACAAAGCATTGCAAAGAGGTGAGGACTGAAGCAGTAATGAATTCTTCTTGACCACTCAGGTGTCTGAGTAGCTGTTGGGTCAGTGCTAGCCAAAGGTATGTGAAGGTGTCTCTTACTGCATAGACCAGTCTCTTTTCTTTCCTTGGTGGTGCAAACAGTTCTCAGACTTCCTAGAACCATTAGAGCCATAAAATAGTAAGAACATAAAAATTACTTGAAAAGCAAGAGGAAAATAAAGTAGAATCAGGACCAAGGTAAGACCTGAACAAAATTGGCAGCCCTGGGCTTCATTTAAGGAGTAGATTTGCTGGCTAAGAGTGTGCCACAGAGATGTAGCTGAGCTAATTTAGAGAACAGTTTCTTGTAATGAGTTCAGAGTCTGTGCTGGAGCCTGTTGCTCTATCAGTCCCTTTTTAGCTGTTGCCTTCCCAACTCCAGCTGCCCACAGCATCGCTCCTCCTTCAAAGAGCTTTCTCAGGTACACTGTCCAAGCTGCTCAATTTCTGTGATGTGTAATCAAGCAGTGCCATTCTCAATTCAGAAAGTTTCACCTCTAAGACTCATTAATTTGAAGATCTGATACTTTATAAGGAAAGGTTTGCTAACTACCAGTTATTAACTTTCATTTGAAGACTGGAAAGAGTTTTTTGCATCCTCAATTGGAATGCTTGTTGAATATTTTCCCTTCTCATGACAGATCTTCTGTTCCTTCCTGGTATGGGACCTGGATCCTAGCTTAACTCTTATCCCCACTGCTTTTGAATTTGAAGGTGTTTCCTTGTGTTGTCTGACTTCTGGCCTGGATTTCCACAGCTCCTACCTTGTGGTTTACATTAGTTGCCTTTGTCTTTCTCTTATTTGTTTAGTACATGTTACAGCAAGCCAATTATTTTAAGCCAGTCTGACTTTCCTTAAAATGGATTCACATTTTTGGACAGCAAGATCAGTATTTAGGTGACATAACATTCCTGTTTTATTTTTGAAACATGTATAGTAAGAATTGTAGCATTTCTAGGCTGTCTGGACTTAGCATATAAAGCTCATTGCTGTTTTGTCATATCTGCATTTGGCAAAAATTTCTTCAAGTCAAATATGGGTTAATTTCTCTGATAGTGTATTATGTACCATGTGTTTATTAGTAACCCCATATCACAGACGTAAGGCTTGCTGATTTTTTGTTCTTTCTTTTTGAATGGCTCTGACTTACTGCTGCTTGGTATCTATTTGTTCCTATGGAAAAAGTCAGATCTTAAGGCAGCAAGCAAAATGAGTCAGAGCAGGTCTTAACAAACAGCTCATTAGTGTTTGGTTTTAGACCTACTCATACAGTATCAGGATATAGCTGATTTTCTGTCCTGCTGAGCCTTTGCTTGTTGGCTGCTGAAATTAAGTGGCTGCGGAGATGACTAGTACTGGTTAATGGGTTTTACTTGCAGTCAGAGCTCAAATGAGAAGATCAGTTTTGCATCAATGCAATGCTGTTTGCATGCACACAAGTGAGATCCTTTTCTGGCAGGACATCTGGATGTGAATTTGCACATGTTATAAGGCTGGTAACTGACTACAGAGAGTAACTACTTGGTATTTAGTTTTTTTAATAGATTGCGTTCTCTTTCCAGATACTTCATCACCCTAAATGAGAACGTGCTAGGTCTTTAAAAACTTATAAATATCATGTATTGATTGTAAGGGGAAAAACTTAAATCTAACTTAAGGCCTAAGATTTTCCACTATGTTGAATTCAAACAAGTCTGTACTGCAAATAGCAGTTTCGTTGTCTTTTAAGTATTTTCTCACTGCATCTTTGACTCGAATATTGTTTTGGTAGCTCAACTGCTGTAGCTCTTTGTCTTCTCTGCAGGAATTGCATGACAATTGCACAGTTGTTGGCTTTGAGAACTTCTTAGGTGTCTTTTAATAAAGGGTTTTTAAAAATCAGTAGAGGCGATTCATGAAGCCAGGCTTCCATGGAATGTGTTTCTCTGTAGAAGTTAGAACCTTGTGGTCTTTCAGTACTTGAAGGTAGCTTACAGGCAAGAGAACTGACTTCTTATGTTATCTTATAGTGATAGGACAAAAGGGGATAGCTTCAAACTAAAAGATGGGAAACCTTGTTAATATTTACAGGTTATGATTTTTGAATTATTTCATTATAAATGCCTGTTGAGAGATTTGTTTGTTTTAAATGAGACAAAGTGAAATATTCAATTTTTGAAGATGACAAGGTGAGTCAGTTGGTAATATTAACAGTACACCTATGGCATAAAATAATGGAGAGGACCTCTTTTTACTAGGTATCATGCAGATTGCCTACTGAGGAACAGCCCTTGCACCCAAAAGATAGCAATGGAGGGGCAACAGAAATGGTGAAGGAAGGACCGGAGATACAAAGCTCAAAGCAGCACTTTGGCATTGTCAGTCTTGAGTGTGCAGAAGGAAGGAGATCTATTGAGAAATCCTCAGTTCTTCTTGGGGGGGGGGGGGGGGGGGGAAAAAGAAACTTTTAGTTCTTTTTCTCCTGCCTTTTGGATTTGGAGTTCTTAAACATACATCCTCAACTAAACAGAGCTCTGGGACAAATGTAAAGAAAAATTCAGAGTTCTAGACATGCTGCATCATTCCTCAATCCTTAATGTGCTGTATCATGGATGATGTGATATTTGAGCTCAGATGACTTTGTTGTCAGCCTCTCTGTCCCGATCAAATTACCACTTCAGTTGTGGGTTTTTCCACAAGTAATTTTTTTTTTGTTTTTTTGACTGAATGTCCCAATCATGCTTGCTTGATATATGGGAAGTCTGCAGTGTTACAGTGTAGCAACCTCTGCTACTTGTTACAGATCTCATTCAGTTTAGAGAGAAGAGAGCATCTGTCCTCATGGAATTGTTTCCACTGTGGATTCTGCTTCAACACCTCACTAAAACTTCAGTGACATCTAGTTTGCACTTGGAAACTGTTTCTGTGTTTAGAATCATAGAATCTCAAGGTTGGAAAGGACCTACAAGATCAGCTAGTCCAACCATCCTCCCATTACCATTGCTACCATGAGCCACTAAACCATACCTTGTAGCTCCTCATCCAGATGCCTCTTGAACACCACCAGGGATGGCGATTCCACCACTTCCTTGGGTAGCCATTCCAGTGCCTGACCACTCTCTGAGAGAAAATGTTGTTCCTTGTGTCTAATCTAAACATCCTCTGGTGCAACTTGCAGCCATTTCTGTGGGTCCTGTTTGTTGCCTGGGAGAAGAGGCCAAGCCCCTCCTCATCACAGCCTCCCATCAGGAAGTTGTAGAGTACAATGAGGTCTCCCCTGAGCCTCCTCTTTTCCAGGCTAAACAGCTTCAGTAAAGAGAATCCAAGCACATCTCAGGGTCTAGGCTAGGTTGTTGACGTGAGGTGTGGTGGGGCTGTTGGTTTGGTTTTTTTGTTTGTTTTTTTTGTTTTTTTTTTTTGGACTAAATGAGATGTTTCATCAGGTTTTTTTCCTCTGTCCATCTAGTGGAAGGCAGACATAGTGTGGATGTTCAGAACTTGCTGATGGTCTGCTGTCTAATGTCTGTGTATGGAATGAGCCTCTATCTAGGTTGTTGCTCAGCACTTTTCAGTTGTCAGGCTGAACAGATAGCTCCTCCCTCTCTGGAGTGCACCTTTCAAGCTGTGTTGGTTTTTTGGTGTTTTTCTTTTTTGACTGATTGCTGATTCAAGTAGAACAAAAAGGGAGACAGAATTCAGAGACACCTTCTAGGATCTTCAGTCCTAAGTTGCAGCTGTTAAAAACTGTGAGGAACAATCAAAGAATCCAGGATTTCTGAAAGAGTTTACCTTTTATGAGCAGTTAGCAAGTCAATTCCTTTTCACTTTACTAAGTTTAGCCTCAAGTCATAAATGGTGGAACAATGATAGTGAGATTAATGTGTCAGAGGTTTTGATAGGCTTGAAAGGGCAGTATTTGATCCACACTTAAAGAGTACAGACAAATGCTGAATATCACTTCTATAACAAGGATTTAGATAGAAGAGGATACAAAGTGAATATAAGTCCTCAAAAGAGAGCTGCTGGTGAGAATGTGGAGAGGGAGAAGAACAATTTCAGGCAGCTGACATCAGTGTTATAGAAACAGCTCTGACCTAGAGATCTGCAGTGAGAGAATGGGTAGTTGTCCTGATGGTCACAGTAGTTTCTGAGGCCTGGAAGTCACAACAGACAGCAAAATCCTGAAATACAGTGTGTGTGTGTGTGTGTGTGTGTGTGAAAAAAAATTGGAGGGAGAGAGAAGAAAGCATTTAAGTACCATTGGAAAAATGCCTGCTGCAAGATGTAGGACGTTCATTGTTGTAGTTTTACTTTCTATCCCTCTGTAGACATGTCAGCTGTATGCTTGTTGCAAACAGTGCTTCTGTTTCTACTACCAAGAAAAAGCTTTACAAAGGACTGGAAATAATTTATCCTCCTGCAGATGTCCTGGTAGTTCCTTAAGGTCTGTAATCTGCCTTTCACATCTCTTAATGTTTTTTCACTTTTACTGTGGAACACTGACAGTGCTGCTGAGCAAACAGATAAGCTGGCATACATAAAACAAGTGGCAAAGAGTATGTGGATTACCACCTGTGGTGTCTGCTGATGTCTGATGCTCTGGCAGTCCCCTGGGTGAAAGCGGCAGTCACTCTATCAGCAGGATTCTGCCATCAATCTGAGTACAACTGAACCTCCTAAGTTAAAGAAAGCCATCAGTACCAGCTTTGTGGGATTTTGTTCATTAGTCCTTCCTAGAAGACTAGAAGAGCATTTCTAATACAGCATGAAACATTTACAGGTAAAAACTGATGAAAATAACAGGGGGGTAGGAGGAGATGCAATCTGCACCTTTGGCTGAGCTGTGGAGTCAGGGTGCTGAGAGCTTTGGAAGCATGTGCCCAAGGAGATGAAATATTCATTGTTTCCTCTGTGGGGGGGAAAAAAAACTGTGTGATACCCCTGTGTGATACTAAAAGGAAGATTAGAGACTTATCTATGTTTGGCATCTTCTAATCTAGTGTATGTGGTTGAAGATATGATTTCTTATTCTAGTAGCCAGAAATGATTGGTAGCAGGTGCTGGGTTCTGAATACCTGTCTTACAAGATAAGTGTAAAATTACTTTTCTGGAGGCTTTCCTCAATCCTTGGAAAAGGCAGGTCTTTAATCTTTTATAGGTCTTGTCCATGGCAGTCCCTATCTGATAATCTTGGAAGAGCACTTGTTATAGAGCAGCAATTTGGGAATAAGCCATGGGGAGGAGTTGCAAGCTGCTTGCTTCTCCACTAGTGAGCTCCCTGCTCCATCTGGTGATTGCAGAGCAGCCTACTTAAGAGGTGCAAACAATTTGACTTGAACAATTTAGGTAGAGTTTGCTATGTGACAGAGAGTCCTTGATGTTCTTGATGAAACTGAGTACCTCAGATCTGATTTATTCTGCAACAACAAACTGTGCCCTCTGATCTGTGAAATTAGCAAGTAGTGTTATTTTGAGTTAATGGATTATGAAGAATCAATTAGGTTTGAACTAGCAAGTACGGTTTGGTCTTACTTAGTTTTTACTAATCAAAGCTAGCAATTAATCTACCAGTTTTTCCTGAGGATGCTGAGGAACTCTAACAGCAAAATAAACCATTCTCAAAGATGTGGGGGAGAAAAGAAACGCTACAGATGGACTGATTTGAATCCTGAGTTCTTGAGATTCATCAGCACTGCTGAGGCTTTCATACTTGAATGGGAAACTAAAAAGATTTAGGCAGGATCTATTTTCTTTAAAAACACTTTTACTTGCATAGAGCTTTGAAAAATCTACCTGTTGTCTAGCTACCTTCATCTCCCCATTTGCCTGTAGAATTTTAGAAGTCTTTTCTGGCTTTTCCACTTTGTTTTTGTATCCAAACCACTATTTCATTGCATTAATGAGGGAGGCTGCAATGAGAGGCCCTATTACATATTTTTCATTACTTCAGTTTTCTTGATGCTTTCAGCTTCACCTGTTGTGCCTCTTTTGTATTTTCAAGCTGTTTGTTTTGCCTTCTGTAAATATTAACATCTGCTGAATGTCTTCCCTCTCCAAGAACGTTTTTCCCAGAAACAGTTCCTTTATGCTTAATGCCAGTCTCTTGGTGCTTGGTTACCTGTGTTATTTTCTGCATTATTTCTTGCTATTCATTCTTCACTCTGTCTTCATTTTTGCAGCTAATATCCCAGTAGAAGTGAGTCACTGCCAATAGGAGAGCTGTAATCTATCAGCTTCTCTCATTTTGGCAAAGCAGATTTGCCACCCTGTTCCTGCTTTCACCCAGATGGGCTGGCCATTAGAATTGAATGTAGTATCTGCATTTATTTAGGTTTATCTATGTTTTCTGCCTATTATTTATCTTATCAAAAATCTGCAAGATTTTCACAGATCTTAAAAGCTAAGATCTTTTTTTGATTGAGAGCTTCTCCTCTGTGAAAGACATTTAACATTTTGTCTATTCTTGTGGAGCGAGAAAAGCATCTAATGTCACTCACTTTGAGGGATGGAAGAGATGCAGGAGCTGTGGGATATCTAAGGATCCAAAAACTCTTTGTGATGGAGTTTTCAGCAGAGCACGGCAGGATCAGTCATCCTTATTTGATTATATCTTTAAAAATCCAAGCCTAGGTGCAGTGCTTATTTTAAAAGAAAACAAACCCATAACAAGCAAGCCAGAAGCCTGCAGAATCAGGTGTTACTGCAGTTTCCCCCACCCTGTTATTCTGTGAATGTTTTACTATTATTTTTTTTCTGGTAGCTCAAAAAGGTACAAAGTTTGAGGCAATACAGCTTGAAAAGTTTTCAGTGTTCCTTGATTCTCTAAATCTGAAGGTACTCCAGTTTACCTGCTTGAAGACTGCAATTTGATGAGTAAGGATGCCTCCTAATTACCAGGGAATGACCCTACCTGGTAACTGGTTCCCAGAGACTCTCACGGGACACGTGGTGATGCTCTGATCTTGTAGCAGATCTGTGAAGGCTGATCTTTGTGATAAATTGTGTGCCTTGTTAAATCTGGGAGCCTCTCTGAGATGCTTCCAGAATTGCTCTTTATAAGTGCTGAACGGGTCCTAAAGGTGTTATCTCTTGCTGCTATTAAGGTAGAGTCATCTTAGATGATCTAGACACCAAAAAAGAAACTATCTAAGAAACAAAAAGAGCCACACCCAAATTGTTGCCATAAGCCATTTTTTCATCCTTTATTTCACAAATATTCACTTTATTTTTTTGAACTCCGAGTACAATTGATAGCACAGAATTAACAGGAAGGGAACGACCAGAAAAGGAAATGAAGAGAACATTATGAACAATGCTTACTTTTACCATTTGATAGGAAGTGACTGGCATTCAGGATTACCTGGCAGAAGTACAACTACATGAAGAGCTACAGACTGGTGAGTTAAGTTCAGATGTTCAGACTGTATTTCCCATGTTTAAGAGGGTAACAGACTGATACATTCCAGGAGCAAACTTAAGCTTCACTTGAAACACCCAAAATTGTAGTCCCAAGAGCCCATTGCTGAGCAGAGAAGTGCAGTATGTTAATCATTAAATGAGTTTATTGGATTAGTCAGGCTTTTAGTAGAGGAATTTTATATAAATATCATTTGCAGATGTGTTGGTCTATAGATACATTTAGCTCTTAATGCAACGGAAAACTAAAATATCCAGACCAGATGATTCCCTTAGAATGCTGCAAGGGCTGGCTGCTCCCTATGAAAATGAGTGGTGTTGCAGGGCAAGCTCCTTACCAGTCAGGGCCCACCCTGCAGCCCCCAGTGAGGGAATAGAGCTGGATGTGAAACCAGATTTAGCTGTGGGTCTGTGACTGTAAGACTGTCTGAGCTCAGGCAAGGAAGTTGACCTGCTGATCAGACTTAGTGCTTGAAACCACAGGGCCTATGACCAGCCGAGGGAAGGATTGTGAGGCTGTAGGGACCCATCATTGGAGTATCATTGTAAAAGCAGCTGCAGGTATGTGCTGTGACATCCTCATACTGCTTTCTGGAATCCCTCTGGAATAACCAGTGGGAAGGGATGCCTTCAGCATCATGGCTCAGAGCTGCCCCGAGTCCTGGCAGTCAAACCCCCTAGGATGGGGCATGTGCACAGAGGGCCCTGGTGAATTTCGTGGTTCCCTTCTCTACCTGGCATGGTAGTCCAGATTGCCACTACGAACAGCTGTGTGACTTTTGTTGCCTGATATCAGAAGACTGTAGATGTTAGTAACAACTAGCCTTAAATGCTGAATTGATGCCATAATTATTGTACACACAGTCCTGTTCCAGCCACTCTGAGAAATTTAGAGAAGCAAATGCATGTTGTCTCTATCAGTGTCAGGTATCACTGTATCAAGGTATATAATCTTAGTCCCCTTTTTCTCTTAATTCAAAATGTAGGGAAGATAATATCATTTTAGTCAGGACTTTGCTCTAGACCAGAGCAAGAGCAGTGAGTCATCACTGACTGCAGAGTTTGTCCCTGGTTTAAGCTGGTGATAGAGAAGGAAGAATTTTGCTTCTTCCTCATGTCAAACACTTAAATATTATGTAAGTTACATATCATTTCCTAAACAGAAACATCTCGACATTATTTCTATTTCTAAGAATAGAAATACCTTACCGAGCTTGCATTCCACAACCCAGTAAAGAAATTCTGTTGGACAGAAGTCTTTTAGAGAGTTCATAACATGTTATGAACATGTTATAACATTACAACAACATTCTGTTGTTGTTGTAAGGCTATTCAAGATCCTCCATCATCAAATCCTGCTGGTTATTCATCCAATTTCCTTTCCTAACTGGCTTTCTCTCTGCTTTGACATTTTGACAAGCTTGATCCTGGGGTGTTTGGTAGTTGGCAGCTGGCAAAATGGCATTACTTTGGCCTCGCTGTGAGTAGACCTCCCTGTGAATGATGTCCTTAGAGCAGAGCTGAAGTTTAAAGGCTGCCTGAAAGCCTCTGCGAAAGTTTTCATTAAAGAAACCATAGATAATTGGGTTGATACTGCTGTTGAAAAAGGCCAGCCAGTGGGCAAAGGGGTAGATATAAATGTTGATGATCTGCAGCTGGATATCTGACAGGTTGGCGTAGTCTGAAAGCATCATCAGAGTCCACAGTGGAAGCCAGGACAGGGTGAAAAGCAAAGCCACAATAATGAGCATTTTGATGACTTTTTGTTTCTTCTTGGACACAGTGTGTCGCTGCTCCTGGCTGTGCTTTCCCACTGTAGGCACTGCTGTATTGAAGAGAGCAATGCCTATCCTAGCATACATAATAACAATGAGTGACAAGGGGGCAAGATAGATATTGGCAAACAGAACCGTTGTATAGATCTTTCTCATTCCTGGGTTAGGCCAGTTCTCCCGGCACCAATATACGGGGCGGGTTTCATTGCCATAGCCAAGGATTACTCTTATATGCTTCTCTTCTTCTACCTGCAACATGACTGCTGAAGGACACATGATTGCAATGGCCAGAATCCAGATGACTGTTATAATGATGACAGCAGTTGAAGTGGTCAGCTTCTGCTTAAATGGATAAACGATGCATCGAAACCTGCAGCAGAGGCGTCCAAGAATGTATGTGGAGAAGCCATTTAGAGAATGCTTAGAGAGGCAAACATAAACACATACACAGGTATAAAATTGTGTACTATTAAAATCGTGCCTTTTTCAAAGGTACAGATGGAATTGTCTCATCTTGCATACACCAGTGGAGCTGCATGTAATCACTCCATTTAAGAACTGTGCTGAGGAAAATAATCTAGAAGAAAGTTGTTTAGTGTAAGAAATCTTTATCATCTGTCTGTATCGACCTGCTGCTGCTTCAGTTAACTATGGCAGGCACCACTGTTTCTATCTAGCTTAACTGGGAATCTAATCAACTCTAGGCAGTCAGGTAAAGACCAGCTGTGTGATTTTTAAGAGATACTGATAGAAGAGCAATTACTGTGGATGCACTTCAGAGCTGGCTGTGTTTTAAGGGGGCAGCCTTATGAACTGTATCCATCTAATATGTTGTGGTGTGAATTAATCTGCCTCAGTGTGGTCAGGTGGCATGAGGGAGATGAAAGTGACAGTTTATCATCCCTGCAGCATCTTACCTGTCTACAGCAATTGCAACCAGAGTGAAAATGGAGGCAGAGACAGAGATTCCTTGGACCATCCCACTCATCTTGCAAACCATGCTCCCAAATGGCCATCCTGGAAGGAAAGAGGCAATTGAAATTTCTCCTGTCTCATGGCAGTGCTATGGTCATATGCATAAGAGGAAACACATACTTTCTTTTTGCTCTGGCAGGCCACTGTTGGGGTCAGGAATGCACAGGTTATGTAAATAAATGCACTGCCAGTTGCCTGGGTGAGTTTCTGATGTTCCAGAAAGTGGCAAAGCCAGCATTTGTGGTTTTACATAACATTGAAGTGAGACCTTGCTCTCTGCATGTTGCTCTAAGCGTACCCACTTAGTCTTCCTGGACATACAAAGTAGTACTGGGGTAATCCCTTGTTTAAGATGCCAGATGTAGAAGTCAGCAAAGACAGCCCTGGCAAGAAGGTAGTTTGGAGGCTTGTCTTCCTCATCTGTGACTTGCACTGACTGGAAATGCCTGCAGAACTCCCTCAGAAACAGCAGTGTGTAAACAGGACTATTGACCCAGTGCTCTATTAGGTGACTTTTGTGCACTGTCACATATGCGCTGTTAAGTGAACACAAACCCTTTCTGTCCAACATGCAAGATGAGGGTTCTGAATTTGCCCTCATCTTTCTCCCTGGAATTTGTATTCTGTATGCCAGTGACAGAGATTAAGAGTAGTATATGTGGGTCACTGTCAAGTGCAACCAACTCTCAGGTTCCCCAGGGAGACCAGTACTCAGAAATACAGGTGAATGCCCATCAAGCTTTTTTTGCTGTGCCGTGCGAACCAGCATACCTGCAATGATGTTGTCCAGGAGGGTGGTGGGCATGCAGAAGATTCCCACCAGTAGATCGCTGACAGCCAGGTTTAAGATGAAAAGGTTTGTGACTGTTCGCATATGCTTGCTCCTCAGAACAGTGTAGCAGACTACTCCATTGCCAACCATACAGAGCAGGAAGATGAGGAGGTAAGAGATGATGAAGACAGCTGCCACTGAAGGCTGATGATGGTAGAAGTCCACATAGGAGACATTGCCTTCTAAGTAGAGGTACTTGTACGTCCCATTATAACTTAGAAGATGAGACCAATCGAATGAAGAATTTGAGTCAGTTTCTTTACTCATGTTGTAATGTGCCTTAAAAGATATTTTTTAAAGGTCATTATAATGCAATTGAAATTCATTTGAAGAAATGTGACTAGTTTGGTTATGCGTTGTGCTGAGGTACATATGAGCTTGTGTATACTCATCCCTCTATGGCTTATTCTAGTGGTCCATATTCTGCCCTCCCCCCCCATAGTGGAAAAGCAACAAATATGATTAGTTTGATTCTACAACATGAGTATATATGAGTGACCAGTAAGACTGTTGAAGATTTTCTTCCTTCGGCAGTCTTTGCAAATGTTCTTCCCTTCCCAAATAAGAGGAAATCCAGACAGGATGTAAACAAATCTATTGTGATGTGTTACGTGAAGAAAACAACAACTGAATTTATTTTATTTTTTTATTTTTTTTTTGGGGGGGAAGGGGTGGAAATCAGAATTATTGAGAAATCTATTTACTCAACAGCTTGAGTAAACTCTTAGGCCACAGTGAGGTTGTTGAGCCATTAAAGGCAGTGGTGAAAATAATGCGTTCAGAAGGCACGGATCTTCACCTGAATGCATCCAAATCTACTCACATTCAACTGAAAAGGAAATATTTTTGTACAAATGATATCAGACAATGATTTATTTTACTTTCCTATGTACAAACTACATAAATGGAAAAAAAAAGTCAGGAAATGATGACCTCTATATTTAAAATGTCTGGAAGTA
Organism: Excalfactoria chinensis; assembly: GCF_039878825.1. NCBI lineage: Eukaryota > Metazoa > Chordata > Aves > Galliformes > Phasianidae > Excalfactoria > Excalfactoria chinensis. The sequence goes on from NC_092828.1 coordinate 39,171,827, forward strand.
CAAAATAGCTGTATGTATTTTTTTTTTTTCTAGCTCTTCTACTGATTCCTATGTGATTTGGGGGAGTTTGTAGTCTTTGCTACAATTTTCTTGTTATTAAGTGTGGGAAATACTTTTCCCACGTGTATTCACACTGTAAAGTAATGGATGTTTTCTTAATTACAGTATTTTATTATAGCTGGGAGAAATTGATAGGTTTTCTGTCTTTTATGTTGCAGTAGCAATGCTTTCAGTTGCTGCAGGGTTTGGGAAAAGAATCTTAAATGCTTGAGCATGTTAACTTCCATACTTAACTCATTGGGCTTAACTTTGTAGGCTACAAGCTGTTTTCTTGCCCTATAAAACCAATAGTTATAAATGGCTATAGATGGAAGTTTGCTATGGCACGCTTTTATCATGTGCATTAGATAAGGCATAGAAATTCCATCAGCCACCGTAACAGGTTACACTGGCATCTTAATGTTTACAGTGGACACTAGGTAACTTGGCAGGGAGCATTCGAATATGTTTTTCCATATTTATTTTATCTGCAAGATAGACTTTGAAACTTAAATGAAAGGAATAGGAAAAATGATTATATCTGTCTGCTGATGGCTTTTGGGTGGCAATAAAGTAAAATGGATTGATGAGGTTGTGAATGAGGGAAGGAAAGTGCTTTCTCAGTTTCTTTACTTATGAAGAGGAACTGACTCTGTGTGTGTGTGTGTGTGTGTGTGTGTGTAACTGCAGTTTCAGCTACCTCTTCAGATTCCTGATGAAGGTGTTTCCTATCTGTGAAATAATAGTGGAAGGTGTGATATTCTGCTGTCACCCTGCATAGGGTGCCCCTCTACTGAAAAAAAAAGGAGCATGAGGACACAGTGCCAAAAGAGCAGGTGTTTTTCTTCATTCTTCTTGCTGTTTTACCTAAAGGCTTGCTAATTAGTGAGCTTCTGTCTCTGCCTTTTTTTCCCTGATCTATTTACTCACATCTAATTCTCAGGAAAGCACTGCAGTTTTTTATATTTTGTTTGTTAATGAAATTCAGTAATGTCAAAAGCTTTGCAAGTGTTTTACTTCCAGGTAGTGCAGTGAAAATATGTTCTGGTATGCCCCAGGTTTGGAGCAAGAATAGTGGTGAAAATTATATAGATGTCTTTTACTTTCTGCTATGTTGGATGTCAGCAGCTATAGAGTGCTTGCAGTGTGTTTGTATTTCTGTGTTTTCTTTATGTATTTTAACATAGCAATATACTAACTACCGGTAATGGGTGTGCATTCTGTTTTCCTTTATGCTGAAAAACTGTATTGGTTTATTTCATTTTATTCAAAATATTTTCCAAATTATTGAATTGTTTTCATTCAAATGCTTTATGTGCCAAATGTTTTAATTATGCAGAGATCAGATTCTGTTATTGCAGAAGGTGTTTTAGTAGCAGCTTTATTATTCACTGAACCATACAGGTACTGATGAAGCTGTGTACAAACATGATGAACAGTGAGAGCAGTAGTCAAAAAAAGACATTTGTCAGTAGTAGCTTATGCCATTCCTTTAATCACAGATCTGGAGCTGTGTTTTGTAAATCCCAGAGAGTGCTTCATCACTTAAATCCCATCTAATGCTTAAAATCTCTTCTGCTTCCTTTTGGCCACTGTCAAGAAATTATTGCTCACTTGCCTTCTCTTCCCTCTGGCCAGCTTCTTGGGGTAGTTAAGAGCGAGAGGCCAAGCTTTCCCTGCCTGGGGAGATGATCATCTAGATGAGAATCAGTGCTTATTGTGAGAGCTTCCCCACAAAGAAAGGGCAGTGTCATGACCTTCCCACTTGACATAGTTATTCTAGGTGAGGAATGTAAAATCCCAGCAGTTGACCTGTAGCTCTGAGTCATTTATAATGCTGCCAATCCATGGGGTTAATCAAGTTAGAAATTGGAGTGTTCTTGAGTTCACACATCTCTTTCTAATAGCTAGTGCTGAAACCAAGTAGAGGTGACACAGAAGAAGTGTAGTAGTGAGGAGCAGAGTAGATAGAGCCAGTGATCTTTGTACTTGCTGTATGTTTGGAGCAAACAGAGCAACAGATGAAGTTTCCCTAGACAAATTGTTGCATTTTTCTTGCACAGTAACTTTTACTATCTAAATGAGAGTTCTGGTCTGCGCAGAGTAAGCAGAAGGCTAATTTACCTGGCAGGTCATTTCACACCTAGCTTTGAAAATTTTGGCCAAGAATGGTAGTACATCCAGTCCCAAACAAGCTTTGGGAATAAGTCAGGCCCTCTGACCTTTCTCATCTAACAAAAATAAGTGCATACTTGTCTCTTTAGGTTGTTGTTGCTTCCTCTGAGGTTCAATCCAAGTTCACGTTCTCTGCATTTGTGTGCAAGTAGGAGAGCCACAAGTGTTTCATTTTACTGTAAATAAACAATTTTCCTTCATAATCCCTTGCTTCCCAGAGATGGAGCTCTTATGACAGGTGTTCCAGACTAGAGAAGATTGCATTTACCTCACACTGTTGTGTGAAGTCAATGCAGCCCTGCAGGTAAGAGAGGTAAGTTGCCTTGCCTTTGTTTTTTGCTTGTTGTGTTTTTTTTTGTTTGTTTTGTTTTGTATTTTTTAAAGAGTTCTCTGGTATATTGAGGGGAAGCTGTTTGGTAGATGAGCACTGTTCTTCTGTACAAGAGTATAGAAGGAATACTTATGGTTCAGATGTCATTGATACTTTGCACCTTGTATATACAGTAGTTCATAGACTGCACAGGCTTTGCTGGATGTTTTATAAGAAGTTTTTGCTGGTATGAAGCTTTGGTTCCAGGGAGTACAAACCCTTGTGGGTCACTCCTGTGTAGTGTCTGTATTCTAATAAATTAATTAGAATTCTATTCATTAAGGCAACTGAAATTCTCTTATCATTCTATTATTGTTCTCCCCCTTAACTACTAATTATTCTCTAGGTGCTTATCTTGGATTTGGCCTCTTTTTCTGATGGTTTATTGTAAAGCTACCACTTTCATTCTTCTCTGTAAATAACTTTGAAATAGTTTCCATTTGTAACTGATGAGCAAGAAATTACAAATGGGAGCTGTCTGTCTTACAGCATCTGATCACACTTGCACTCATGTCATTTAGTACCAAATATGGTGAACTTGCTACATACTGTTGCTTACAGGAAATGGGAAAGTACACAAGTTTTTACTGTTTTGAGGTTAAGGGGGGTGGGATTGGCTGGAAGAAGAAACAAAGTGTAGTCCCTTGTGTTTTGATAAGTACAACAGACTGATAACTAATAGGGAGACACAGAGGACTAAAACATAACTCCTCTAAGAAAGAGGAAAGTAATATAATGCATAAATATTACTGGATGATAAATAAGAGTAATTTGCTTCCACTTAGTAATTTGATGAGGGCATGGCTGCACTGTGAAAAACTGCCTGCATGTTGTTTTTAAACACGGTAGATTGATGCACTAGTGAAGTATCTGTGACAGCATCCCTACACAAACAAGCAGCATTAAGTCTTACAGTGCAAGCAGGGTAATCTTGTGCCATTGAATATGAAAGATTAATTTACCTCCATAACAGTAACAGATCAAGGTAATTATGAAGTGAGTGCAGTTACTTTTATGTTGGCCACATGGAAGAATTCTGGCATTCACAGGAGCCAGACAGTACTACTTCATTCCTGTGCACTGTGATTTTTATCCATATTGTGTGTGTAAAATCGCATTGTGGAATCCTCTGAGGGCTTAGAAACAGAAACAAAGACAACAAACTGTCAGAGACGAAGAACAGAAGTGTCACTGGGGAAAAAGGAAATGTACTGCAGTAAGTGCTAAAAGAATCCTCCTTAGCTATACACTCAGTAATGGGTTAACTGCAGAAACTTCCTGGAGACTGTGGAAAATGGTAGCACCTCTGTTCCGCTCGGAAGTTAGAAAATTGTGCTAGCAAAATACAGCCACTGAGGGATGGAAAAACAGACAAAACCCCAAGCTGCTCTGCTTATGTAGTAAGAGGAAGACACTTACAGAAGCAATACCAGGGAACAAGTGCCAATTACCTACAAGGATGGTCTGCAAGTTAACATTTCCTGTGGAAAGCAGCCTAAAATAAAAAAGCTATTCAGCAAGAGCAGCTGGATGGCAGTGTTTGGAGAAGCAAGGGGGTAGGGGGAATGTGTCTGTGGCAGTGCTGTGGATGAGGATCTGAAATTCATACCAAGTTTCCAGCTGAAAGTGAAGAGCAGCATTGCACAGCAAAACAAGTACATAAGTAGGACAATGGCTGACAAAATGAACAAGATTAACTTCAAAATTAACTTCAATGTTAATTACTTACAGTTCATCTGGTATGTTGCATGCAGATTTGGACCAGATCAAAGAAGTCTAAAGGAAAGCTGCAGGAAATATGAGAAGGCTCAAAAGAATGGCTTACAGAGAAACAGTGGAAGTTACAGGATCGTTTCATTAAAAGAAAAAGTATGTTTTAAAGTATATTGCAATGTGTGCCTTCATTATATTCTAAGTTTCAGAAATACTTTATTTTACTATCATACATTTCAAAAGGTTGGCCAAAAAGGTTGGCAGTGCACTGTAAGAAGGACTCATTTCTTACTTTCAGTGGAAAGAAGACTTCAGGAACAGCCAAATGGGCTCCAGAAGTATGCAATAGGCAGAAGAACAGAAGCCATTCCTGATAAAAACAGAGCATTGAGGCTTGTCATGTTAAATGCTGTAAGTAAAACAGTGTTTCTGTCAAGAAAAAAGATTTAATTACAGAATATTGTTAAAATCTTGGAAGCATTTGTTAGGTGTGTTTTAACTTAGTTTTGTACTTAATCTTATCTTCCTGTATTAGCGGAAATGCTTGGTCTGTAGAAAACTTGAATTACAAGGTACAAACTCCAAGGATATTTAGGAATATGAACAGAGTACTCTGGAATTGAACATTTATCTTCTAATATATCATAATTTCATGGAATACTTCATGAACCACCTAGGAATGTCTTGTCTCACAGTAAATACTGAGTGTGTCACAGGTAAAGGACAGGCTTTCAGTTAAGAGGAAGCTGTAATAGAGACAATTAAGCGTATCAAGTTAAAATTGAAAATAATTTATTCTTATTGTTGTATACTTCCATGAACTTGAACTATACACTGAGAAGCCACTCATACATTAATAAATGGATAATATCAGGAGGACATACCATGCAAAACTAATGAACGGGCTTTGTGCTTTGGATATTTGTCTTCCCCTAAGTCATCTGAGAAATCTGAGCAGAGTGGTGAAATGCAGTATTTTTGTCTAAGACTTCTTTAGTTTTGTGGGTTTTTTCTTGTTTGTAAGGATCTTCCACTTTTCCTGTCTTATTTATAAAGAGCAGTGCTATCAGTAGGAATGCTGTAAGAGATGAAACAAGACTTAATTGTGGATTACTCATCCTCTTCAGGAAGAAATAAGACACCCTTTGCCATAAAGCTGAAATACAAATATTATTCATAAGATGCTATGGGATGAGGCTTTCACGGCATGTTTCTTATTTTTTTAGAATGTATAAAATTTTCACACTGCTTTATGTTTTTGACATTCAAATAATATCACAGCTTAAATCAAATAGCTTTTCTAGCTTTTATTCCCACACGGAGTAGAGAACCTTAATGCTGATAATTTATTGTAGCAAGGCTTTGCTAAAGCTATTTTCTGCCATTTGCTATGATTTGACCTTAAGGTGCCAATATGTTAGCACACTGATGTTTTTAGTCGTATTTGTGACTTCTGTCAATTTGCTGAGGATGTTTTCACATTTGAAGCTTCTTGCTTGGCTGTAGATTGAGCACATGGTGGAAAGCTGCTTTTCTATCCGTAGTGAAGATGTGTGACATGCCAGAGAGGAGACAACAAAAGAGGACTGAATAATCAGGTAGTGGTAGGGTTATAATAGTTAGCAAAGAGGGTACTTGGTTACACAGTAAATGAAGATTCTTCGGCAGCAAAGCCAATTAGAAAAAATATTTTCTGTGTACGTTATGTTTAGATGGCTTTTAACTATTGATTCAACAATAAAACCTGTTATAATACTGAGATTAACACTTAGCCTTTAAGCTTCTGAGTATAGTTTCTCTGATGTGTCACAGGCTACTTTATGTTTTAAGTAAAACCTCAGCCAATTGTTCCCTGAAATAAAAGTAATATTACACCACAGGTGGCCAGCCATTTTATTTAGAAACCTAGCAAATCATAGGATATGCATTAGCTCCCTTATACTTGCAAATGCCTTTTGTCATATTTCTCAACAACTCCCCCAAGATTGCTTGCATCCCAAGCCTCACAGTTTTGAAATTTCCTTGTGGCATTTTTGCAAATGAAATCAAAGGAGTCTTTTTACTCTTATTCCTGCCTGTCAGTAGCAGAATGAAAAACCAGGATGTTACTACCACTAATGCCAGCAGCACAGGAGGAGAGAAATTATCGGATAAGCACTCATTAAGTAAACTGCAGGGAAGTTATAGAACCCATTTGGTACAGAATTTAGCTTGCTTATGGCAAGAGAGCCTTTTGTCCATTCTGTAAATTAGTAGCACCTGAATTAGAAAACCCAGCACCTATGGGAGAGAATCTATTTAGAAGATTCACAATGGCTAATTGAAAGGTATCCATTTTTTATTGAGGCAAAATTAAGGCACTCACTTGACCTGGTGCTTGGTACACTTTTTGAGACATCTGTCACTTTGGGAGGTTACCCCTTCAGAGGGGTTCCCCACCAATCAATTGCCCTACTGTTACCAATCTAACACTGTCAGGAGGAGTGTTGAGCTTGCTATGGGATGAATGATACACAAGGCATGACTGTACAGAAAGCAAAGTATGTTCATTGCATACAGTCTTAGACTTGCGTTCAGTAGAGAAGTAATGAGATTGTTATTAAATTCAGTGAATCTTCAGGACTATTACCAGAAAGTGCTGCAGAAAATGACTAATACAGTGTTCTTCCTGATCACTAGTGCATGTATGATCACGAATGCAGCAAGCTTAGAAGTGTTTTGAAAGCAGCCTGTCAAGCCTTTCAGATTGCTCTCTTTTCTTTAGTTCAAGTTGGCTGATCAGAAAAATCTGCTGTTCCTGTGAGCCAGACACCAAGCATCACATGTTTGGAGCCCTCTGGTATTCCCTTGTATCTTGCTTGTATTTGCCTGTTCTTGAACTGTTAATTGAACTCAGAAAGGGGGGAAACAAGTTCCTCTAATGACTGATAGAGAAGCTTTAAAAAGAATTAAACTATTTGAATTAAGTCCTCCTGAGATAAAATCTTCAAGTAGTGTCTTTCCAGCCATGATGGGAAATTGACCAGGGACCTCAGTAAATGCAGTTTGAGCCTAGACAGCTGGAATAGTAGTTCAGGTCCTATAGCAGAGCAATTTGTAAAGAATGAGTGAGTGTGCCTTGGGTCAAGCACAGATAGAGCTGAATCATTATTTTTGTTTTGACAGTATTACTAAGAAATTGTTCCAATTTATGTTGTTTTGCGGTTAAGGTACAATCATACCTAAAAGTAACTACAGAAGCTTCTGTCACAGGTACCAGTGTATGAATTTAAGGATGACAAGGCATGCCAGCGAAGTAGTAACTGGAAATGCAAGCAGGGAGCAGAGATTACTGTAGCCATCTCTCCAAGTGGAGTTAAACATTAATCTTAGTGCGTGTAGTGGGATAAACAGTTACTGACTGAAAGCTAATTGAAAAGTTCTTGATTGGGAGAGAGCTTCAATCTGCTCTAGATCTTCACGCTTACCTCTTAAGCCCAGCCAGCTCTTAGTTTCCTTGCTCATATCAGAAAGCTGCTGTTGCAATTGAAAGACAAGGGTCTTGATTATGGAAATATGAAGTGTTCGTTCATGTTATTTCTGGTAACATGGGGCTTAATGTGCCAGCATGGAGCATTCTTCCCTGTTACCAAATGTACAGCTTGCTCTACTTGCCAGTATAGCTTATTAGGCTATATACTGGAGGAAAGTTTATTTTGCAGCAGAGTTTCATTAGTTTGTATGATGATATAGTACTCAGATGGAAGCCCTTAAGTAGTACAGATTTTAACTACCTCGTGTAGGAAGATCAAAGACAGTGTTCTACAGATTACTCAGCTGGTAATGTCCTGCACTGTCTTTTCCTGATGCACTTTTCTACTGACACATTCCAGTAGGAAAAGGGAAAGCTTATGTTTCATTTGAGGACTAAGTTCCTCTTGCTTATGTCAGATGGTGTGTTTAAAAAACAAAATGACAGCATCAAGTCAAAAGCCTTTATTTTGTGCAAAGGAAGGGGGGTGGGGGGGAATCTCAAGGATGTTTGTGACAGCTTTCTGAAGTACTGTCTTGAGTCCAGTCATCAAGATACTAGTGTTTAAGGGATAGTATTTAATGAACTTTAGTTTGGACAACAGAAGTTCTGGAATGTATTCCTTTTTCTGTAGCTGAAAGACTCATCTAATTTTAATACTCATGCAGACAGTTTAATTCATCTGCATACAACAGAACACAATTTGTTTACAAATTAAGGTGGAAAGAATATAGAAAAAGCAGTGGGAGCTACCTTATAAGCATGCATTTCTGGCAGAGTTATGAGACAGATGCTGTCTTTCCTGGTACTTGCTGTCATTTCACAGAAATATAGGTGTTAGCATGAGCTACCTTGCATTATTTTCCCCTCATCACCTAAGCCCACTCAAGCCACAAGTAGAAGCAAGTCATAGAGCAACAGCTGCTAACCCCCTGTGTTTTCAGTTGAGGCTTGAGCAAATGCTACTTTTAGGGTGAATTGCCGTCCCATGCAAAAAATTACTTACATTTAGTAGCTCAAGACTATCCTCTCCCCATCCTCTATTGTTATATGCTAGTTCAAACTCAGCCAGCTGCATTTTCAGTGTGTGACTTACAAAAGGTTCATCTATCTTGCATTTTACATCAGGGATAACTACTTAGGACTTATTATTATCAGAGATAGAGATTTTATGTGTTCACATCTTCAGTGCCCCTCAGCAATCTCAGAGACTCAAACCATTGAGTTTCATTTTTTTGTTGTAACATAAGCTATTCCTCACATACTCAATGTCCCTTGTGTTGTTCTGCAGGTGCATTGTGTCCTTAGAGATGGGACTGGCATGCAGCGCTAGTGAGAACACACCCGGCAGTTTAAGTGGCAAGGTAAGGTGTCCTGCTTTGTCATCACTGCTTTCCTCATTAAGTCTTATCACTGATTAGGGTAGCTTCAGCAAGTTACAACAACTTACGCTTCAATGAAAATAGCTGTCAGAAACCACCAGCATATTCATCTTAGCCAAGTTAATCGTGCAGGTGCCTTTGAGCTCTAAAAGTGTTTGTTTTGTAACTGTACTCTAAGGACTGTCAGAATTAACTTGAGCTCACATACTGGTCGAAGTCCTCTCCACCACTTAAAGCAATTCTGTTCAATGTGTGATAGTTGAAAGTGAAGTATGAAATATTGCTTCTGATTACACTTATTTCTGTATTCAGAGCAACTCATTCTGAGTAGTATTAGATTTGATGGACCATTAAACTGTCTTTATCTGATAGGTTGATTATGTACTTTAACTACCATAAACCTGTGTATCATATCATAATACTGTTGCAGCAACCTGGGCTTATCTGCTGGAAGGTAGCACTGAAAGAAGCACTTTCTAACTCTGTTGGCTAGAGTCACATAATGGCTTTCATTTAAATGAAAACCTCAGCATTCTAATCCTCAGTTTTGGGAAGTGTAGGAACCAAACCATCAAGTAACTATGCCCTTGAAAAAGGGGAGTTAATGGTATTTTTCCCCCCTAAAGACCATTTTCTGTACACCTGTGCACACTTGATATTCTGTCAGTGCAAGTATGCTGCCAGCATTAACAGCAGTGCAGCATGAACTATTGCAGCTGGAACAACTGTAAAACTTGCTTAAAAATATTATACCAGGCATACAGTAACTTTGTTCACACCCAGCAATACGGACCTCTGATTTCTGATGTATATTGATTCACTAGACTCAGAGCAACTGTTAGCTAGAGGCATTTGACAACTGCCCTGTGAAACAGCCATTTAAAATTGACAGCTACTTATAGTTAGCCAGGGAAAAAAAATAAACAGATCAAGGTACACAAAGGACTCCAGATGCGCTCTTAGTGGGAACAGTCTTTTCTCTGTAAAAACCTAGAGCTTTGTATAAAGATTAAATAGCTGTCACATTGAGAAGTGCACTTCCAGCAGCAGCTGTGCAGATGCTCCCCCCTGGCCCAGCAATTTCTGCTGACAGTGATGTCACTTGCATCACTTTTGAATCACAAAGCCATTTATAACAGATGTACTGTCACACTGTATTGCCCAGTATCCCAAAAGTGACCAGTACAAACTAGTCAGTAGTGCTGCATTATACTCCCTTGGACCAACTTAAGCAGCATACAGAGAGTTGCTTACCAGATACTTGACAGCACCAGGAGCCCCATGCAGGCAGTATTATCTACCCACCTCAGAGCAGCAGGATTAGCGTTCCCCTCACATATACATGCACAGACACAAAGACCTGTTGTCAACAAAACACTTGCAGTTTTACCTCAGCTCCCAGCTATAGCAGAGTGGGGAATAGCCCAGCCCAACTTAAAGCCAGTCTTCCCTGCTGCTTGCATAGGTTATCCCCACTTACAGTTAAGAGTGCTCCGCAGCAACCACTGGTTCAGTGCAGGGAGGAGGAAGGCTGCAGTCCTGAGTGTAGCAGAGAGGGAATGGACCTCACCAGTGCCTGACAGATGCAGGGAGGAGGGAGGGAGGGAGAGAGAGAAGGAGGGACTGGAGGGAACAGACCAAAGACACGATGCTGAACCCTGGGCTAGTGGGCTGTCACCTGCAGCCCTCCCTACCCTGGGATAGAAGGGAATGAACATCACAGCTGTATTTCTTGCCTGTATTTCTTTATAGACCCTCCTCTTTTTTTTTTTTCTTTTTTTTTTTTTCTTTTTTTTTTAAGCATCCTTTTGTCTTGGGAGGCTTGTTAGCAGAGTTGGAGTTAACACAGCTACAGCTACCTCCCCAGGTATCAGCCCTCTAACAGACTCCCACCCATGTGCTCCCAGTCATTACAACTGAGAGGGCAGCAGTCCGGAGACATCTCCAGTGTGCTGAGCGGTCCTCAGCACAGCATGCAATGCTCAGGCTCTTGTTCTACATGCTGTGCTCCAGCAATTAGATCAGACCTCTCCAGGGGTAAGGCATGGTAAGCTTTTAAATCAGAATCAGGAACCTAGGGGAAAAAAATAGTCTATACAGTCTTTATCAGAGTACTTGACACTTAGATTAAGGATTATAGTGTTTGTCTTGTCTCTTTTTGCATCCTCCCACCCCCCAAATGCAGAGCTTCCTTGTTTCTCAGGAGTTCAAAGGAGGTTGGAAAGACCAAGAAGTACTCCAGTCCAACTTTCTCTCTTCCATACAGAGGGAGACAACTAGATCCAGGGGTCTGCCCTGGGGTGAGAGCCCCTGCTCTGGTTCTAACTTTCAGGGAATTACTGGAGTGTCACTCCATGGAGGCAGGTAACAAAAGACACCTGTATTGCAGGCTAGGCTGAAACAGATAATAGAAATGTTGCTAGAAATCAGGAAAATGAGGAGTACTGCCACAAGCTCATTATCCAAAAATAGAGAATTTCTAAGAATGAGATGATAAGAATGATCAGACGTGCCTTGAAAAGGACGTGTTCCAGCCTTATTCGTATCAGCTGTCATAAGGAAAGAAGTATTCAGTGATATACTACAGCTAAATCAGATGGAGATAGAATACACCAAAGCTGGTTTGTAAGGGAAGAAGAGAGAGGGGATATATACATATGCATACAGGAAAGCAAAGCTTAAGGCTAAAGACAGATAGAAAACCACTCACGGGGACAGTCCAAGGGCTGAAGTCAGTCCAACAACATTGCCCAGATCGAGACAAGAAACAAACACAGCAAGAAACCAGAGCACTCATTGCATACTCTACACTGAAGTAAGAAACCAGCTCCTTTGCTAAAGCTTTAATACAATACTGAGGAGAAAAGAAGAGGCTGTGGAGACCCCAGGTGAGGCTATTAAGATGGGTACCTTAATCAGCAGCTGAAACCCAGCAGCTCTCACATCTCTACTGCGATCCTCACTGCTGGTATTCTGCAGGGCACAAGTGACATAAGTTGGCAGCATACTTCAGACTGAGAGATGAGACAGAAACAACATCCCAATTTAGGATGAGTCAAGCTGTACTTTTGTGAGATAATTGCTATAAATGACCTGGAAATGAAGGTACAGTATTGTTCACTGGAAATTAAGTATTAAGGTACAGCACTATTTACAGGGGTTCAATAGAAGAGTGCAGTTTGTACGCAAGGAATCCAGTCCATGGCAGTTCCCTAGGCAACCTTAGGTGTTGGTAACATAAGGAGAACTTGATTTGCTGATGCTAAGAGGAAACGTCATTGAGGATGGAGAAGAGTGGAGACTGTGGCCAGGTTCTAGGATAACATCACTTTGATGGGAGCTTGAGGGTACTATGGTAGTGATAAACTGCATACTTACTACCCAACAGTTTGTTATCTCTTGACAAAATGCCATCCTCTGGGTGAACTTAGCTTATTATACGCTCATTAAATGCTCATTATAATACCAAAACACACCTCTATCCCAAAGGCTACTTGCCTCCAAGGTGTGGCTTCTTGCCTCCAAGGTGCAACTGTTCCCCACTGAGCCTGTGCTCTGAATTTTTTTAGCTTATAACTTTAGGAGTGAGGCAAGAGATTTTTGCACAAATCATAAACAAAGGTACGTAAGGTATATATGATTAGAGTCACTCAAACTCCACCTGAAAAATAAGAAACAGTATTAAAATGATTTAACAGAGGGGAAATATCAGGGAATACACCATCACATGTCAGACATGAACAATCTGACTTCTGAGCTTTTCTTTCCCTGTTTTGGGACACCTATTAGGTAAGATTCACAGAGTCAGTTATACCAAGTGTTTCCTTGGGAAACTTAGAAGTCTCTGTGGAGTTGCTTATAATGTAATGCTTTTGTGGTTGGTGTTGTATTATTTACATTTTTTGTTAAATTCATGCTTTGCAGGCAGTGTTTTTATCACTGATAATTCAAAGAACCCGTAATCTGTTACTTTAATAAAATGCATTATTCATTAATCTAGCTGTGAGAGTTCTTAATCTGAGCATGGTCTAAGATCTTAAAGAGAGATCATGCAAGCTCATTTGCATGCCATTAGGTTAGTTGGACAATGCACTCAAATAGTGAATGCCACTGGAGTTATAGTGCCAGATTGGACATCACTCAGAATCTAAGCTCAGCCACATCCAGTCCTTCTACTGTCTGATGGCGAGCTGGAGCATAAGGGGGTGTATTTTCTGCCAAATTATGTTGCCCTTTAGTGTTTCACCTCTCTCAGTGATATGCAGAGAGGGTGAGTAGTGAGAGAAGTGTAATATGTGTGCTGAAACACCCTTTGCACAGTGGTCTTTCTGACTTACATCGTAAGATATATATTGTAAGTTCAGTCTTCTTTTATGATAGTAGGAAAGGGATTGATGGGCACAGACAGAACTGATTTGCCTAACTTTCCCTCAAAGCATCCAACAGTTAAAATTAGAAGGGACAAATTAAAGTAATAAATGTGGGGTCAAATAGGCAAGGAAGATACTTTTTCATCTTTCCTAAGATCTCAGATCCTCCCCAAGCCTGTTAATTGCAGGCTCTAGGCTGTTCTGATTTGCAGCCAGTGACACAGTTGGCTTCTGTAGACACAAGAAGGTCTCCATGGAGTCTGTGTGGAAATAGGAGCATCGGTCTCACGCTCAATTGTTCATCTTTCATTATACACCTCAGAATACATCATGAGGCTTGTAACTGTTGAGTCACATCTGGCCTGATGAAATAAATAATTCCCTTAAAATTTGGAACACCTCATTCAAAAGAAGCCTGTTCAGCCAGGAAGAAATAGAAGTGTCCCTGATCAACTGTAAACTGTTTTTCTGTGTGTGTGCATACACTCAGGTGTGCTGCTGTCAGATTTATGACGCAAATGAGTTTCTCACTTGTGATGGTGTGAATATTTGCTTACTTTTCTTCCAAGTGGTTCATAAAGAGCTGATGCGCTGGGGGCTACCTTGTGGTCTTGTCTCTTCTTTTAACTAGAAAGTCTTTTAGTTCTAAGAGGAGTAGTTGCCACGCAGGACACAAAGTATGCCCAGATCTGCTGTTACAGACATGGCTTTGTTCTTGTAGCTCCTAAAGCAGACTGTGATGTTGCTGTTGCATGACATGTGGCTGTAGATTCACATGGTATCCGGTGAAGATAATTATTCTCTCTTCTCTATATACTAGAGCAAGTATTCCCAAAATGTATCCTGCCCAGGGTAAGTACTTCTCTTTCTTTTGTTCTTTCTTTTCTCAAGTAAAGGTCAATGAGTATATGGGCTGCAGCTAGACTTCTTTCTGTCTGCCACTAGACACATTAGAGGGAGTTACCTGTCCTCTCCAGCATAGTGTCTCAGGCACATTTACAATCATGTGCTGTGTGAGGAATGCCTGAGAGCCCAGGATGTCACTGACAGATGAAATAGCAAAAATGGTTACAAACTTCATAGTAAGTGTAAAGCCATGATTTAAGTTACAACAATGATTTCTCACTTAAGTCTGGGAGTTCATCAGTAAGAAATGTCAGGGATTAAGGAAACTCTGAAATTATTAACCCAAGGAACATACGAGTGATTTTAATAACTCAGCAGGATCAGCACAACGTGGAGTGTTTCTGATGGAGGTGGTGGCTTTGAAAGTTTCCTGGGATATTTAGAAGACTTTACCTGGAACAGCCTTTGTTAGTTAAAGCCCATCCAGAAAGGTTGACTTAAAATAAAACAAATTAACAGAGGTAGTGCTGAAAGACTGAATGTGGGCACTCTTTGAAGGAGAGAAACTACAAAGAGCTCCCTGTTGGCACATGCTGAGACAAGATTTTATTTTCCTCTGTTCTGGTATCTCAAATAAATACTAGGAAATAAACCCAAAATATTCAGTGATGAGAAGGTTTTGGAAAAGTATGTGTTGGGTATAAGCTCGCAAAGTGCAAATTTAGGAAATTAGAAATCTTTTCCATGGTTTCCTATGGAAGCAGAAGCAAGAAAGTATTCTTAAGATGGCATTTTCACCTGGGGAAAAAGAGATGCTTCCTCATGAATTCTGAACTTGTGGTGAAGCCAGATTCTTAAGAGGCTATACTAGCATGGGGCTATTTACTGGGTGTCAGTGGGTACACTTTGACCAGGGCAGGCAAGGAAGAGTGAATATTGAAAAAGGATTACTTGTTATTTCAAAAGTTCAAATAACCGTAAACTTCAGGCTCTCCTTTCTGTATATTTATCCTTTTTCTCCATTTTCTATTAGATGAGAATTTAAAAGGAAACTCTTTTTTAGCTAAAGTAACATTCTGCAGCTGGTGGTGATATTTGTTTTCAGTCAGATGGATTGCTCAGGGCTTGAGGAAAATAAGACTAGGATGCCTTTGTTGGTGTTGGGGGAGTAAGGACTGTTCTAGGGGAGTAAGAAATGAAAGACATATTACATAGAAAAATGAGTTCAGAAGTTAAGGGAAGCTCAGAAATGTGTTCAAGATATAAGGTGTGCTTTTATTTCAAAATAGAAGAGCGTGATCCCAGAAACTTGAGACGTTCAGTATCTTATTTCATTGCCTTGCTGTGACGCTACACTGGATAGACTTGAAAACTGGATTTTGGCTGCAGACTACATGAGATGTGTGGGTAAGTCCTGGATGCTTCTAAGTGTATGTCAAAACAAAAACGTAACATACCCCCCAAAAAAAACAAAAAACAAACAAACAAAAAAACCATTTTTTTTCAACTGTAAACAATAGCTTGATTGGTGCTCCTCACAGGACAGAGAGATGTGGCTGTTGTTTGAGATGTATGTGCTTTATTTTTCTGCCTTCCTTGTTATTGGAAGAGAACTTCTGGGAAGACACCTGCTGAGGTATCAAGAAGGTTATACAGGGGAGGTTGCACGTAGAAAGGCCTGGAGGTACTCAGGAAAGCTGCTAGTTTTGGCTGGGTGCTTGTAGGGTTGCTTTTGAAAAGGAAGGAAAAGGGCAAGGAGAAAGGAAAGGAAGGAGAAAGGGGAGGAAAGAGGAAAAGGAGAAAAGGGCCAGGCAAGGCAAGAAGAAAAGGGGAAGGCAAAGGGAAATGGAAAGGCAAGGCAGTAGGTGAAAGGGAGAGGACAAGGAAAAAGCAGAGAAAAGCAAGAAATATGTGGGAAGAGGAATGTAGGAAGGAAAGGCAGGAAAGGGCATGTCTGTTGTTTTTGGGGTTTTTTGTTTGTTTTTTTCTTTGTAGTTTTTATTTGTTTGTTTCAATGAGCAAATGGAAAAGAAGAGGCTGGGGTTAGTGTTGCTGCAAGGGGGCTGCCCTGGAGCTGTTGAGTAAGGGATGATGTCTTCCCCAACCTGTGGGTCACTGGGGAGCCGTGCTTCATCTCTGCAATATCTCTGCCCTTCATATGCTGGCATAAAGACAGGTGCAGCTCCAGGTGATTCAAGGATAACTGCAGAAATCCAAGTTCAGGGAAATAGTAGGGGTTTCCTTCAGTCTCCAAGTGCGTGTGGTGTAGCACTGGCTTAAATTAATTAAAGAGTAGATAAGAAATGGAACTCATTTCAGTGAGTCTGCTCACATTTATCTTATGATGAGTAAATAGAAACCTTAAAAAAAGCACTGTCTGATCCACTTTGAGGAAATAAAAAAGACAAAAAATCAACCATGCAGTTCAGGTAATGGCTGCTGTACAAATTAAGTGAAACAATGCAGTAGGGATGAAGGTACCCAAAACATCCCCTGGGAAAACATTGTGGGTAATGGTTGATTTTTTTAGAATTCTTTTAATAATATCAGGAGCTGACTTAATGAATACTGAAGTTATTTCTTAATATATGTGATTATTTTTCTTCTTGTACCTTTTATATCTATTGTTTATACAAATTTAACTTGTAATAATGCCATGCTTTCATGTCTGCATATTAGGGGAAAGGGGATTTAATCTAAAAAATGAGGATTTTTGCCCTCTGGACTCCATCTGTGATTGAGATGTGGCATAGAGTGAGTGGTTTGGCTGGGGAGCCTTTTTTGTGGCTGCACATTGCTACAGTTGCATCCAATATCCCACATCCCATATCTCATGTCCCAAATCACATCACATTCTGTCTGCATCTTAGGGAGTTTATTGGGAGGTGGTGTTTGTTGAGGCTGAGTGGACAGGTGAGGAGCTGCAGATGATGTTGATCTTGGTGTTGCGATGGGTTCTGTTCTTATGATGATGTGAGGACTGGCTTGGTTTTTCCCAGCGGAGCATGGTGGTAGAAAGGCAGTCAGCGGCGTTCATCTCTTTGTCCGGTAGTAGTAGCTGGCACAGACACGTTTAAACCCTGCTTAGTGGGGAGCATTAAGCATGAAGATAATTATAATTACAATTTCACAGGTCAATATAATAAGCTCATTTACTGTCACCTTTTTTCCTGCACAGTGGTGTGTTGGTAAACCTACGATTCCTCCCATTCCTGCGGCTCGGGGGCACTCTGTCCCGCCTCTTGCGCTGTCTGCTGTGCCCCCGCCGGGCCCTCACCATCCTTGCGTCCACTCAGCCCCCCAGCTCCCTAGATACTGATGGGTCTGATGGTCTGAAAAAATACCTGGGAGAAGTTCCTTTGTTGAGCACATAGTGGGGACTCTGTTGCCCTAGTGATGGGGGGAGTCCTCCCTATGAGCTCACAAGGGCAGAGATGCTGGCAGCATCTCCCTCAGCATCCCAAGTAGTAGATCAGCCACCCAAACCCTTCCTATTCCCCCATTGTCACTCAGACCATGATCATGCCTTTCTTTATGCTTGGTGATGGAGAAGTACCTTTGGGATGAGTTTTTGGGAGAGGGAGCACTGAGACATCACATCCTGTCCAGTGGTAGCCGATGAGCATAGAAGCTGCCAGTGTACTGACAGCCAAATTACTGGCCTGACTTCTTACTTGGGGTTTTCTGCAGCGCATATTTTTGGCCTGCAGGACACAGCATTTCGAGCTTCCCTCGTTACTATGACCTCACTGCCACTGTTTCTCTGTTAGTAAACATCATGGAATCATCAAAGTTGGAAAAGACTTCTAAGATCATCTAGTCCAACCATCCCCTTACCATAAGTACTTCCCACTAAACTTATGTCCCCAGGTGCTACATCTACCCTTTACGTAAACACCTCCCAGGATGGTGACTCCACCACCACCCTCGACAGTCTGTTTCAATGCATTTGGAGAAGAAATTATTTCTAATATCCAACCTGGACCTCCCGTGGCACAACTTAGAGCTTTTATCTCTTGTTCTATTGATGTTACCTGGGAGAAGAGGCCAACCTCCACCTCAGCACAACCTCCTTTCAGGCAGTTGTTGAGAGTAATAACATCTTGCCTGAACCTTCTCCAGACTGAAAAATCCCAGTTCCCTCAGCCACTCACCATAAGATTTGTGCCCCAAACCCTTCAAAGCTTTATTGCCCTTCTCTGAACCCATTCCAGGACCTCAATGTCTTTCTTGTAGTGAGGGGCCCAAAACAACACAGTACTCAAGCTGCAGTCTCTGCAGAACTGAATTTAGGGAGATGATCACCTCTCTGGTTCTGCTGGCTACACAGTTTCTGGTACAAACCAGGGTGCCATTAGCTTTCTTAGCTACCTGTGCATCCTGCTGGTTCATAGTCAGTTGAGTTCCTACCAACACCCTCAGATCTTTCTCCTCCATGCAGCTTATCAGCACTTTTGCTTGTGTACCATGCTTTTACCTGGCCACCTTATTTTTGAGTCTGTCTTCTGCTGTGTTCCTTGAAGCAATTGAATTTCCACCCCACCACTGGTGGCCACACTTGGGTGGAAATCCGCTACCTCCACTTCTGCACTTTCTGAAGTGCACCCTCACTGTGCGCTTGTGTGACTGGTTCTAATGTGGTAGCATCAGGTAGTGATGCAGTGGGGTAGCTGTTGGTTTCCACTACTCATATGTCCCCAAGGAAGCAAAATGAGAGGGTTTGCCTTAGTGTGCCACCAAATAGCTCATCTCAATGCTTCACCCAGAGTTTTATGCAGTATTTCCTATCAATTTCCTTTTCAAAGCACATTTCTAAGCAAATAAATTACAAAAAATAAAATAAAATAAAAATAATAAATAAATAAATAAATCCGTTCAATAGAAACTTAATAGCTAGAATGTAGACGAGTTAGGAAAGTCTCTGGGTAATTTCCTAACTTTCTTTGGTTCCAAAAACAGTCTCCAAATGAGTGAACTGGAGCTACAGAGCCACTGGAATGCCCCTGCACCAGGCAGTGTACACGACTGTTACTGCTTGTTGGATTCATTTATGGCTTTTTATGGGCAGATGAATGTTCATCTTGCAGGTGTGGGGCTGGTTTAGGGTAGAGCTCAGCTGTTGACCACTTCTTCCCTGCTTAGCACCAGAGAGTAAACTGTGAAGCACCCCTGGTCAGCAGGGGTTCATGAGTAATTATTCTAAAGCTATTTTTAGCAGATTTCCATGTTTTTCTTATTTTTTTCTTGACAATTGAGAGAATAGGTGGCAATTCAACAGTGTGCCATGGGGAAATTACAGCCTGAATCACATAGGATAGTCACAGAAGAGACAGACTATCGGTGTTTATACCAAAATAGCCTATTATCCAGGTGTCTTCCACAGATAAATGGTAATCACAACACTGCTCAGCTCTCTAAAGGTCATGAGTCCTTTTGAGTATCCAAGCTACATCACGTTTTGTTATGTTACTATTCTGCACATCTGAAAAGATTGTCACCATCCTACATAATATGTCAGCTGGCATATTTGCTTCCATTGAACATCTTACAGGGAAAAACGCTTTGCATTTTGTTTCATTTCCCAGCCATGGTGCAAGCCATCTGTCTTCCCAGCGCTGACACCCACCAATCATGAATTTCCAGAAGAGCCACTTCTGTCCTCACAAAGACACTTACAGTGTGATCCCTAGTGCTTGTTAGGGTTCGTGGGATGTTTTTCCTATGCATCTCCTTCTGCACTGATGTAGGGCAGGAAAATCCTACGTGGGGTCCTATAGCAACATGCTACCATTTTCCCTTAGTTAATTATTAGAATCAATCCCAAATTGGATGTGCTGGCGCACTGGGCCAAGGGTGCTCACCCCCTGTTCTTCAGCCGGGATTAATAATTCAACCGGTGACACACAGAAGCTCCATATAAATGCTGGGCTGGATTTCCAACTGCTGCTGTTTTTGCACTGAGAGGAAAAGCAGTGGGGGTGACCACGCACTGCTGTGGCTCCACCACACCATGAAGGTGGCTGTTACCTTCCTGCTGCTGCTCTTTGTAGCAACTCATGCCGAACACCGAGGTAAGGGTGCTTACTCTCAAAATCCTTGTACTGCTGTGACTGAAATGGATTTACTGCCCTGTGCTACGTAGGGTCTGTGATACTGTACATATTTATGTATTAATGATTTTTGAGCTTCTAAAGAAGTTCAAAAATGAGGTTTATCATCCCCATTTATTTTTCTGTATGGAGCCAAGTGAATTGAACGTCTAGAATTGTTCTCTCTGCTCAGAAATGTAGGGAAGCATAGATCTGCCCCAAAAATCCTGTCCAAATGTATGTTTTCACTGCTGGATTCTGGAAATAAAAAGGAATTCAAGGCGCTCACACCTACAGCAGGACAGACTGGTGTTCATGTTAGGATAGCCTGTGGGTTTCCTTTCAGAGACCACTTCCCCAGTAACAACAGCAACAAAATTCTAAACCATCACAGCGGAATGTTGACTGCTCCTCTTCATCCCTCCCTGCTTCAGAGATGTGGTCTTCTCTGCAGAATTGCCAGGATTTGTAGCTCTTATGTTTAGCTGCACAGCTTTCTCTTGCTTTTCTGTTCCTGGAGCTTTGCTTGGTTGCCAGTAGATAACTCCCCCCAAATGGCCTCTGATTTCATGCTGGTTTACCTTCTTAAAAAACTTACCCTTTTTTTTCTCTTTCCATTGCAACCTTGTAAAATTACTTTTTTTTCCTTCCCTCTTTCTGAAGCAGTTTGACCTTTGGCTGATACATCAGTATATAACCCCACGGCTTGGGTAAAATGACCTTGCACCACACTGGTGGAGGCAGGGGCTAACAGACTGCAAAAACACAGAGATTTGCAGCAGCACAAGAGATACGGACAGGAGAATGCAGCTGTGACTGAAAGCCCTGGGGGAACAAGGGAGATCGTTCTGGTCCAAAAGCCCCATGAGAATCATGTTGAAGTTGCAGCAGAGAGGCCAGCAGGGTATCAGTGTTTACCCTGCTGGTATCAAAGTCTAAACGATGCCTTTTGCAGCAAAAAGTCAATACTATTTCCAAGGAATGCAAGAGTGTCTGGGGATGTGTTTGCTGCCACCTGCCTCTGACCTCTTCAGCTCCAGTTTAAAACCAACACTGCCTGCTTCACCCATACAGAGTGGGCAAGGGGCAAGTGTGCTTTTCCCACAGCTCTGCCAACTTCAGGGAGGATTTTTCCATGTCCCCTTTCTCTGGATGCAAACTGCAGCAGCAACCAGGGTACATCAGCTGCTTCCCTAATACATGGTAGGTCTGACATGAGGGGAGAAGCTGCTGCAAAAGAGAAGACAACCCTTGAGTAAGGAATAGAGCAAGATTTACATTCTTGAATACAACTGTTGAGAAAAGAAATGAGAAGTGAGAATAAAATACAGACATAGAATAAACTTCTCTGGGTAAGTTTATGGGACGAAGAGTAACACCATCACAACTCCTCATCATAAAGTATTTAATAATAGCTTTGCCTTGCAAAAAGAGAAGGACATAAGTTATTTTCTGCAGTAGATTCAGTGGAGCTGAGCAGTAAAAAAAGGTCACTGGGGAGGAGGCATCCGCTTAAGCAGAATCAGCGAACTGACCCCCGCTCTTCCTTTTTCCGTGTTTACAGGTAGACCATATGTTCGTGACAAAGTCTGCCAAGAGTTCAGGACCATGGGGAAGGATGACTACCGAACCATGTAAGCACCTCCTACAGTATTTACCCTCCTAATAAACTTAGCACATAGATCTCCTCATAATTAAACCTCAGAAACCTTAGAAACAGGCAAATTTATTTGCTCATTTATTTATTCCCTGCAAATGAGGGCTCCTATTGCTTTAATGTGCCTGTGTACTGGAGAAAGGCTTCCTTTGTGGTTGAACTCCACAAAACAGCTATGTGGTCAAACAGTGAAGAGCTAAAGCACACCCAAGGCCTGCTCTAGGCAAAGACCAGCCACCTCCAGCCTGGCAGTGCTTTTTCAGAATGTGCCATTGGTTTTTGAAGGACTAGTGCTGATGCTGTCCAGGTGGTTTTGTTAGACTGTGTTTCCTCAGGCTGATGTTGATGCAGGATTTTAGGAAATGCAGTGTTCATCCCCTTGTCATTTCTGCTCCCAGGGCCCTCATCATGAACAGCAGGAAGTTCTCCAATGCTACCTTTGAGGAGATCAGCCACCTTGTGAATGAGATTGTCTCACTGGCAGAGACCTGCTGTGCTGATGGTGTTGACCCTTCCTGCTATGATGCTGGGGTATGTTGACCACAACCAGCCAGTGGTCCCTAAAACTGTGGGTGCATTTGATTCAGGGGAGTGTTCTCCAGCGCTGGGCAAGCAGCATCCTCTCTTCCCACAGTCTTCAGCCCTATCAGCCAAGTCCTGCAGCCCTGACTCGCCTTTCCCTGCCCATCCGGGGACAGCTGCCTGCTGCCTCCACCAAGGCTTGGAACAGAAGCTGTGCCTGGCTGCCCTAGAGCACCCACCACGCCAGCTGCCTCACTATGTTGAGCCTTCCAATGAGGAACTCTGCCAGGCATTCAAAAAGGACCCACGGGACTTTGCTGACAGGTAAGGGCCAACAGGCTGAGCTGGGCTGGAAAAAGTGTTCATTCTTGCTTTGATGACAAGCCAGGGTGCACACAAGCTGGCCAAAGTCTGGGAAACAGTAGCTGAAAATTGGAAAGTAATCTGGAAGGGTTCTTGATGTTTATCTTAAAGCCTATCCTTTTATTTCTGGGATGGAGTGAGAAAGTGTGCATCTCCATCATTTAGGGCCACCAAGCTCTCTGCCAGGAGTAACCATGTCGCTTTGCAAAAGTGCTTTGATAATAAAAGCACTGTATTAATTGCTGCAGCTATCTACAGGGGCAAGGAGGTGATAATCCCTGTAGCTCACACCACTACACATCTCTCTCCATCTTGCCCCTGTGCCACTGTCCAAAGCAGTAGCAGCTGCCTTTGCCAACCCCTTTCTGGGTCTACTGGTACATCCAAACAAAATGTTGGTGTATTTTGCATTTGTGCAGGCCCCAAGGATAGGATTATACAAAATGAATGAGAGATGGGGGTGGCCATGCAAGTGGTTAGAGAGGGGCTATCAGGTGGGTTGATGGATTGATACATTAAGCCAGCAGCACCAGAGGGTTCCTGCAGGGCTGACATCCACACTATGTTATAACAGCACCTGGTCCTGGGGTATCTGAGGGTTTCCTCTGACACAGGTACCTGCACGAGTACGTTAGTAGCTATGGCCAGGCACCCTTCCCCGTGCTTTTGGGCTCTACCAGGAACTTCCTCTCCATGGTCTCCACCTGCTGCATATCCCCATCACCCACTGTCTGCTTCCTGAAGGAGGTGAGTCTGTCCCCCACGGCCTGCTTTTCTCTTTTGCTCACTTACCCTATGGATTCCCACAGCCAAAGGTGGCTCAGCCCTGGCCCCACTCATCCTCAGCCAAGCAGCATGAAGCTGCTGTTTATTTCCAGGAGGTTTTCTTTTACTTTTGTTCTCAGTATTGGGGATTTTCAAGTTAAATTGCTGGTCACCACGTTGAATTCCCAGATACATGTGAATTTGTTGGGAAATCCACACAGGTGGTGGTGGGACAATTTTCATGAAACGCTAATTAGCTTCAAAACCCAGCATGAGAAGAACCGTTGTTGCCTTTTACAACCAGTAGTAAAAGGAGGCTAAATTACAGGCCTTCTCAGAGCATACCCAAGCAGCAACTCACCAAGTACAGTATTTTTTACCTTGCCTTTGGAGAGGTATCCATTTTTCCTGAAGGATATCTGCACCCTGCCATCCACTCTCTACTGCTATGTACTCTTCTTTTTGCAGAAACTGCAAAGAAAAACTCTTTCCCTACTCACTTTGATGTCGAACAGAGCTTGCTCTCGCTTAGCAGGATACGGGAAGGACAAAATGAAGTTCAGGTAAAAAGGGATAAAGTGTTTTCTGCTTTTTAGATCAGGTTAGATGGGGAGTGCTTTTCTATTTCAGATGGTAGTTCCTTTCTGGTTTTCATCAAGATATATTCAGGCAAAGATGGAGGTTACCTCCACAAAATAAGGCTGGTTGTTCTGTGCTGCACTCGTGGATGGTATGCTCAGTGTGTGGAAAAGGCAAAAGTACAGATACAGAAGTACTAGACGTGCTTATGGTTTCTACTTAAGCTTGTGGAACAGATAGGCTGAAATTCTTCAGTTCCCTCTATGCTTTGTGTCTGCACAGCTACCTGACCATGCTTGCCCAGAAGGTACCAAGTGCTTCATTTGAGGACCTTTCTCCTCTGGCAGAGGATGCAGCTGAGGTGTTCTCCCAGTGCTGTGACTCGTTGGCTGAAGACTGCATTCAGCAGAAGGTAGAACAGTCCTGAGCCACCTTAGGTCTGGGAGGCTCCGTGAACAGGACACCAAACTTTGTATTTCCTCTCCTCCTCCCTCTGCAGTTGTCGGAACACACCACAAAGATCTGCACCACGCTGTCCGCCAAAGACGAAAGGTTTGCTGACTGCTGTGCAGGAAAAAACATTATGCAAAACTACTTCTGCATTTCTGCCTTGCAACCAGCTGTGGCCCCCAAACTGCCTGAGCTGCAGAAGCCAACCAACAAGCAATTGTGTGACGATAATGGGCCCCTCCAAACCAGAAGGTCCGTACTCCAGTTTCCACTGCATCTTGTTTCCTTACTCCTTCTCTTCATTACATAATTTAATTATTATTGGAATTTTTATCACAGTAGCCTAAAGAGAGGAGAAGAGTATGGAAGTGCATTCTGTACACTGCTGCTGCATTCAAGAGCAGGCAGCTTTGATGGGAACAGCCAGTGCTAAATATTAACTTGTTTTTCCTGCCATGCTGCAGGTACATGTTTGAGCTGGCACGGAGGCACACCAATGTCCCTGATGTCTTCCTTGGCAAGCTGTATGATGCCTCTGAAAATGTCATCAAGGAGTGCTGCTCTGCCAAGGATGCGTCCACCTGTCTTGACAGCAAGGTAGCTGGGAGGGGCACCTTTTGTTTTACACAACATAAACTTCCTTGACATTGTCCACTGCCTCCCTCTCCAGCTCCCATATCCCCCCAGAACCTATGTATGTACGGTCCTGTTTATAGAAATTGCCCTCTCTTGTGCCACACAGCGTCAGCAGATGGGAACGGAGCTGCCTGCCTTCCTGGAAAAAGCCAACCAGCTCTGTGGGCAGTACACTGAGCTGAATTTCCTTGACTTCAAGAAGAGGTAAAGGTTCCTCACCCTCTGCTGGTGCTCCTGGAAATGCATGCTTGATTTAGCCAAAATCTGGCACCTGAAATCTGTCTGCATGAACTTAATTTCTCCCATGGCATCATAGAAACGTTCCCCACAAACCACATCACCCAATTTTGGCGGTGCACTGTGGTTTGGACATTAAATGCACCAGGATCCTTACAAAAGCCCTCACCCCACACTGACATGTTCTCTTGTCTGGCCCCAAATTTCAGGCTGAGGGACAGCATCAGGCAAATGAGGCCAGATGCTAGCCCCGAGCTGCTGACACAGCTGACAGATCAGAGAGCTGATTTCGCCTCCACGTGTTGCCCAGCGAACTCGCCACCACTTTACTGTGCTGCGCAGGTAGGGCATCTCTCACCACCCAACACTATGCATGAGACAGTCACTTGCCCTGGGCTTGCCAAACTTTGGTTCTTTCTCCCCTCTTGCAGGTGACTGCAGAGCTGGCAAGTACGTGCAAGCAGGGCTCCTGCATGCTGGTCTAGGTGTGGGACAGTGAAAAACAAGGTGAGAGGTCCAGCTGGAGGATACAAAATGCTGCTGTTGTCTGGACCAGCTTGCAGCCCCCTAACTGATACTGCAGCCACAATAAACGTATTTTAAAAAACACTCTTGCCCTGGGGCGCACACAAACTTTGCTTTCTGTGTGGTTGCACTCTATGCCGGGTTGCAAAGGTACTGCTCCCAGACAGGCCGTAAAAGTTGTGAACATGTTCATGTTCTGAGCAGTTAGGCAGGAAAATCAAAATCACATGTCAAGTGCCCACAGAGGTGGGGTTGCTTTCTGACTGTTTGGATATTGTCACTGTGGAAGACGGCAGTAACATCACAAGTTGGGCTGTCTGTCCGAAATAAGGCAGCTCAAGTTTCAGCAGTTGCCAAGAGATGGCGCCTGTAACCCAGGGAAGTGAGGAACGTGCCGTGTCTGTAACATCTCCAGGCCTTGCTGCTTCCCAAAGTGGGCATGGCGATGCTGCTGCCAGTGCTCCCAAAAAGGGATCTGCACAAGGCTACCTTCACCACACTCCAAATAAATCTCCATGTCAGAAGACTGGGAAAAGTAATGCCACATCCCTGTTGCCTGTGTGGACTCTTAGAAGGAAGGGATTCATTTTGATCCTGTTTTTGGCTGATGGTACCCTTTGCCACCTGTAAGGAACTTCTAAAATGAGAATTGAGCTCCAAGTGCAGACCTTGGCTATGCTGGATAAGATCAAGCCTCACAAGATATTGTAACAGCATCACAGAGCTGAGATTACTTGTGAAAATGAACATCTTTCTTGACAAGACTTAGTGCTAGCAGATTTCCTGTGAATTCAGAAAAACAAACCACATTAATGGCAATCTTGTGGCAGCCATACATCAGGGTCACCAAGCTCTCCATACATGAAGATTATTCTCTTCTGCTGCACGCAAATCCTTGCACAAACCTTTACTGAACTGGGTTAAAAATGCATTGTCCCATCCTTGTCAGCTCCAGCTTAGCATTCCCTGGCTGCTATGGAGACTCTGACAAGTAAATCTCACTTCACAGCCCCTCATTTTTGGTGCCAAAAAGGGATTTTGACAGTAGGTGATGGGTCTTTTTTCAAATACTAATTTTAAAGGTTTTAAACACAGCCCTAAGCATCCAACTTTGCCAGACATTACATGAGCTCTGCTTACCGCTTCTCAGTCCTGTGTCTTCTTCATGAGACCAGGCACCATCCCAGCTCACACCACAAGGAGCAGGGTGAGGGAGCTGCTGTGGGACAGCAAGGAGCACCAGTGCCTGCCCTTGTGATGGCAACACTTTGCGTTGGCCAGCAGATACTGTTTTGGGTCTCGGGCTATCCAAAAGTGGGGATGAATGGGATGGTGGTCGTAAGTCACATTTTGTCCTCTCGCCCACAATTGTCCTCTCGTCACATCAGCCATGTTTCCTCATAGACCAAAGCCACCTTTCTGTGCTCTGTATTTGTGGACAGTTTGCAGGGTTGGGAAATATTATTGCTTTATTTTTCGGTGCTGCACGGATGCCATTTAAGAAATAAAACCATCCTTTCACACTGACCTATAGTGTCATTCAGGACCAACACTAACCCAGTGTGAGGTCAGCATTTCTTTTATGGTGTTTGAAAATGGACATTTCTGTTTAGCATGATCATCCCATGCCATGGTGGTCCCAGTCTGCCTTGTCTCCAGTGCCATGGAGTGTGTTTCCCCATGCAGCAGGAGGGGGCGAGACAGAGCAAAGTCATGCCAGAAAGGCTTTACCCCATTGCTTTCCCAAGCAAAATCACTTTTCTCCTCTGATTTATTTGTAGAAAAGCCACAACATTTGGTGTCCTGGAACCACCACAGGGCTCAGAGCAGAGCAGTAGGAGTGGACTTCACAGTGTGACCCCAGAGCAGTCCCAGGCATTGCCAAGGTATGTTCACATTTGGGCTTCATAAATACCATCTAGTCGAGGTCCCTCCAGCCTCTTTGGCATCTCGTGAGAGTCCTACCAGCACAGCAGCTGAAACCAGTGTACTTTTAGGTGCCTTTACATGTGGGAAATTTAATCTCCTTATTACCTTATTGTTGCTGCAGCACGTGCCTGTCTCTTTATTCTGACTGGAAATGTAAATAGCCTGACAAGTAAATAGCATGGTTTTAATTGTAGTGACTAAGCTCTGTGCAGTATTTCATATCCAAAATATATCTCTATAGATTAAACTTGTTTCTAGTATTGTTGCTTAGGAAAAAAGGGAAAAAAACAACAACACCTGTTGTTAATTGTAAGGAGAGCTAACATTTATTTCTGAGCAAGTGAAAGCTTTCCAAATGCCTTTTATTTTTTCAGTTAAAATCTGGATTAGCTGCCTTTCTGTCCCGAGGCATTAGCTGAAAGGGTGATTGTGGTAGAGAATTTTCTTTGCTTTTTTATTCCTTGTGGATATGGCAGAGTCAGATCCTACAGTAATTCTTTACTATTGCAAAGTGACACAGTATTATGGCATGAGGAATTAAAGTGAAGAAAACCAATGTCAGCCCCTACTTTTGCACCAGGTATTGTAAGCGGTGACCTTCACAGGGTGTGAACTGACATAGTCATGCATCTTTTATTGATGAGCTTTGGTTGGAAGGGAGCGTTTACATCAGAATCCAAATGCATATCAAACAGTCCTTGCAAAGAGCAGGGGCACTGTCTGCCGTTCCAGGAAGATAAAACTTTGCCAGTAACAAAACTCGCGTTTCCAGGGAATCTTTGGTCTCTTAATGTGAACTCGCCTTAAAAAATACTGTATGTGGGTCCTAATAGCCTCAGATTACAGAGACAGAAAGCTCACAACACTTCATCAGTCCCCAATACAAAGTACCCATCTAGACATATAAGTCAGGCTGTTTATTCCCTCCCAGTGACCTTGAAGCAATTCTATGACGTCTGCTGGGTCCTCTTGTTTTGTAGACATTGGGTAATCTCCCTTTGGCCTTTTCTGTTTAAAAGTCAAAAGAAGGCTTCAAAATATGAAGTGGCACACTTCAGCAGCACCGGAGGTCCTTCTGAACTCTCCCTGCAGGTATCCCTACCTAATTGTCCCTGAGTAAAAACAAGTAGTTGAAATTCCTTCTCCTTAAGCTGCAGTGCAGGGACCCTTCTGCACTTCCATGGAAGTGAAAGCTGAGCCATTTCATTTCCTTTAATGTATCATCTAGCTAAATTGGCTGTACGATAAATGGGCTGTGGTAAAGCCAGAAACTCCCTAACCATGAGGCTTTTCTCCTTCATGCAGAAGGGCATCTTGTTATGGAAAACCGTGCTGCACCCTCAGGTCGTGCTTGTATGTTCTCCATTGCTAACGTCACCTCTAATCCAACATAGGGAATGTGAGGAATAAATAAGCTTCCTGTGCCATATTTTCTTGTTCATGCTTACCTGTCTCTCCCCATTATTTTTATATGCATACATATGTATGTGTGTATGTTTTAAGTACTAATATAAAAGTCTGGGGGAAGTGCCAGTGGCGAACAGAGTGGGAAGGCAAAGGTGTCAGTGCTGGATCAAAGACCATAGTAATGTGTTGTAATTACAAAATACTGCAACAAACAAAATCAAATGTTCTAGGTCAGCATGACATTAGCAAAAAAAACCAAAAAACCAACCAAACAAAAAAAAACCCAAACAAACAATAAACCCCCCCCACACACACACTCATTGTGGTAAAAGGGATGTTCCTAAATGTGACAAGATTAAGCTGTCATCACTTTATTCTGTGCTGAGCCTAGAAAGGTTATGCTGACCCACTGGATGCGGTGCAGAAGCCAAGTGTTTGGAGGTGACCCCTCCAGCTTCAGGGATGTATATCTCCACAGTGGGGAAATGAGACACAAGATGTTTCTAATCCCATCATAGAAAGAAATCATTATATTCTCTCAGATGGCTGTAGTGGTGGCTGCTGGGACACCAGTCAATAAGCAGGCTTTTGATTTACAAGGTATAAAATATTCCCCTTCAGTATGGTATGGTAATACATGCCTATTGTGAAGAATTTCTTTTGCTCATGCAGGAGTTGATGTCTTGCCTCAATCCTCAATGAATACTATAGTTCAATAAAATCAGGCCTTCGCCTATTTTTACCTATAGATTTGACAACATGATACAAAATTGCTCCTGCTCTAAGTAGAGGTTTTCATTCATATTTGAATCAGCTCCATTAAAATAATCTGTGGTGCTTTCAACTGCTACTAAAATCTCTCCAAGGAGGAAAACATACTGTTGTCATTACTGTTTCTGCACTTCATACGAGTAAATCTGCTTGAAAAGAAAACAGAGGGCAAAAACAATGCTGACTTAATAAGAATCATATCACCTTTTTTTTTTTTTTTTTTTAATTTTACACAAGTGTTTTCATTCAGAAGTTAATTTATTACAAGCAGCAATAAAATTCTATAACTAATATTCCCAGAAAAAAAAGTTGTTACAAGTATTTTAACAAGTATCAAGGGCCTCCTGGTTAAATAGAGAAGATATGAGACAAGAGTTTCATTGAAGGACAGACAAACAAGTATGCTAATCCCAACTGTACAGCATGAAGAAGGACCAGCATGCAACATGAATAAAGGAGAGATAATCAGAAAACAACAAAGTCAGAGAGGAGCTACATGATTTACAGCAAAATGCCTGTTTTGAAACATGGTGGTCTGAAGTTGTGAAGTGGCCTTATACTCTTGAACAACTGAAAATGAGATCCTTAACAGTGGACAAATCTGTAGCCTGAGTGAAAATGAAAATCCCGATCTACCTGGAGGAAACTAAGAACAGAGATACACCTCCTTTTTTTCCTGAGAAAAGGCTGCCCCATATACATCCATGTGGTCTTGTACACACTTGTTACTGGCTGAGCAATGGCAATGCAGAAACAAACAGTTGTCTCTCACATCCACGATGGCTGAGCAATGGCAATGCAGAGACAAACAGTTGTCTCTCACATCCACAATGGTCAAACCCATTAGATCATTAACACAAGCTTAGTTGTGGGATATTGTACTTCACCAGAGATTTCTTATCCTTCGGAAACATGGAAACAACTTCACTTCCCATCTCCAGCATCTGTCATTCACATCTGTATTTCCTGAAGCCGCACCGCCATGTTAAAAACAGAAAAACCCAAAACCTTGTAATGCCTTTTTCCTGTTTTAGCAACAAAACAATAGACCCTGCAGAGTCAGTGCAGTCCTGGTGGGTGTCTAATTGCCATAATACCACAGAGCAGCTCTTACTCACTGACTGTGGGCTGACTGCTCCCCAAAGAGGCTCCATAAGGAGGCCTGCACTGACAGCTCAGCACAGGTATTGAGACAAACAGAAGCTCCAGAGAAGAGAGAGAAGGCTTTGAGCAGGAAAGGTTTGTAGAATTGGTACCTGTCAGCTGTGTCCTTTGAGCCATCACTGAGATCTCCTGTGCTGTGCTGAGGCCTTCTGGGCATCTCACTCATGAAACCTAATTTTTTCTGTTCAGGCTTTGACAACTCCTCTTATTTCATGTGTCTGCACTTCTGCTGAGTCACAAGAAACCATTCAAGCAAATTTCAAAGCTGTCCTTTTCAGCTGGTCATCAGCTGATTGTTTATGAACGCAGCAGAAAATGGAACAGAGTTCAGATGGATCACATGCTACTTGTATTGGATGTCTCTGTCATTTGTAGGATGCTGGGTTTTCAGCTGTGGGGCGTACATCAAAAGCGTTAAAAAGTAACCCACCAGAAGTACTTAGATGACAGGAAAGTACCTGTGGGAAGAAACCCATCTTAAAACAGAAGACAGCGCAATTACTAGCATTATCCCATAAGACTTTAGAGCAGATTATTTTACCGACTATTTAATGTCAAGTGTTACGAATTCTTTGGCAATTAACCAGCCTAGAGCTGTAAGATGTTAAGATACTAGGTAAGTAAGTGCGGCAGGAAAATGTTCTGTTTTCTTTATTCACGAGTAAGGAGCACAGTGGATCATAATGATCCATTCAGTGACCTCAGGAGGAATCTTACCAGTGAGACAAAACGCCCGACACAGTGAAAGCAGCTCTTAAGATAGATAAGCCTTTCAGAAGATACCAGGCCCTGTTTAAATACTTCAGACTTTTCTGATGCCAAGCCATGCAAGCTGGTCATGGCTTACTGTTAGTGTTGGTGAGCTGTATCTTACTCTTTTCACTCATGCACTTTCCACGTGGCATTGAGCATTGTCCTGGTTGCAAGGCCACTGTCACACAGCCAGAATGGCGACAAAAATGAAAATAAAAGGGTCACAGCAAGTGGCTTCAGGATGGAAGCAGCTGCAGGCCTTCACATGGGTTACAGCAGCCTGTACCTGCAAGCACAGTGACTGCTGGCTAAAGTAGAGCTGTTGCCACACTAACCTCAATGTACATGCCTTTTTCTTCTAGCCAATGGGAATTCCTGAAACGTTTTCCAGCCATTTATTGCAATACAAGTTAATGTTTAACAGGCTCAAGTCTAGCCTTCAGTGGGGCATTGAACTGGCTTCACAAGGGAAAAATAGTGCAAGGGCCAGACTTCCTAGATGTGCTGAAGTGGAATAGGATGTTTAAAGGTGGTGAGAAATTTCTTGAGCCTTCAGTTTAACATGAGCACTTTTCACAGAGAGAAAATATTGTCACTGTGACCAACTGTGAGTAGCCAGAGTAGTGCAAGCATGAGGAATGTATGAAGAAAGAGGAGAGCAAATCCCTTGGTGCCAGATACTGGACTTCTTTGCATGTTTTTTTTCCACATGGTTATTTGCTTTGTTTCCTTCACATGAAAGTCCCCACACAGTGGTTCTTCCATTACATGCCATCACAAAATATTGAAGACCTACTTGCCCATCTTTCCAAGTGAGTTTTCAGCTTGTGTAAAATAAGCTTACCTCTTTCTCTTTGGGGCTGTGCATGCAAGAGGACTGAAATTTTGTTGAAAATCTGAAATGTTGAAATCAGAAATTAACATCGCCGCCGGAACCAGACAGACTGGCAGACACATAGCTGTTATGAGCAAAAGAGGAGGAGAGTGCAAAGGAGACCGTCATACAATTGGTGCTGAAGATCAATTGTAAATTGCATTAGTGCGTTAGAGGCATGCACCTCATGCATGTATCTGAGCTGAAAGGGCAACATTTCCTCTTGAAGCACGCTGAAAGCTCTGTTTTCATCAAAGTTGTGTAGGAAAGGGTGTATTTTTTTTGTTCATTTGGTTGTTTATTTAAGCCAAACACATTTCAAATCCTCTGAAGTCTTTATAAAACAGAAGAGCAGTTAACCTAAGTAAATCATGCCTGCATAAACAAGACTTCCAGTGGAATAACAAGACATTAAAAAACAAACAAAAAAAGCCATAAAATCTGAGAAACACGGAAAAGATCCCTTCATGCAGCATTTCAGCATTTCACTGGCCAGCTGCTGGCAGAAAGCCATCATAGTACTTCTGCTGTTAGGAGAAGCAGAGTCTTAGCTCCATCTAGAGACTCAGGCCAGCAGCTGCCTGCTTGAACAGGCACCAAATTCACACTATATTCAACCTACTATGGGAAGCAAGTTTGAACATTCAGGTGCTCTTGCAGATTACATCGAGTACATCTCTGCTAGCGCACACTCTAGCATGCCCATGTCCTTCATGAGAAGATGTGCTCAGGTCAAATTAAAGATTCCACAAATTAATTCTTTCAATCCAGCAAAACACTCATCTTTGAGGCATTATGAATAGCATGTTGTGGGGACCTGTTCAGATATGTCCTCATCTCTGGTAATTGGTTGCCTAAGAAATCTTACACATGAGCCTGTTGGTAGAAAATAATTCAAGGTGCTTATCTACCAGACCTTTATATTATTCACTCTTTCTCTCCTTTTTTTTTTTTCTGATAGAGCACTTGATTTCAGTCCTTCTTCCTGCTGTGATGCTTCATCCTCTGCTCTTGTTTTTTTCCTGCTTATTCTTCCACTCCCAGATGTACATAGAAGAGGAAAGAGACCACTTTTTCATTATTTGAGTTTCTATTGGCTGATGGAAGGGCTAAGTAACTTCTGTTGCTCCTTCACTTCAGTTTTCCTTGAAGCAAAGAGAATTTATTTGCTGCTCAGAAAGAAAGCAAGAACAACAGCATTAAGCTCATATCCCCTACCTTAAACAAGTGCATTTTCCTTGTAGTCCTGCCCAGACAAGAAGTTTCCCACTGAAGTGTGAAACAGATGGACAAGCAAAATTCTGATTCACCATTTTAGGTATCTCACAGTCAGTGTGAGAGGAGATACCAAACAGTTCAGTTAACCTGTGCATCACCTAAGACCCTTATCTGTAAGGTGAAAGGCATCATATTTCTTTAGTATGTGGCTTTTCCTTTTTAATCCTCAGTGGTTTTTCTACTCTTCTAAACTTGCACATGACGATGTCAGCAGAGAGAAGAGGGATACTGTTAACCATTTTTCTGCAATTGCCTTTGCCTCTCTCCTGAGAAAGCCAGGTTAATTGGCAAAGGCTAATTAAAAAATCATAAACGCTGTATTTGCTTGTTATTTCCAGGGCCAGGTTTCTTAATGTCAGTACCAAATACTTGTCTCATTGTGATGTTACATCTTGGGTTTGTGCAGAAGTATGAAGATTCAGAATCACTCTGAGACTATTACTGCACATATAGCGTCCTCATTTGGTATGTAAAGCTTTTGTAGAGTAAAAGCTGGACAGCTTTGAGTCGTGTGACTAAAGCTAATGCTGCCTGCTCTCACACCTGGAAAACTGTGAGGCCAAGTGCATTTTATTTGTACAAAGAGATCCATATCCATCATAATAACAACTTGTAGGCTTGCCTACAGTATAAATAAAAAGGGTGGTCAGGCACTGGAATGGACTATCCAGGGAGGTCCAGGTTCTTGACCCCCCTCTTCCCCAGGTCAGTATGATGGTCTACACATCCTAAAAACCTTGGTTAACCTGAAACTGTACCAAGCAATTATAGGTAATGCTACTAATGTGTGGGATGGCGTAAAGCACCTCCAACACACATCCAGTCCTTGACTGAAAGGAGATGGTGAGGTATAGGGAGAAGAAACCACTGCTGAGGTACAAACAGATGCAGTAAGTTGCTCATGCCAAACATGCAGTTACTTCATAGCAAGGTTTCTGGCTCACATCTAGTTGTTGTAATGTTTCTGATTATTCAGACTAAGGCTTCAAGAACTCATGCATTTATAGGTTTTGTTTATTTGGTTGTAACTATATGCCTCTGGTAATCAGATTAATGCAAAGTTTGTTTTAACTAAGAGAGAACGTCCTCATAGTTTTAATTTAATTTCACTGGCCTGTCCTACAGTGATGGCATCACTCCTGTATTCATGGTTTTGGCTGGATTTGAGAAAACATTTTGATGCCATCTTCCAGGTGGCAGAACTCGGAGGATTCTTTCACGTGTTTGACAAACTTTTCAGCTGGGTCAGGCTGTGGACTGTGGAAACTATGACCATGATGCTACCTTTGATCCTGATTCAGGAGCTGTGAAACCAGAGAGTAAACACTGCTCTGGCTGGCTTGCCCATGCTAAAGGGGGTGTTGAAATGCTTGATTTGGGGAGAGGTATTAAGTGGTGAGGAAAGAAATTAAATGACAACAAAGTCATTTGCTCAATATCCTCTGCTTGCTGAGTGCTTTTTATGGGTGAGGAAAGTTCTGTAAAATCAATTAAATGAAAAGCATTTGGTGACTGACCATGAGGAGTGATCTCTCTTCAAGGATCAGGTTTGCGGTGACAAAGTGCAGTTATTAGCATTGGTACAACTTGCATCCTTTTAATCTGTTTTCAAAGGAGACAGTATACTTACAAGGACAAGTAAGTACCACTTATTAGTTATAATAAGTGGTTTGGGGTCACTCTGGGCTGTGCATGAAGCTGCTTTCCCCAGAGACTTGATGGTTTGCTCTGGGGAGGGCGAGCATGCTATGTACTACTGCGCCTTCTCTGTGTCCTGCTTTCAGCCCAGACAGTGCAGATTGGACATTACTGTGTGGTTATTGTGAGTGATGGCTGGGGGCAGATGAGAGAGGCAGAGCTGCTGCCCTGGTGGTACAGAGCAGGGAGCAGCCACACAACAGGCTCTGCTGTGCTGTATGTGGCCTGTGCATGGCTGTAGTAGCATAACATTGGTACTAAGTGATGGAAGCTGAATTCTGAGACCATCAAAGCTCTAGGGAAGACTGTATAAAATATTTTCTGTGTTGACCTTGCATTCTGATAACATTAGGAGACAGGCATTCTGGTAGGATGGAATCACTTGTAATTTGAGGTCATTTTTTGTTTTTATTTTTTTAATATCAGAGCTAACGGGTATTTGTACCCATGGTGAATTTTAGGTCAGTCTTCCCTTGTTTGGTTCTGTAGATCACAGCAGTGTAGGCTCCTGAATGTAGTGCTCAACAGCTGTTACTTTAGGGGTGTGTGAGCCATGTGCCAAGAAACGCCAAAACAAGAGGTTATCTTGCTCCAGAAAACATGTTATTTGGTGAATGTCTTTTTAGCTAGGAAATGAACTGCATGTGATCCATTAAAAAAAATGAGCCAGCACTGTACCCTCGCAGTGCAGAAAGCCAACTGTATCCTGGGCTGGGTACAGTGTGGCCAGCAGAGCCAGGGAGGTGATCCTGCCCCTCTACTCTGCACTGGTGAGGCTTCACATGGCCTACTGCATCCAGATATGGAGCTCTGAGTACAGGAGGGACAGACCATCCAGAGGAGGGCCACAAAAATGAACCCAGGGATGGCACCCTTCCCCTGTGAGGACAGACTGAGAGTGCTGGGGCTGTTCAGCATGGAGAAGAAAAGGCTCTGGGAAGACCTGAGAGCAGCCTTATCAGTGGACTGTATAAAACAAGGGGAAGACTCTTTAGTAGGGTCTGTTGTGAAAGGACAGGGGGAAGTGGTTTCAAACTAAGGAAGGAGAGACTGAGTTTGGATACAAGGGAGAAGTTTTTTACAATCAGGGTGGTGAGGCACTGGCACAGAGGCAGTAGATGCCCCATCCCTGGAGACATTCAAGGTCAGGCTGGGCAGGGCTCTCAGCAACCTGATGTAGCCGTAGCTGTCCCCGTTCACTGTGGAAGTAGTGATATTAAGCAGGACTGTGTCTCTCCACAAGCAGTGGAGCTTCTCCCATAACTTTGATGAAAGAAAAAAATAGATGAAAGGGCACCTAAAACCTGGAGAAGCTGTGCTGCAAGCTTTAGATACAGCCAACAAACACTGCTTTCAAGGAACTCAGGACCAAAAGCTAACCTGCATCTCTGTGCAGCTAGCATTACAACTGTGTAAGCAAAAGATGCTTACTTTCTGATTACAGTTCTCAGTTCAGAATTATGTCCACGCTGCACTAGGCACTGATTAAACATATGGAAAAGCCTTTTGCAACATGCACCATTTCAGGAGGAATTTTTAGCACTCCTGCATTTCATAAATCTGCAATCTAAGCAGGCTTGTCCAGGCTGCTAAGTTGTTAGTTGCAATTTATTTTACAGTGCAGTGCTCAGCACAGTTCTGCTGTCTGTGCTAGAGGCTGTAGAGCATACGAAGATACTCAAGAGCTGATATCATTTCTTAAGGGATTCCCCCTTCCCCCCCAGGAAAAAAAAAGCTTGGCCTCTTATGTTTACCATGATATTACTGCATAGCACAGCAACTTTATCTAAGGATTTTGCAATGCCAGCTCTTGCACCTGGAGCTGAAAACCTGAACTCCTGCTGACCTGCTTGCAGGGCCTTGTGCAGACAAGAGGTGTTTAATTGTTGGTGGTGGTAGCATTAATGTACTTCACTTAGGATACTGAGGACCAAAACATGTTCCTCAATCCAGGCTTTATTTTCAGCCTGAGCATCAGTGGGTCTTCTACTGAAACAGAAGGGAGTGCAGCCACTCCTTTCCCCTTCTCTTTGTTATATCTTACAGAAACAAATGCTCAGCAGCACAAGGACTGTTTCGACTTTGTGTTTTTCTGGTGTCCATTGCAACAAAGCTCTGGCCTGTCATTTGGTGCCTGAGCATGCTTGTCCAAATAAAGTGGCCTGCTGAGCTGCTGCCTTAGTAACCAGTTTGAGCTGCCACACCTCTCTTCCCTGTGCTTTAAATGGGACTGAGGCCATCACAAGTAGAGGGCAATGAGAACTGACCCCCCCCTCACTGACCCTTTGAAAGAGCCACAGGGCCCCAGCTGCCTAAGCTGACAGCACACCCACAGCCCTGCAAGCAAAATGACCTTTTGCCACAGCTTTCAGTGATTTCAGCATCACAATTGTATATGCTAAATTCAGGAGGTGATGTGGTGACAACTAAAGATTAGAGCAGCCTTCTGTGTTTCCAAGAAAAAAAAAACAAAACTGGAGAAATAAGATATAATAAGCAAATTACATTTCTTCTGCCTGTTTCAAGGAAACGTGCTGATTGATAGATTAAAAAGAATTATGATTGATGCTTATTATCATTGCAACTCTGAGGGTGAGAAGCGCACACTAGAATATCCCGAGGGAATTATGAACTCCTCAGCAAACTGGCAGAGAACAAAAAGCCAACTTCATAGTCTCCCTGGGTGAGGTTGCATCAGTGATCTTTTGTACCACAAAACTATTGGCAAGGGATTTACTTTGTACATGAACGAAGTGTTTTTGGTGTTGGTATTACCTGTATCGTTTCCTGCTGCGATGTTACATCTTTTTGGCTCACGGGAACTTCTGAAGTCTGGTGAGTAATTAGGAGGTTAAACCAAAGAGCACGGTTACATTTAGATGCTTGCTGTTCTCTCCAGAAAACATACCCATTCTATCCACCTCCTGAGCCAGCAGATTATCCATGTGACCAGCAGTGGTTGTGAGGCTGATGAGTCCCACAAGGTTGTGCTGATGGTATCACAGGGACATCCTGATAAGCCCGGCAGGGAAGGCAAGGTTTAAAAATAACTCCTGGCTACCTTCTGGGACCACGAGAATCCTCATTTCTATATGCTCTTCAGCACAGTGGCCAGTGTGGTCTTTTGGCCCTTATTTTCTCAAACTTGAAGACTTTCTGTAGTGTTTACCTGCAGAAACTCACCTAAGTTTGGTGTGTTTTCATTCATACAGAAAGTGCACAATTTAGGGAAACTAGGGCTGCTTTGCAGGTGAATGATACTAATTTGGGAGACCAACGGTTGGCATGAGGGGTTGCATTTAGCCCTGGAAGTTCTGCTGTTTCCTCAAGAGTGGCTGGGGCATTGGACAGGAGCATTGCTAACAGGCACAGAGGAAACTTCACTGGTGAGGCTGGACTAGTAATCCTTAAATACATCGACGCACACCACGCCCCAATATCTGACATGACAATGGGAACAAGAACTTTGGAGGGAAGCTCCTGTTTTTTAATATATGTAAGACAGGGCTCCTGATTCTGCAGCAAGACTGCTTTGCTGATTGTGGCCCACCACGTCCCCTGCTGCACAGAGTCATGATCAGACTTGCTCTGCTCCTATGATTCTCCCTTAGATACCCCAAATAAGACACTATGTAAAGACAGTTCTTTGAGATGGAGAACATGATGTACTCCTTTGGAGAAATAAATAAAACAGTCTGAGCACTCAACAGGACAATGGAGTTAGAATTACCAGCCCCAGAACAGAATTCAGACTCAAATGGGAATTTCTATCTGGAAAAACAAACCCACAAAACCAGACTTCTCAGTGCATCCGTGCCTGTTCAGCAAACAAGCTGCCTTATTTTGCCACTAAAATATGTGTGAGAAAACACTGCCCACTCTGGCACAAGGCTTTGTTGAAGAACACTTGTGCTCTGCCCTCTATATTTATTTACAGAGCACATTTATTTGCATTGGTGTTTGGGCTTCCATTAGCTTTAATTATGTATGGAAAAGGCTAATTCTGCTACATATTCCTCCCTGTGGACTAATTAGGCAAGTGATTGTGGAAAGCCATTAGAGAGGTTGCATCCATTATTAAGAATTTCATTTTAGAAATGGACCAATTATCTGAAATACCTCTCAGGACCTTCCCTGAACATTCATCCATGTACTTTGCCAGAGCTGGTAACAGTTTTTCCAACAAGATGAATGGAGAAGGAAAAGCTTCCTTACCTGCACA
Organism: Excalfactoria chinensis; assembly: GCF_039878825.1. Lineage (NCBI taxonomy): Eukaryota > Metazoa > Chordata > Aves > Galliformes > Phasianidae > Excalfactoria > Excalfactoria chinensis. Next base: position 39,212,152 of record NC_092828.1, read on the forward strand.
AAGCCAGCAGCAAGCTGACTCATGACAACAGTGAACACAAAATATCATTTTGCATCTCACAGAATCTCTGTCCCATTACAAACTTCTGTTGACTTTCCCAACTTCAGGACAGAGCCACGATCCTTCTGTGCCCCCAGGAGACCTTTCCTGCTCATTTGTGACATCTTCCTTCCTCTTTTGAAATGTGATAAAGCACCGATTTCTCTTAAAATCATTTCTCCCATCAGGTTTGCAACAAATGGATCCAAATCCAAATTTCCTGATTTGCTGAGCACAGAGCAGCAGTCTCCAGCCCTACACCACTGTTTCAAAAAGTAAACTGGTCCTTAATGTGCTACAACTCTGTACACACAGCCTATGAAATCCTGAGGACCCTGTGGGGTCCTGAGGATCCCCACCACAGTCTCAGTTCTCTCTGTAGAGTTTTGCAAGAAAGCAGCTTTTTCAGCATTAGCCCGTCCAGCACAATTCTTGCTCCCCAGACAAAGACCTGGGCTAGGGCTTGGCCCTGCCTCAAAAGAAATTCCAGTAGCTATTTGTAAGCCATATAGGTGTGCCTCGTGCAGGCTGTAATTGAGATCCATGTGATAAGTGGAAACGTTTTAATTAAGTGGCATAATCTCTTCCACCAGATAAAGAAGAGCTCAGGTAACTTCTCCAGCAGGAGGGATGCACATGACCCTGACACATGATCTGGTCTCCTCAAGATACCCCAAGTGCTACACAGCTGCCAGCGTCAACACGTTGCCCAGGACAACAGGTACAGCAGGAGCTATTGCGTAGAACACCTCCACCTCTGACACAAGATACATTTGAGCTGCAGATTGTGGCCAAGTGGGAAATTACATCAGCTAATCCTAGCAACAGATCTTTATGCTCTGCCCACATTTGCCAGCCTAACAGGTGAGAAAGAGCCTCACCTACCCGAGGCTGCTTTAATGTCCCTATTACTGTGTTCATGCGCCCACAGTGACAGCACTGATGTTGGCAAAGATGCTGAACTGCAGTATTTAGATGCTGGGAAGTTTCTTGCACTGGTCAGCGTTCTTGCAGCAGAGTCTCCTGTCCAGCCCTGTGTTATTGCCAAGTTTTTCTGGGATAATTAGTTATGTACTGTTCTCCATTCTACACTGTTGTGAAGCTGCTCACAGTTACATGGGAAACTTCCATCTACCAGTTTGTTGCTTGTTTTGTCTTTTGATAGAGGAACAACAGGTTGCACCACATCAGCAACAAGGTCTGAGCCATCTCCCAAGGAACATGTCACAGCCCCCAGGAGACTGGCTGGCTGGTAAAAAAAAAATAATCAGGAGATAAATAAATATCAGGGAAGCCCCAAATCCCTGCACCACCTGGGGAAAAGAAAATCTTTGCATGCAGCGGCCCCCAGAGCAACAGGCTGTATCCTAGGCCTGCTGCAGGGTGCCTGAGAAGGGCTCCTGGGAGGCACTGGCCTTGCACAAGGTGACCTCACTCTCCACAGCAGACCTCACTCTCCACAGCAAAGCCACTGCAGCCATCACTGCTTACGCAGGGGCCATCAGAGCTCTCACAGGAACTCCACTGCCTCCAGGCAGCCTCCTCCCTTCAAGTGGAGCAAGGCAAGCAGCAAGTGCTCTGAAACCAGGGCCAAGCCTGGCTCAGGCTTTTAAGGGGAAAAGAAAAAGAAGAATTGATGCTATTAAAAGAAGCAGGAAAAAGGAAAAAAAAGAAAAAAAGAAAAAAAGCTTCCTTAGTAAAACCAGTTGACTTCTGAGAAACCATGGGATGGTCAGTACATCCAGTAACAGCACCGGGCCTGCTGGCAGCTTGCTCTTCCACAAAATGACTTATCAGGGTTTATGCAAGCAGAGAGGATTTGCGTGGCCTGCTAAACACCCCTGAGATATTAGTGCTCAACCTTTTGCCAAAGAGAGCAGAAAACACTTCCATTTTCTGCTTTGAGTTGGGATGTTTGGTTGTTTTTGGTTTGTTTTTTTTTTGCTGTACAAACATGGAGAGATTTCGTTGTACAGCTGCTACAAGAGCAGCTCTTGTGGATGGGCCATGTGGGGAGGTGAATGCGTAGTTGTATGGGAGATTGGTAATCACAGCCTGAACCTCTGATTAATCAGCTGAGGCAAGTATGGGCTCAGCTGTGGGAGCACAGGTGAGAGTGATGTAGCTGTGCTCCCGGAAGGGGTGGAGCTCGACTCCATCCCCTCTGAGACCTCATTTAAGGGCTGAATCTCACTGAGGCAGCATCTCTTGGAGATTGCTCTCCAGTGAGGACTGCCCCAGCTTCTTCAGCCAAGGCACCACCACTGGTGAGTTTTCCTTTACTTATTCCTTTTTACTTTTACTTTTTACTTTGGAATTTACTTATTCCAAAGACTGGAAAACAAAACCAACTACTTGTGCAAGGTAAACACCAACCTTTACTCTTGAACCAGCACCTTTGAAAGAAATTGCTGGTACTCATCATGCTGATACACATCTCAGTGCAAAGGAGGCATTTCTGAGTAACACCTAAAACTCACCAGGAAATGATGCTGTAAACCACACTGATCACGATGAATGTAGTTCTTAGCATGGAGCTTTCTCGCACACCCACTGACTCAAAAAGTAAAGCTGACCAGCAGATACAGGGCTATTTGCATCATTGTGACTGTAGGTACAGAACTTACCAGGTGCAGAGAAGCAGGCACCATCCGAATCTGAAATTGCTCATTAGCTTGATAAGCTAAACAATCTCTAACTATAGAAGGGCTATTCACACTAATTACACTGCTGTTACAGAAGTAATTAAGCAGCAACTCATTGCAGGTGCAGTATCATGGTAGGAATAGCACTGCTAACAGGGGAAGAGCAGAGATGCAGTAGGAAAAGTCTGCTGTTAAGTTTGAGGGTGCTGAAAAACCTTACCAGATGGGCTACAGAAAGCCACTGTGGCCAGATTTCCATGATAGGAGTGCTCAGGTCCACTGCTGGGCAGACTGTGGGATACTGGTCTGATGCTTTGCTTTTTGCTTTGCTAATGACTAATTTTTCTAGTATTTAAGGCTGGAATTTGCTGTTCAGGCCAACTGCATCCTTGCTGTAGTGCCACTGGCTTCAAGTGAAAAAATAGCGAATAACTGGGCTCACAATTCCTTCTAATTTTTATTCTTTTTCTGTATTGTGTGCAGCGTTTGCCTAAAAGGAGCGGCGAATATTTTGGTTTGTGCAGTTTGTCTACAAAACCCATGCAAGGAAGGACTCATTGACAACTTCTGGCAGGCTGGCAAGAGGTGGAGACATTTTATGGAGATCAGCTCAACGCCACCCAGCCCCCACACAGGGAGTTCAGCAGGAGCAAGTAAATCATTTCCCTAGGCAGTAATTCCCTGCATGGGAAGCAGCTGGCTGTGACAGAGTCCTGAAGTGCCTGAACTGAGGTATGTTCACAAAGCGCTTTCCATAGTGACAGAATTAGAAGAACTCTGGGCAGTGCACAGCTTTTGGTCCCAGTCTGTGAAAAGGAAAAAGCTTGGTTGCTGCCTGGTCCAAGACTGCCAGATAAGATATGTTACAGCAGCAGCAGAAAGAGACTTGCAGTTTGTTTAAGCATCATTGTTGCGTAAACGAGGTGTTCCTTACCTATGAGTGTAGCTTAAAGCACACGTATATTTGTGTTTGAAGGCCAACACCTCTTTTTGTGGCAGAAATTTACATAGAAGTCAATGCTGCTTTACGGTTCCAGACCAGTGGAATGGCTGCTTAATTCAGGTGTCTCCTTGTGCAGAGAGGGAACCAAATTTGTTGTTTTTTTACCATTTCCACTGTTCAGCGTGTGACATAAGACTTGCCAAACCAGTAATTGTAATTCTAACACCCCAGCTGCTTTCATAAAAATATGCAGAATAATTCTGTACTCTCCCAGCCGTGTCAACTGCCTGCAAAGGCAGTGGTGAGGCAGAAGCAGCCCCATTGAGGCACTACAGGAGAGTGGCCATACTGGTAAGACTGTGAGAAGAAAGCGGGACACAAAAGGGATTGGGGTAGGACTACCACTGACATGTTTATTTAACCAATGGGGTAATTTGTGCTCTCTACATCTATAGTTCTTTCCTGGCAGACCAGCAGCATCCCTGCAGTATACATGTCCCAGCAACATGTGAGCAGTGCACTGTAAGCTACTTTAGCCCAAAGCCATTACAGCTTGAACCTGTGCAAGCTGTTTTCTATAAAAGGAACAAGTGGTATTTTTAGCAGGCTTTATGTAGTTGCTTGGCAAGGGGAAGAAACAGGAGATGCCTCAGTACCTGGAAAGGAGCCTCTGACACCATCAGCGACTGCGATTGCTGGGTTTGGGATGTGAGAGGGCAAATCCCTGCTACTGGACCTGTTCACAATCATCTTTCCTAATGACAGTTTCTATTCAGTTTCATGTGCCATTGAGCAGCTCTACGGCTTTTTCTGCATCCCTAAATGGCCTTAAGCAGAGAGCTCTACCTCCATCAGCACCTTGCTGACCATGCTCTGCATGTACCTCCTAGTAAGGAAGGACACCTCCCCTCCCACACACAAAAGGGAAAAAGAAAAACAACACAACAACTTGTATTGGGCTGGCATTTGTAGCTGTCTTCCTTTTTGTTACTACCTAGAGTGCATGCAGTTCTTGCCATTTTCCTAACAGGATCACTAGGCTGACTCCTGCCTAGAATGCTCATCTGGGTAAGTGCAAATTTCAAAAAGCTAAGACTCTGTAAAGTATACATGAACCTCTGTGAAGGGTGTGTGAAATTGACTGATGGGCGCCCTGGTTTGCTGGTTCCCATCCACTGCCTCCAGTCTCTGCTGAGAAGTGAGGCTGCTCCCGAGAGAAGACAAAAATGTCCATTTCAGATGGAGATGGGACTCAGGTCCATTCAACTTCCATTTCTAAACAGTTACTTATATTTCATTCCCCAAGAAGCTTTAGTGAATTATTTCAGGGGAGTACATCTGTTGTTAAAGTGTGCTTACAGAGCCATGTATCCCAAATCTCTTTGGGTTTATAAAGGCTGGTCCTGTGCTTCTCTGCATGAATCGGGACCTTTCTGAATATCCTCTCCACTCAGAGACCTGCCAGACATTTGGCCTTAGCAATGGCATCAATGACAGCAGTGATCCTGGAATCTTCATTCGGTCAAACCAAATGGAATACCTAAAATTAAAAAAACCAAAACAAAACCACACAACACTCCAATAAATGCATAAAGTTACTTTATTTTCAGTATACATTTAATTTTGAAAAATATAAATGCTAAAATATCTCATCATCTTCATCTTTTGATTCCATAAAAGTCACAATAGAAAGCTTCATAAAACTGTAAAATACTATGTTATAAGGAATTTCATGTTTTATATTAGTGGAAAAAAATTTAACATATTGAAATGTTTTCTGCTTTTGTCGGTTTTGTTCCACCATCTTGATCCGCTTCATTTTACGTTATTTCTTTATTCTTTCCTCCAAAGCAAATACAGACTTACTTAAGAGAATTAAAAACAATAAAAGTATCTGAAAGTGCGTATTGATTCCAAGGAAAAAAAACAAAAAGTAATGCATACAAATATATGTCAACCTTGACGACAAATAAGTAGCGGCTACAGAGGCAGACGGTCACCATTTTCATGGGCCTGGGACAAAGTCATCTGCAGTTGGCTTCTTTTCACTGGGTGACGGCAGGATTTCTGCCCTCAGTCAGTGCCTGTTTTTGTAGGACTTCTAAGAGAAACTGTTTGGGGAGGTTCTTTTTTTGTGTGTGTGTTTGGTTTTTTTTATGGCCTTTTCTGATTTCAGTAGCCAGAAGTGCTTCCTCTGGCTTTTCTCACCAAATGTCCAATTCTGAACCAAAATTGGTTTTATTGTCACGAGGCCTACAAAAGTGCAGTGCAACTCACCTTGTGGTGACATCGGCCCACCAAATGCTATTAGGCAGCTGCTTTTCGCTGCCTTCCATCTCTTGGTGCCAGCAGAGCTCTTGCTGTCTTTGTTTAATTTTGTTAAAGGAAACAAAATAGAAAGGGCAGACAACCTCCCACATAGGGCTGTTGTCAGGAAGCAAGAAATAAGACATTTCCAGCTCCTGTCTCCATCCAGAATTGTTTTTTGACATGGAAAACTACAGAAATCTTTGTCCCAGCCTTTAAACGACGCTGCCCTCTGTACAACAGCTCGCCTGTTAACATAAGAAATAAAAAAGAGACAGATCTAGATCAGCAGTCAATACAGTTCAAGTACATTTAACGCAGTTCAAAAGTGGAAGACCTCATTTTTGTGAAGACAAATCACCAGGTAAGAGCAGATGAAAGGATGCATTATGTGTGTGTGCGTATATGCATGTGTGCAGTATGCTGCGTTCTGAGCATACTGTGGGCGGGGGAGGGTTCTTTTGTCAGTGCTCTCTTAAGGAAATCTTCTTCTCTATATTAATCTACGCTGATCTTTCCTTATTTGGATTTCTACAAATAAAGTGTCTGGGCAAAACATAAAAGCTCACATGTACTGCGTACATGATGACACTTGAGTCTGTTTCCCCTTTGGTAGTCTGTGACTTACTTTCACCAAGGAATTAAAACAGTTTTCTACATGTTAGCATTGCACTTCCCAGGTTCTCTGTTTCTCTGTTCTCCAGCTAATCCTAGCAGGCAGCAGAAGGGATCACGCAGTGGCTGCTTTTCTGGCTGCCTTCAGATGGCTCCTCACCCTTTTTGAAACAGGTTTGGGCTGCGTTTAGGGGATGCTGATATCTCAGGGGCAGCAAAGAGGAACAGCTGCTCTCCCTCGTGCACTGCTTTCTCACAGTAAACAAAAATGTTAGGTAAGCAGAAATTCAGATTCCTTGGTAACCATTGGGGAATGTACGTGTGTGTGCATGTGTGTGTGCTGTGCCAATTCCTCTGCAACTCAATCATCTTTGTGCAGCAATGAGCACTAACACAAGATCGTGCAAATAATAATAAAAAAAACATAAAAAACAATAATATTATTACAGTCCGTACAATTGCATCTTTTAACCAGAACCAGTATCTGGGGAAAAAAGAGTCCTGGTTTGCAGCTCTGATTGTTGATGTGGTTGTTACTAGTTTGTGGGTGCTAGAATTTGGCATAAGATCTCTCAGCACCGTGATGAAATCCTATTTCCTTAATCAACATGGACTTTGGTTTCTTCACAAATGTGGAAGCCACTAAGCTCTACCTTCCTATTCAGTATCTTTGCTGCTTTAGGGAAAGAAAAAGAATGAAACGCAGCCATGTATTAGGCATTACAAAGCAGTTTCTGCAAGTGTTTTTTAATGCCCGGCACTGGGGGCTTATTAAGGACCATCTCCCCTCTCTCCTGCTGCTGGGCAGCTGCTCTCACAGCTGCTTCAGCCCCTGGTATGCTTCACTGCAGGGAGCTTCATTTTAAAGTGAAACCTTTGCAGCGTGTCATATGTAATCCTCACACTTGGAATAAATGTGCTGGGGAAGGCCAGTTTCCCAAATGCTATTTTATATATGTGTATTAAAGTTCACTGTATACCCACCGCAGAGAAAATAATGTGTCACAAGGTGATGCTTGCTGGGTTTAAAACCAGAGACCTGTGTCACTGTGCCTAGTTGGTGTGCTACCGATACATCATCGTGTATGGAAAGTTTGGTTTATCTGGTGGAGTGCCAAGCAGTCAAGGTGTGAAGAGGAAATTCTGCACGTGACAGAAAGCAGTGCCTGGGCACTGTCACTTCTCAAGGAGGATCTGGATCTTGTGTCTCAACCGCACGCGGGGTGTTCCCACTTGCACACATAGACACACGTGCACACACGGATGTTTCACATGGAAGAATTCTAACAATACTGCATAGGAAATCAACAAAATGAATACAATCAGCATCTGTCCACTGACGCCGTTAACCGGTCAGTATTTCACTTACCAACAACACACTTAAGACCCTTCCTAGATCACGAGAGATTTAAGTCATATCCCATCTCCTTCATAGTGAAGTTAGATCATTCGTAACAAATACAATAACCCTAAGTAAAACAGAAGCTTTAGAGCAGAAGGTGTTAATAAAACTGATCCAGCCCTATGCCACGTCCTGGAGATTGTGTAGGTTTTTTGTTGTTTTTTTTTTTCTCTTTTTTTGTAAAAATCACACGATATATGGTACAAGACATCTTTACAGAAAGCCTGGCATCTAGAAATAAGAGGTAGAACTACTCAAAACTATACGTTTCCTGCTGCAGGAAAAAATTCATTTCTCTTTACAGTAATTAAAAAAAGGTTAAAAAAAAAAATTGTCAAAAAAAAAAAAAAAAAGTCATAGGTTAGGCCCCCATAATTTAAACAAAATAATGTAGGAAAATAACACTCTTCAATGTACCTGACGGATTAAGTCCATTAAAGTGTTTCTTTAAAAAAAATTGCATAGGAAAGGGACGTTTGAAAACACATGCTACAACGATGGCAATAGTTTGTCTGTGCTGGGAGTGAAGTACCTTTCAGCTTTCCTTCCTGTGTTACTACGAGTACAGGCTTTAAGAGCAAGTTAGTATTAGCAGCACTTTCCAGCATCTTAGAGCAGTGTAATAAAGACATTGAATTAGCCTGGAGGTCAGTTTTGTTCTGCCAGACAACAAACAAACAAACAAACACTGATTCACAACTAAAGTAATGCCAGTTCCTCTGACATTTCACAAAAGTATTATATTATATCCTTAATACTTCTGCCCTCTGCTTGAAAATGAGATGCGTGCATGTCTAAGCAACTTAGAAGGCAAAATGAGTCTTGGTCGAAGTGGAAAAATTGGCTGAGGATAAATAAGAGGAAGTCTGCAGGGGGGATAAGGGCAGAGCGGGAGCGCAGAATGTCTCATTTACCTATGCAGGTGGGGAGCAGAGAGCATTGTAATATTTGGCTAGTGACAAAATAAATTCCATATAAGACTTAACAGACAGACAAGTTACAAAGTAGTTTCTGTTCCCTTGCTCCTCCAGAAATAACCATTGTCTTCAGGCTCAAGTTCTATTCTAATTTGAGGCACAACTTTTACTGGAGTTCGTGGAGGGCTGCGAAGAAAAAGAAGGCAGGGTAGGTAAGCATATGGATTAACGTCATGCATTTTAGTAATGCTAATTGCACTCTGCAGCACTCAGCTGAATTCTGAAGAGTACATTTTCTGAGGGATCAGTTCCTTTAAAACTGTACAACTCCAAGAAAAAAAAAAAAAGGTATTTATGAACAAAACAGAGGGGCAGCTGGTTCACACCTCAAAAACTGCACATCCTGCTATTTACTGGGCACAGAACCGTGTCACATCTAGAAATGGGAAAAAGGCTCAACTCCCAGCACCAAGTGTACCAGCACACACCAGTACAACACAGCTTTCTGAAAATGGCAGCTTACTGATACCAAATAAGTAATGGAGATGGGCACTCACAATATAAAGCCCTCTTTGGTACCACAACTTACTGATAGGCCCATGCATCGTGTAATATTATTGTAATGAATTGGTCCGAACACTGCTCGTGTCAGGGAGTAAGCCTATTGATTTTCTTAACAGAGGAGCTCCACATACCCAGTACTTGTGCTTCACACAACCAACTGCCTGTAGAACTTTATATATTTGTAATATATTTTTAAGTCATTTAATTTTTAAATGACGTGGTTTAGTGGAAGCTATTGGTAATAGGTGAACGGTTGGACTGGATGATCTTTTAGGTCTTTTCCAACCTTGGTGATTCTATGATTCTAAGATTCTGTGATTTTTTTCTCCTATAGGCATGTTTTTCTACACTTTTCTCAGTTGTTCCACAACTTTTTGCTGGCTTGGACCCCCAAACAGGCGTCAGTACAGTTTAACTGAGGCCAGCTGAGTACTTCTGCAAGTTCCTCACTCTCTCCACACTTGTAAGGCCATGCTGGGAACAAAGTTAGGGTGCAACAACTGCATGTTAGGAATTCTTTCAAGGTGTTTTCTAAGAGTTTCCTTTAGGCAGATAGGAAATTTGCCTTGTAGAATTTCAGTACACTGTGACAAACACAAATTGCATTTTACAAGTGCTTACCTTGGCATAGTGTGTGACCGAAGGAAAGGAATTTTATCAGCACGACGTATGGCGTTCAAGGAATGTTGGTGATTTTTCTTCTGTCAGGGAAGAGAGGAAAGATCTCTGTCATTGCATGCAGCATTGATGTTTTCATAAGCCCAGCAAACTCTCATGTATTTAGCAGTGTTTTTAACTACTGACTTTCTGCTATATTAATTTCACAGCTTGTAAATGAAAATAATTAAGTTGTCTCCTCCAAGATGCCAAACCTGAACTGCCAAAACAACCATGATTCATTTGCAGGGACTGCCCTGTGAGCTGCATTCTGCTGCATGCCTTTGCACATGCAGACACACAACTGCCTGTGCAGTTGTGGAGCCACAAGCAGTCAGTCACCCAGCTGCCACACAAGAGGCAGATTAGCTGCTCCAAGAAAACAGCCTATGGGAAAACTCACTTTGTGTCCACCAGGCCTGCACCACAGCCTGGCAAAGGGTCTCCAGCTCAAATTTGCTTCCCAGAGGGAAGCCATGAGACACTGCAAAGCTGGTCTCAGCCCATGTGAGGTGGGAGCGTTTCTGTGTCTGATGCCCAAAAAAAGGGGTTGGGAATCCCTCAATCAGGATTTGGGCACACATTGCCTAGTTGGCAAATACCCAAATTCCACCTCAGAAAAATTACTCCATTTTGTGGCCTCCTTTCAGCACCTTTACATCTTGATACTTACCTTCCATCTACAACTTTAGTTACCCTGTGTTCCTCACTGTAGCATCCAAACTCCTTGCGCAAAAACAGGTGGCTTGTTGCCTGTAACCACATTCATTTCCTGACCAGCGTGGTGAAATGTACTCTTTTTTAATAATAATCCTATTCTTGCTATTGCTGAAGGGAAGCTAAAGAGTAAAAAATGAATTCTGTGTTTGGATCAAGAAACAGCTGGAATCCACTTCTCTGCTTTAGGGGTTGAAGGGTAAATTTTCAAGCGCTCTGAACATGCACAGTATGCTCAAGTACTGAATGCTATTATTAGTATTATTAGTAATACACTTTGAGTCTCAGAGCACTGTTATATTCTAGGGTGAGTAGGGTGAGACCATGGTGTTGGTGGATTCCAGATACTTTTTCTAGTACAAAAGCCTGTTTGTTCAGTTTTTTGTTGGTGTAGTTTTTTTTTGTTTTGTTTTGTTGTTGTGGTTTTTTTTTAATTGTTTCTAAATAAATGCTGACAAATCAGTTTCAGAATGATAATACTGGACACAAACTGCTGCTTGGCCCATGGACATCTTATCTTGTGTTGTCTGAAAGGACATTCCAACAAACAGGTTTGTGGCAGAAATATTACCATTTCCCTAATTATTTCCGCCCTGATGATGCTGAGAACACTGTACCCAATCATAAGACCCTGTGCAACAACATTTAGGATGAACTTGCTTTAAGCATATCAGGGCATTTTCATAGAAAAGAGGAACTGTTGGGTTCAATGTTGATGCACTGAGAGTATACAAACAGTAAAGTAATTGTCTTTCTCTTTGGCTTTGTTTTAGAATGTTAATCTCTTGAGTGTTCATTTATCTAAAAACACAACACAATGCTTAGGATTGCCAAATGCCACCAAAAGCCATGATAGTTAGGGACTAGCTCCTAAACAGAGATCCTACTTAAGGATCTGAAGATCAGCATTTCTGGTTTTATTCCTAGAAATCTTATCAACAGTAACACAGCAGTACTGATCTGCTGTTATCATTTGTGCTTCTTTGCTCCCATCTTGTGACAAATAAGCATATTTATCTCAAGACTGAAGCCATTGCTCATAGTATTGACAGAAGTCGCTACAAAGGCAAAAAAGCTCATGTCAGTTGTCCTCTCTTAAAAGTCTACAACATGAAAAGTGACTGAAAATGAAGGCATAGTCTAGTTGAAGACCTCTAGCTAGCAGTGTTCCCCAGGTGCCGGTACTGCATCTAGTATTGTTCAACATCTTCATCAGTGTCCATCCTAGAGTCCATCCTCAGCAAGTTTGCTGATGATGCAATGCTGGGAGGAGTGGCTGACAGACCAGAAGGCTGTGATATCATTAGAGAGACCTGGGTGGGCTGGAGAGTTGGGTAGAGATGAATGTGATGAACATTCAACAAGGGCAAGCGTACAGTCCTACACATGGAGAGGAATAACTATATGCGCCAGTACAGGTTAGGGGCTGAACTGATGGAAAGGAGCTCTACAGAGGAGGACCTTGGTGTCCTGGTGGATTACAGGTTGACCATGAACCAGCAGCGTGCCCTTGTCATCAGAGGTTCTCCTCCCCCTCTACTCTGCCCTGATGAAGCAACATCTGCAGTACTGTGTCCATTTCTGGGCTCCCCAGTTCAAGAAAGACAGGGAACTTCTGGAGAGAGTCCAACAGAGGGCCACAAAGATGACTGGGGGCCTGGAGCATCTCCCCTATGAGAAAAGGCTGAGATACCTGAGACTTTTCATTCTGGAGGATACTGACAGGGAGATCATGAGAAAGAAATTCTTTGAGTGTGACAGAGCACCGGAATAGGTGGCCCAGAGAGCTGTGGTTCCTTCTCCGGAACCACAATATTCAAAACCCTCCTGGATGTTTTTTTTGTGCAACCTACTGTAAGGGAACATGCTACTGTAGGGAGGTTAGACTAGATGATCTCTAGAGGTCCCTTCCAAAGCCTACAATTCCTTGATTCCATGATATTAACCTAAGAAATGAAAAACACACAATAGCACAAAAGCAAGTCACCTAAGAAGGGAAATGTGTTAATGGTCAAATGATGCTGCCTTGTCAGCTTAATGCATAATGTGGATCAATGACATGCTAAATTATTCTTTCAAAGTGCTGAGTTTTGCAACTGCTTGGAACCTAAGGAAATAAACAGGCCAGAGATGCAGTTTAGACATGCTGCAAATCCAGAGCAATGGACTCAGGGACAATAAATGCAAACCATCAGCAAATTTAACACAAAATGGCAAAGGTCAGGAATGGACTGAGTGGATGGGGAAGTTACACAGTGGAGGAGAAAGGAAGATATCAAGAAACATAGCTGGACAAAAGCAGTTAAGCTGGAGGCACCAAAAGAAATAACATAGATTTTGGGAAGAAAAAAAGAACACATAAAAACAAAGCCAAATACTGTTGTAAGTCAGAGACCTGGAAATTAAAAACAAGCAAAAACCCCACACTTCTGAAATAACAGAAAAGCTCTAAAAAAAAATCAATTTATATATATATTGTACTGCACGTCAGAGTCACGCAGGCATGCAAGAGTTAGTTCTACTCACTGTCGGCAGGTTTGCTATCACTTAGGAAAGGTTCCTGCTCCATGATGTCCATTGGTATTTTAATACTTGGGACTTTTTCTGAGTAGGGGCAGTCAGACTGTGAAAGAAACGTGTAAAAGGTCTTAGAAAATTTTCACTGCTCTCTTATTGTCACCCATAAACTAATATCATCCTTCACATCATTTCTGTAGGAATGAGGAGGGAAAAAAATAAATAAATTAAAAAGGAATCCTGTAGCCCAGCTGGCAGCCTCCTGATTTTAAACTGGATCCCTCTTGCACCTCTTTTTCCCTCTTTCTTCACACTATGGAAATAAAGCAGACTGAAAGAATAATCTTTTCTAAGTAAGCGCTGTCTTTTCCTCTCTCCACTCCACCAGTTCCTATGCTACCAGTTCGTGAGACGCCATCTGAGTCAGCGCGGGGTTGGCTGCAGGAAATGAAAATGGATTAAGCACGCATTTGTTGGCAGAAATGACAGGGCACTGCCTTCTGAGAAATGTCACCAAAAAGGTTTATCCCATTGTGATTTCTGTTAATTATAGCAGGACAATCTCTGTGGTTTTTTTCCCCTTCCAAACTGCTCTACAAGGAAGCGTGTCAGACACAATACGGAAGATAATCTTTCACTTCCATTGTTTCAACTCCTCTTTTTATTTATTACTTAAATAAAGCCAGACCCAGTCCCAATTACTCCTCTGTTTACAATAAGATATTTCATCAAATCCAGGGTCCTTTAAGAATTTATGTAATCCCACCACACGAGAGATACGGCAGACTGTTCAAGAAGAGTTACAAGTGCAGAGAAAAACTGTACGTTAGCAAGCCTTTCTCCATGTTAGCTCTCTGCTGAAGTCAGCAAGCTTTTGCTCAGATTATCAGCACACTGTAACCACTGAGTCCCCTGGAGTTTGATGATTATGCCCCACTAGTTCCAGTAATAACCCACTTGCTTGTGCTTAGAAGGTACTGAATTACTTGGCTTTTAATTTTTCTATTTTTTATAAAACAGTTTAACGTAACCAAAGAAAGGCTGACACTGCTTGAGTTGGCAAAGAAATTAATGTGATAGATGCCAGGTGATACATGCCAGAAATGTTAATATATCTTTGTTCCTGGAGAGAACTAGACGCTGCATGAAGTATAACACTGCACTGGGGGGAGTCAGACCTAAAAGCCAGAGTAGGAAAACACTACAGAAGCCAGAAAATCTCTCTCCCTGGGTTTTCTTTTTCGTTTTCTGTTTTGAATGTACAGACACCCAGTGCAATACCGTGTGTACTCCACTAGCAAAACGTTCCCTCAGACATGTGCATATACATGTGCAGTATTTATTTTTTACAAAGCTATATAGAAGAATAGCTCAAATAAATTTTAAAAAGACATGGAGGCAATAAAGTCATACCAGAATTCCCAGCCATTTGGAGCTATGTTGTAAACGAGCTAAGAGTTGAGTAATCCATCCAACATAGCACTGCTCTGGTGCTAATAAATAAAAGATCTGTGGAATGGGAGCGCCGATGCTCCGTCTGCTTTAAACTTGACCATGTGAAATGAGCAAAGAGATAGAGAAGATGCCTGTGGTTGGCTAAAGTGCCCCAAAGGAGAGAAGAGGCCATCACACATGGCTTTTGGCCCTTAAACGGCATTATAATATCCCGGTGTATTTTTTAAACACTGGCTGGCCCTTCTTGGGTTGTGCATTTTGGACATCAAATCTGAGACGAAATTCAGCTTTCCACTATGCACAAGCTTAGGCAAATCCAGCAATTAGTGCTTGTAATTTTTACTTGCTAAAACCAAGTTGGTGAAGTTGCTGAAAAACTTTCTTTGTGGTTCCTTTCTTGTTGTCCCTGACTGCTAGCAAATCCCCAGCGAGAACTAACAGTAAGTCTTAATTCCTGCTAGAGAGTTGTCTCTGTTAATGCCAGGTTTTGATGTGCTTGTTTACAGAACACCACTTGAATTCACCATGTCCAGCAATTCTCTTCACCCAGCTTGTATCAGTAGAATGCCTGCAAAACCCCACAGTTCTAACTTTATGGAGGCATATTTCTGGAATGGAAAGGGTGAAAACAATCAAACCAATAACACCAAGTGCTTTACGTTCCGGAAGCTGGCAAAAGCAAGCACTGGAAAAGAAAATAAGAACGGTTAAGTAAGAACATTCTGCATAAATTCTGTTACCCACTTGATTGTGTACTCTATCTGAAAGCCTAGGAGGCTTAAAACACACCAGAGATACAGGAGACATGGCTCAGGATACTATGCTGCTGGATTCAGATCAGTCTTAATGAAGGAGTTGAGTCAAACCTTTGTTGACTGTTCAGTGCATACAGCAGAACATCTTCTTTCACTTGGAATCATACAAATCTATTTACTAAAGGAAACCCTTGACCTTGGTTTTCCACATGCTGGAGGAGTGACAGCCATTGAAATGAAAAGGGAGCCTGTGCAAGGAACTGCTTTCTACATACAGTAGTACGTAAATGCACATATCCTGGGGCGAGGTAGCTTGCAGATGAAGGCACACTATTGAAACATAAGGGTCAGAATTTTTACATCCTGCTTCACTGGTGAAGAAGAGAAAAAACATTTCGTATGTTGTCTCCCACAGCTGAGAGGAACAACGTGGGAATGCGCACATGTGGTTTCCTGTTGATGTGACACTGATAACATACAAGTCTTGGGTCTCATCAGCATGTTCTTAGGTGAGAGTTTTCCTGATGCTTGAAGCTTTTGTCTTCCCTATTAGCCATACAGACATGTGCTGAAAGTCTCAGCAAAACCTGTACTGCTAACAAATGTGTTCTCGGGACTTCTTGATAGAAGTGTGCAGGAACAGAGTAGTCTAGAGGTCAGTGCCTGCTAGGAAGGAAGGGAAAGGAGAGCTTGCTGTCTGAAATAAGGACCAATCTTCCCAGTTGGAATTCAGCCTGATGTAATGAGGAGTGGATCCAGGCTATCTCCTACATCGCTGCACCCTCACTACAAAATTCCTAGTTTTGACTGTTGTTGTGTGTATTTCCTGCATTATAGAGCATATATTCTCTGAAGAAAGGCCGTTGTATATTTTCTCATTGGAATAGCTGGTCTTTGTTACCTCTAACACAGCTGTCATGAAAGGGACTTGAGCTCTGGCATGTTCTCCACCTGGATCATGGTTGTGTTTTCTGTCCTGTCAACCTTGAGTAAGGCCAGGCATCAGAATGATCTGGAGGAACTCTTGGAGCTTCCATATTACAGTTGAAGACACTAAACTTATTATCTAACCCATATGATTGCATAAATAGGGCTAGTGTGGTGATTCTGCTCAGTACTGGAAGAATACAGATGACACACAGTAGAAACACAGTAGAAGTGCTGCACTACTGTGCTCTGCTGTACTGTCACCTTACAGCCTGGTGGCAGCAGTACTTCCCACAGCTGACCATGGCTTTCTTGCACTCTCCTTAAGGCTTCACTGCAAAAACACTTCCGGGAAATAACACTGACCCAGTAGCTACTTCTTCAGGAATTCCCTTTTCCTGAGGTTGCTGTTGCCCACTTTGCATCAACAAAAAAGGCCAGGGAGCAAGAAGGCAAACAACTGATGCTGCTGTTTCTCTGTCATACCTCACCAGACTTCAAAACTTGGGTATTCCTGGCTGCAGGTCAGTGAGCTAGGTGTGAATGTACAAGAGTGGGTCAGCTGATTTTCCTCCCAAAGCATGGTGCCTTCTCATTTAGTTCTCCTGCTCTGTATGGATGTGTTACTTTCCAGCTTCAGGTTATCTTAATTTTGTCTGAATCACATGAAAAGCCTTTCTCCATTAACTCTGGAAATCACACAAGCAGAACTATTGATGCTATGACAGTGTCCTCTGTGTAGCTCACAATTAATGAAGTTCAGCTCCCTCAGTACAGTCATCCAGCAAAAAATGATGCAGACTGAGGCAGCCAGCTCTGCAAAGGAAGATCACACTTTCGATATGAAGTGCTCTGTAATCAGTGTGTTTATCACTTCTGTTTACATTTATAGAATTTGAGTTTGTACGAAGTCTGGGTAGGAAAATGTTTGAAGGCACAAGTACTACATTTCATCCTACTACATCTACAATAAGAAACATCATTTTCTAAGGCACGTTTTTCTCGTCTAATCAGGTCACCACGCTTAGTATTGACGTTAGCAAGATAAGTTAAACTATTACAGTTTCTATAGATATATATATGCTGCAACCTGAGATAGAAGCAAAGAGTAGAATACAGTGCATAAAGGGTACATATGGTATTTGAATGTGTTAACAACAGACAACAAAGCCTTTTCTGAAACACGACAAGTCTTAACTTTTTGTGCTTTTAAAAAGAATTACTAGGAAATAGAACAAAGCATCAGAGTTGCTTGCAAAAACCGTTCTCCTCCTAAAACATAAGAGACAATCAGGGGATAAAGGCAAGGGAGGGAGGGGAAGATGAACATGACAGGATGATACAAGGTATTCTAGTAAAGGACATGACATGGAAACAGATACCTTGGGCTCTGGTGGAAAGTGCAATTGCATTTTTGGCAATGCAAGTTCCACCTACCACAGGCTGCTGATGCCTGGAAAAGGGAAGGCAGTGTTGAAAAGGTTTTGTTTGGAGCTCATTTGCTGCAACAGGCAAGGACTGTGCTGGTTTGCTTCAAGAGAGGATGGGGAAACCACCACCCCCAGAGCTGGGAAAGGCCACAGAGCCATCACCCAGGATTAGCCAGAAATAAGTAGTTTAAATAAATAAATAAATAAATAAAAAAGGCAGAGAATTTCCTTACATCCTCATTGTCACTGTCCAGACTGCCCTTCTTCTTTTTCTTCTTCTTCTCATCCTCTTTCTTTTTCTTGTCTTTTTCTGGAATGACGTCATCAAGAAAACTTAAGTCATGCTGGGAGAAGAGGTAGTCCATGGCTTTTCTGACTGCTACAAGTGCCAAGATCTGAAAAGGCAGAGAGAGAATTCTCACTCACACACATTTTAGTTTTGATTGGAAACACTCTGTGCATTACCTGTTCATGCTACTTCTTAATCCCAAACACTTGAATTCTGGTTGTAGAAGAACATATAGAGAGCAAGGTCATTAAGATATTCCAGTTGTTCAGCTTGAAAACCTAACAGCTGGAACTGAGTCAGGCCTCAAGCAGCAACATTTCACATCAGATTAAACAGAAGCAACATACAGAAACAGTAATGTAATCACTTACTGCTCTTGTAAAGACAAAAGTCATCTTTAACCTCTTGCAGACAAAGATATCAGGTCAAATAATGAACTAGAGAGGCCCCAGATGAGTATTTTAATCTATTTTGGGGATTCTATTACACATGCATGTTCACAAGGGCAACCTGAGTATTTTTCTTTGCTTTTTTTCTCTCACCATTTCTCCAGGTATAACAATACTTCAAAAATCAGGCAATGACCTAGGTGTGCCCTCAGATTTTACAGTATAACATTTGTTAAGATTATGTCTGCAAGAAACTGAAGGAAGGGCTTTTTTCTGAGTAAAACAGCACTGGGGGGGAAATAAGAGACATGTCTGAAATGGGTGTCTACATCCATCTGAAATTTAGCATCAGCAACAGATGCATACCAAGATTAAAGGCTGCACTGATTTTTAAGACAGTTTGCTCCAAGCGATGAAGAGCAATGGCAGAAATTATTCCTCAAAATGGATCTCAAACTTTGACTTCCATAATTTAAGTAGGATTACAGAAGTGAAAAATTACTCGGGGATTGGAAAGATGTCATGCAAACAGCCATGATTATTTCACTGTAAATTGCTTCTTTATTATAAGTACTTTCCCTACAAATAAGCAGGGGGCTGGCTGTTGGTGTTGGCTTCACAGTCAGACTGGAAGCTAGTTGTCTTGCTGTTCACAAGTGTAAAAACAGAGGTTCTATCATTAGATCCAGTGACATCTGTCAGTGCACCTTCACTGAGTTTGTGTCATTACAACAAAATTCAGCAAACTTAAAGGTTCTCTTATGGACAAAGAGTTAAGTCTTCAGATCTTGAGTTCAGCATTCAGTGGTACAACACAGCCATGAGAATGCAGTGGAACAGCATGCCATTAGGAACTCCTTTAATATCTTTATCTATTAGCATGTGTCCTAGCAAAAGTATTTGTAGGTTTTGCTTTTTTTCACTTGAATCAGCTTTTCTCATTTCACTAAGATCAGAGAATAAATGCCCTTGTTTTGTTTTCTGCTTTCCTTCATTTTGCTTTCTTTAATAAGCACTGCAGTTTCGTAACTGCACCCACAACTGAGATTTTACACATTAGTAAACCTGAAACCAGGGGAGATTGGGCCCACATGTAGCAAGGGAATGTCATACAGCGTTGACTTTACAGCATTCTGACCCATTTCCAAGAAAGACAGTCTCTGGGCATGCAGCTATGGTCACATTGGATCCATTTGTCTGTAAGATTACATTGCTCCCAGTTGCATTAGCTGAGCCACAGGAGGGGCATGGAGGCAGAGAAGGGTCTGTTCTGTGCTCCCATATTAGCGACATAAACCACTCCAGTGATCACTGGATCAGTGTAAATGGCTGCAAGTTTTGGAACTTGGTCTAGTTTGGAAGCCTCATGCCAAGTGTATGTGCAAATTCCCCTTACCACTTGTTTATTTCTTATTTGGCATGTGCACCTAACTGTGTCTCTAGGAATAGTAATAATCTAATTGCACAGACAGCTGTTTCACTGTTCCCTTCCTTGATGTAGAAACACCGTATCAGACTGACTGCACAGTGTGTATTTATGACATAATTGTGTGATGAATTATTTATAATTCAGCATCCCAAAAATGTTTTTAACATGACTCTGACATGCATCATTAGAAAGACAACATGCATCCTACGGATATTCTTAGCAATCTCAGATGTGAAACGTGAATCAACATCCTTGCCTTTTTACTCAAGTTCCAAGTATAAGAGAATCCCTTTCTCACTCTTGATTGTGCAAATCCTTCCCTCCACTTGGCATTTCTCTGAGCAGTGAAATCAGCCCTACCACTTCATTTCTGTTTGTCAATTTGTGTTACTGAAAAGTAAGGGAGACATTTTCTGTACATCAATTAGTGCTGACTGAAAAAGGAAAACTATGAACTCATTCATTCATGCAGTTCAAGGAGAAAACACAGCAAATCTAACCTTGGCAGCCAGGAGCGATCAAAACTAACTACACCTTTCTGGCAAAAAATTAACTTTCAAGGCTTGCTTTCCCCTCCAGAGGATTTATGTAAAGGCAGCCACAGCACTTGAGAGAATGTGGGGAACATTCACCCTGGGTAATCTTACATCAGCACAATGAATGGAGACTGGAGTTCTAAAATAGGGCTTTTACAGTGAGAGGATTTGATTTGCCTGTTTGTGGGAGCGTATGCCCATGCGTGGAAGGCCCAGGCTACAGAACAGAGAAGTGGCTGGAAAAGGCAAAGGAGAAGGTCACCTACCATGACAGGGAATATGATAGCGGCCACAGTTGACTTGAGAATCCAGAGAAGGGCTAAGCAAACCACCTGCAGAAATGTGAACAGATGGACCCTACGCAGTGGGACATGACGCAGATAGATAAAATCAGGCTGGTGCTTTAGAGGCATCAAGAGCAGCTTCAAACGATCCATGAACTGTATGGAAAATGGAAAAGCAACATACATATAAATGAAATGCAGGGTAAACAACCAAGGGAGACAATTGCATAATTAAACTATGAAGTGAGACCTTGAATCAACTTGCTTTCCTCTCATAAAGGAAGCACAGCAGAGAATGCAGCATGGTTCCCCTATCTTGACTAACTACTGCTTAATGCAGTGGGCAAAATATTTTAACTCAGTTATCTGAAATTAAGCTCCCACACCTACATTTGGCACCTACACAGATACAGGAATCAAGCATTTCTCAAAGCAAGGCCTTGAGGTGCCATTATTTTACTCCATGCAATCTGAAGATTAATATTTAAACCAAACAACGTAGGTGTCTGTGGAAACAACTCTGCTGGATTCAGAACAACTAGGCTGAACTGCTGCTGGAGACACAGGAAATTTTCTGTTGAAGAAAGCAGTTTATTACCCATGAGACAGAAAAAAGATGAATGTCCTGACTATGGTCAGCATCAGTGCTTGGGCTACTTCTGCTAGCTTCCCTGTTCTTGCCAGGGAGTGCTATAAAGACATCTGGCATTTAAAAGTAGTGCCTTTGTCAAATTAACTGCAAGCAGAGGTCAGCAGAGGTGAGGGCAGACATGATGTTAACAGAGAATAGAATGCACCTAACTGAAGAGCAAGGAAGATGGGCAGCTTTTCAGACAGTCTCTTGCCCATGCTGGACTGGGTGGACTTGGAGTTAAACCAAAATGGAGAGTTCTCACTGAGTGAAAAACATCCTTGATGGGAGAAAATAAATAAGTGCACAGTTCTGTGACCACCTGTGCCAGAAAGCAGGGGAAATCCCCTCCAGGAGAACCAGCCCAAGGGTGAATATTACAATCCCCCCGCTGTCTCTTGCCAGAACTTGGGCTTCTTGCCCACTTCTGAGACCACATTTATCTCAAACCAGTAAATAAAAGCCTGGGCCATTTTAAAGAATACCCAAATAAACTCTCATGGTGCTCACAGAACACAGAGTCTTTCCCCATTAGAGCACAACTAAGCACTAAAAAGAAAGGCTACAATTAATAGGGTGCCAGGAAGCAACAAAAACACTTACAGCTTCCTAGCACCAATTAAAGATAGTGCACTGTGAGAAAGGCTCCTTACGTAATATTTCCTCAGTGGCAAAGAAAGGGGGCTTGGCTTCCCTTCCACAGCAAACAGCAATGTTCCCACTTGTTAACACTGCAGAATAATGCCACCATCATAAATCATGTTCTCTTGTTTTTCTTCAGTCTGTAACAGATGTCCCAGCAGAGGACCCAAACTATCCCAGAAGTGAGCCTAGAGCCTTTGTAAGCACATGTCCTCTGTGTCAGTATGCTGGGGATGAAGAAGGATCCTGGGTCTTCACATAGGCCCCCCTTATTGCTTGTGGTGCCAAGACTTGGCTGCTCTCCTGCTGAACAAATTTCTTTCCTTTAGTGTCATTCTCAAGAACAGCCAGTGTGTGGCAATATTTGTAAACAGTTGCTGCCCTGCCTGGGTTTCTTTGGAAACAGAAATAAGGTGGTGGAGAAGAGGAAGGCCAGAAAGTCCTAAGAGAAGCCTTGTAGTAATTAATGATTACCATCTTCTGGGCAGGGTCCTGCAGGGAGTCTGCTCACAGCTGCCAGAGCAGCCCTGGGCACTGTGGAAACTTACCTGCACACCATTGAGGGATGCAACACCCATGTACAGGAAGACACCATAGAGTACAGGCATAGGAATGAACTGTGGGGAAAAAGAGCAGGAGAAACCAAGTTAATCGCCTCCATATGTGACACAACGTTAGTGCTCAGGGAGGCATAATCCCTGACTCATGACAGATCTGAATTGTACTTTTGAATGGGTAATGTACAGTAATAGACATGTTATCTTTCTGCTGTATTTTGAGAGTTGAATGAACATCTGGATAGCAGGGCAGAGGCTGAGTGAGCCCCATTCTCTCCCATTTCAGTGCAAGTTGGAAGTCTCCCCAAGAAACAAAGGAAACAAAGACAGACAGTGCCAGTTAGCAATCAGATTTACGAAGAGGTTGGATAAAATGTATTCCAGTAAACTCCAAACCACTTTTCACCTCACAGTTTCTAATGAGACTGGAAGCAGAAGGTAGAGAGGAAGAAAAGGCATCGCGGATCCTAATACACATCCAACTTAATGCACAATGGAAATATTTCCAGAAGGGCTGATCCCTTGAGTCCCAGATGAGCAATTATAGACATGCAAAGTAAATCTCTAACTGCTCAGTCTTTAACTCACGCTAATCTGCTACAATTACTAAATAACGGGTAACTAGTTACATTCGTCACTTCTAGAAAGTGGTTTTTCAAACAATTTCTGCTCTCTCAAGTGAGCTTTGTTGACCTCTCTCACTGCTCACATGCAGGTGGAGACAGCTTCCTTTGGAAATAAAGAAGGCTCAAAGGATGTGCAGGGGTGCAGCCCCATCCTCAGGTGCCTTTCAAGGTTTAATGCAAGAGCAGCCATCGCTAAATCCACCTTCCTGACTTTAAACTTCCCCTCCTGTGCCACAGGACCAGCCTAGCTACATCAGCCGATGTCTGCACTAATCCAGGCGGCTGCAGAGGAGAAACACTTTGCCTACAGCAGAATCTCGCACATGGTAACAACATACATGCCTCCCCCCAAAATACATCTGATCCTCCAACCCAAAGCACAGAGCCTTCCGCAAAGACAAAACCAAACGCACAGTGGCTAAAAAAGAGAGAGTGCTCTTTTTGCTGAACAACAAAATTGTGTGCAATGAGTGTGGCATGTGAATGGAAATAATTGGGCACAAATCAAACACAAGATCTGAATAAAGGCTATTGTGCCATTTATTTCAACCCAAAAAGAGCAGAAAGGGCTCTGCGGCTGTATGCTTAGGGCAAGGGAAGCCTTCTTGCAGTGACCGGCAGCTGCCACAGAACGGCAGACGCAGCACAACCAAAGTCTTCCTGCTCAGAGTGTCACCTGGACTAACATAACAGGAATGTTTGTTTTCCAACCTGTGTGTGTAACTCATTAAAGTGGCAAATAACCTCTGTTTATTGAATTCTCCACTACATCATTAATCGTTTACTAGGTAATAAACACAGCACCATGCAAATTTCTGTGGAGGCCTTGATCCTGAATGCATGCATTTCACTTAACCAAAGTCACCAGGGCTATGTGTACAATGTCCACAGAGATCAAAGCATCACTGTCTGTGTTCCTTCCTTGCTACCCATCTCCTGCAAACTCCTTGACTTCTTTATCTTACTTATTGCTGTTCTATTTGTCTCTCCTGGGGAGGGACGAGGAGTCAGTGTGGGGTTCACAGCGCTATAAGTACCCAAGGGATTCAACGTCCTCACTGGATCTGACAGATTACATAAGATGGCATCTCCTCCAGCAAGTCAAGCAGGTGGCTTTATGGGTTTGGCTTTCTAGTTCACTTACCTTGCTTTCTCTTCTCCCACTCTTTCTCCTTCTCTTTTTCAAAAAGAAAGAGAAAAATGTCTAAATATTATTTCACCATTCCATTATAATTAATCCTGTAAATCATTCAATCATGAAGTGAAACTTCAGCACATTATCCTGCAGAGTAGCAAGCAGTGCTTTCATTTTGGAAGATTATGTTTTGGCAAAGCATTCACTGGCTATGGGGTTGCTGGCATGAGCACTCGGAACAAACCTGCTGCTAGCCAACAGAATTAAGAATGTATTTGTAGGAAAGTGCCTGTCATTCTCCTAGCAGGGTAGAGGATGTTTTGGATGAGACCTGCCATAACTGAGCTGAAAGATGAGTGACATTCAAAAACAGCACAAACACAACACCCACAAAAAACAAGGATGGGATTATTCTGCGAATTCTCTGTTTTATTGAATTTGGGAGCAATAGCGTTCAATGTGCTGCTGGCGTGAGAAGACTCAAATGTTCTGCAATACGCTCTGCAAAGCGGTTCTTTGTAGCAGGAGACCCTACTGCTGGAGTTCATTGAAGGTCCTGAAACACTGCCAGCTAATTGTTACTGGCACGTGGGCAAGGAGCATGCCAGTCTATCCTCAGAGATCCTCCTGTGAGGATCTTACCCACATGCATTCTTTGGAGAAGCTCAGAAGAACAATGAGGGAAGCAAGAGCAGGGGAAATAATGGAGCCTGCACAATAGAGGAAGAGAGATCTTGCAAGGAAAGGTCACATGAACTAACAGTGTGCCTGCACTCGGCACCACTTAAACCATCCCAGGAACAGACAGTTATCCTGCACAAAGAAGAGATAGCACGTTTTCTAGTTTCATCCTATGACTTGATGCACCATAGATGCACTTCTTTGTGGTTCTGTGCCAATAAATCTCAGCTCTTGGAAAATAACTGCCTATCTGGATTAAATGGTACGTGAGCAGCACAAGTGTCCAAAGACTTTGATAAAATCACATGAAGAAAAGATCAGGAAATTAAGAAACCACATCTTATTGCACTGCTTCCTACAGAAACATGTTTTCTGTACTGCTGAGCTGGGCATTGCTTCTGAGCAAGAAGAAGAGTGCTATTTTAGGAGGATACAGCCTAAAAGAATGGAAATTTGTTGTGCTGGCTCTTCTTGAAAGCAAGGCAAGCTGCAGGAGCCTCACGCTGCTGAGGTGCATGCCTTGGCAGCCCTAACAGGTAGGGCAAAGTTCCTGCTCCACAAAGGCAGTGGCAACAGTCCCAAAGATTTCTGGCCAGAACTTTACCTGTGGAGTAATACTATCTGCTGTGGGCTATGCTCATTGCCATTTGTTCTGCATATTCCCTCTCATCAAAGTTACTTCCTTTCAATGGGCACACACGTGCCCCCCATAAGTAAGTACAAGACAAGGATTTTCATCATCCACATGTAGAAGATGCTGAAAATCTGGTTCTGACAACTCATACTACAGGACTTATTTTCTCCTCTAGGAACAGCTAGACTTCAGGGTGAATGAGAAAGTGAGAGGTATCTGCAGGCTGCTCCAAAAGTAGGAACTTCAGCCCAGTCCTTCCCTCTGACACACAGTGTAGAAGCAGACTTAATTCTGTACTTGACAGCTTCTTCTGGAGCTATAAAGCAAAACTGTTTTAGGCTGCTGGAGGCCTCCCGGGAGTAAATGTGTCCTGAAAGAACGTGCTGCATAGTTGTACTCCTGCACCTCACAGCAGCTCAGCACACAGAGCTCTATGCAAAGGGACAAAGCCAGTACATAAACGCCTTGGTTTGCACGCGTGTGTATGTTTTACCATGTGCACAAACATGCACATGCAAATGTACTTTTCTGGATTACATATTCATCTGTTAATCTGTCTTTCACACAGCAATTCTCCTTCACTGCCAACCATCCTTCCACGATGTCATCAGTAGGGTCTCAAAGTTCACCTGCAATATGCTTTCCATACAACACAACCACAGCAGGAGAATAACATCATTAAAGAAAGCTTTACCATGCACATACATACAGAAAAGAAATCCTAAATTAAAAATAAAATCACAGCCCTCAAAAGCAACAGCCCTGAACCTTGGTACTACCTATTTATCTATAGCACACCACAAAGACATCATTTTTTTCCTTCCAAAAATGCTCATCGTTGCATTTCATTTGCATTTCATTTTGTATTTTCATCAATGCAAAATTGCATCAGTGATTCTCTCTGCTTTTCCATACTTCAGCAATGAGCTTTTTCAGAAGCACAGCAATGGTGTGACAGTTGTGGTCCTGTTCTCTTGCTTGCACACTTGTGTTAGCAGAAAGAAGCAGAAAAGGTTATATGCTTACCTTCAAGATAGGAGCCATGAAGACAGACACGCCAGTCAGAATGAAAACAATGACTCCAGTGACTCTCTGCTCCCTGAAAGAAAAGTACCAGGTTAGCAGTATGGTTTCAGCTTTAATTCCACTTTTAGTCCCATCTAAGAGCATTCAAAACCTATGTAAAGTCTGGCAACTCATTTTTCGCAGCCACATTTTCCAAGCTGACTGACAATAACAAGCCAACACCTTCAGACAGGCATCTTTATCATGACCAAGGCTCATACAGATCTTTTTTCAAACACCAGATCAGTTTTTGTATGTTTGCTTGTTTCCCTAGCTCCACTGTTTGTGGATCAGCAGAGTACTGCTACCAAGTAATGAGGAATGCGTTTAAATGTTAAACATTAGAAACTGTTAACCAGCAAACCAGATTCTCTGCATGGCAGCTTTCACAACATGCAAATAGGTAATAAATCATTAGCTCTCCACTCTTAAATTAGCAGCGTATTTCAAAGCTTGGTCACAGTATTCCAACAGTTAGATAAATGCTGTTTCTCACCGTACTGTACACTGCACTGCACACCAGGTACAAAGGGAGTTCACAATCCCCTGGTCCAGGACTTCATGGGGTGCTGGACATTTGACTTAAGAGGCACCCACAACTGCTCCCTGCATCTGAAAATGCTTTTGCAAATAGTATTTCTGAGTACTTAAAGTTAGGCCATTAAGTTTCTATTATTTGCCTAACTAAGTGATTTCCAGGAGTGCTGCTGCTCCTGTTGAAAGCACTTCAGGCTACTTAATTAAGGCAACCAAATACAGAACAAATGGTTTGATTTAATAGAATAGATTGCTTTAGCCACAACAAGTTTAGGTCTTTTACCACTATGTTTGCTAGGAAACGCCTGCCTAGTTTCCATGGATAAAGAAATGTGAAGTAAATACATCTTCTTTCTCAAACACTGGAAAACTTTATCTGATCTGGCTAAATAAACTTTAGAAAATGAAGAGCTGCACTGCTGAATCTCATAGTCTGGTTGGGAAATACAAAGAAGGATGTAAGAGATTCTTCATGAAAACTCTGCAGTGCCCCGATGGCAGCAGACCGTGCATGTAAAGCCTTGTGTAGTTAGAGGTGACTTCAAGGTGCATGCCCAAAGTAGACAAAAATTCTCTCAACTCTGAAATTAAGTTCCCCTTTCTTCCTCCCTCCACTTGCCCTCACCCTGTACACAAACACACACATGGTAGAATGGTTTTCTTCCTTTTCAAGAAAGAGTATCTGCAGAAGGACTATGCCAGATAAGCTTCAAACTGGACATATCTTCTGAGGACAGGAAAAAGAAAAGCTGTAAGGAAGCACAGCTGATCTGAAGATTTACTGCAAAGCTAAGAGCTATTCCCCCTTGAACCTCTATACATGTTTTGTTCAAAGCACGACCATTTATAGTACAAACTGATCTCTGCAGGCAAACAAGGTAATAAAGGCCTATTTGGTTTGACATACCTCACCCCCAAAAACTTGGGTTGTTCTCCGGGGGCTGAAGTTTCAGTCTCCATCTTCAAGCTGTCAATATGAGCAATGGAGATCACAGTAGCAGCAACATACCAGGGCAGACCCATAAAGGAGCATATAATCATCAGAATGGCCACCCAGAACAAATCCAGATGATATCCAGCACCTTTCTGTGAAGGGAGACAGACAACCTTAGCTCTAATTATTCTAAATGCAGAAGGAATAGTCAAGGTTCTGACACGGGGCAGAGGCACACCAACCAAACAGCATTTCCTTCAACTGTATCTTTCATGAACTGCTTGGCTGTTCTAATTGACAGAAGTTTTCACAAGCAATTAGCAGAGTGGGTCACACTGCTACATAAAGGATGAACTACTGCCTCAGCAAGGGAGGCACGTATATGATACTTTTCTGGCAAAATATAACAGGGTTAAGCAGTAAGTATAAGAGAGCAGCAGACTCGCAAAAGACCAAACACTGTGCAGGTTGGGTTGGTGCAAGACAAGCCCTGCAGCCAGACAAGTAGCTCAGTACAGTGGTACTCCTTACACAGCAGACTATGAGTTAAACATGACTGTAGAGAGGTTGTGTTCGCTGAGAAGTATTAGGTGAGCTACATGTCTTATCTTGTAAACAGTATAAGCAAACTCTCAAAATATACATATATCTTGATTACAAAGTGCTTACAGTATCCTGAAGGAATTCTGTATTGCCTCTAAAATAAAAACACACACACACAAAAATGGAACTGCACTATATATGCTATGTTTACAATTTAAATTTTCCCAGATTTTTTTTTTACATGAAGTGACAAAGTGATGAGAAACCAAACACCCGACACTGCTCCAACTCCCTGCTGACTCCACAGTGTGTGTAAAACCAGCACAGCTCTTCAGAGCAGGAGACAGCTACAGCAACAAGACAGTTTGGACAGGGCAAGAATGCAGGAAGGTGGTCTGTAAACAAGTGAGCAGTTTGCATGGTGTGAGCTGTTACCCTGCGGATCCGCTCCAGGCACAGGACTTCTTTTGACATGGTGGAAAGCCAGAATTTTCACCAACTGTGCATTCATATGAGTCTAAATTTCCACACGAACATCACTGTGAGAGTGGAGCCTGAACAACTAGTGATGATGGACAGGGAGCAATGCTGACCCAGGTACTGGTGCTAGGAGAGGGACAAATCATTCCTGACTGTGCAAGGTGTGAAATCTCCATCCAGCTGCTTTTGCTTTGCTCACTTCATTTGGTTTCTCTCTTCTTTTGTATCCTGATTTGCAAAGACACGGCACACAGTGTTTGCTATCTTCAGTTGGACTTGAGGTCCGCTTCTGAAAGTCAGAGTACTCTTCTATATAACGGAGAACGAAGTTGTTCACAATCCCTTTCTCCAGGTCCCCTGTTTTCTTCCAAGTACAACAGCTCCTTCCATTTCAAGAGCTATTTCATTTGGCATCAGGAACTACAACAGCACTTTTGTGTGCCAAGTCATCTCACATTTGTGTGAGTGACAGCGTGGATATGTACAGAGCTTTAAACACCCAAACCAGCCCTTTCATAAAAGTAGACAGAAGCCTTATTTTATGAGTCAGCTGTTGTAAAATAACTCGATGCAATGACTTAATGAAGCCTACCTGGATGTAATTTTAGAGATACATGGTGTCTGCCAGAAAGATAGCGTTTACCATCTCCTATCGGAGCAAGATCTCAACTCCTATATTTAGGATACAAAGCAACTGCAGAAACTCAATCAGGACTTCACAGTCAGTCTGAGCACTGTTGATTTTGCTGGGTACTGGAGGTACCTTCCTGAAAGCCCAACTAAGCTTTCTGGGAGACAGTGACAAGAGTGACACGGGACACGTAACCCATCAGAAAGAGAAAGCTGACCTCATTCTTTGCTTCTTTTTAGAAACCTTTGCTCTTCAGACTGATCTGAAGAGGAACCCCAGTGGAAACTGATGTTGTAAACAGAAGTTTCTGTCAGAGGCAGACAGCAGCACTTGCTAGCAAAACACTGGGTGAACTCACCCCTAAAAGCTTTCTCCAAATCCAGTACACTCTTCCTATTATTAATCTGCGGGGTTTCTTTTTAATACTTTAGTGGACTAACACAGGAAATTCACCAGTCACAAATGCCAAGAGAAGAAGCAAAAAAAAAACAAACAAGACATCAATGAATAGGATCTTTAGAAAAACACCAAAGAATTCTGTACAGTTTTATGTTTTAAAGATTAACCTTTTTTTAAACTTGTTCAATTTGATTTTATTGGAAAGAACAAATGAGGCAGACCTACATGGTGACCTAAGAGGGAAAGCAACCCAGCTCCTCTTGAATAATAGTCATTGTTTTCCTAATACACTCACTGCTTACTTTGGCTGGCCAGCAGCACCCAGACGGTTACTCGGTGCCACCTTGCCAATACTTTAACAGGGCAGAAGCAGGAAAAAAAAGTCCTCCTTTGGTCCTGCAGTAGATGTGTACTGATGTATATTTTGATGCAGAGCAGCAGGAGAGGACTGGAGAACCCCCATTTAAACAAAAGCATGTTCTCACAACTGTAACAAAGGAAGCAGGAAACTAATTTTTATATTAAACAGTACCTTGTGGGAATGTTTATACTTTGTTACTAAAAAAGTACACCCAGTGCTGATGATAGCATAACCATGTTCAGCTAGTCAGAAGCTCACAGCAAGAAGGCTGGGTGCCTCTGCCCTAGAAAGTATTACCTGGGGGCTTTGGTCTTTTGTGGCCTTTTTCAGCTTTGTCGGGACTGGACTGGATATGCTTACATCTGTGTAAGAGCAAGAAGGCCAAATCATGACAGCTAAAGCATCCCAAAAACAGAGGCCACGTCAATAAGAATAAAGCCACCATCACACGAGGAAATCAGACACCAGCAGAAAGCAAGTCTGTGCCAACTGCCCTGTCTGACAGGCTGGCAGACAGCTGTGCTGTACCTTGCCTCCATAAGCACCTTCACCTGATGGTGTGCTTCAAGGACAGGGTAAAGATTAGCCATCCCATGAGGAAGATGTGGGCGCAGCATTACCTTTATCTGTCCAGCTCCAGATGGCAAGTAGCAATGTTCTGAGGTTTATTTCAAACCAGCCCTGTGAGACAGAAGCCAGCCACCATTCCTCACACTGCACAACAAACCTTTCCTGTGCCCTTCTGGTCTTCCAAGTCAGTGTTAAATCACACTGGTTGCCTAATGCCTATGAAGTGACCATATGGAACAGCCTCCTCTTTTTCAAGTAGGAGCTCAATGTACAGGAGAGCTACATTTCCAGCAGCTCTCAGTATAAACATTGAAGTGGCTATCAAAACTATAACCCAGAACTACCTGCATTTAGAGTGAGTCTTTGCTGTCATGGGTTAGAACACTTGAAATGTGTGCTGTTTGCAAAAAGGGAGAGATTTCTTTTACAGGAGTTTAATGTGTTTCAACAGAACCGACCATGCAGGGAAGGGAAAAACCCTACAGGCATGAAAACGTGCACAGCGCTGGTCTGGAAAGTTTATTTGAAAAACTACATCTTAGGCTGCTACATGTCAGCAGATATAAAGCTTTAAATAACATTCAATTGGGGTTATGCCTTTGACATACCTAAGACCTCTTCAGCTTATTTCTCATATTTTACTGTACCATAACACCAGTACAGCTGCCAAACGTAGACCATCCTTTGCCATATCCATTAAAGGTGGGTTCCTGCAGTTACCTTAGCACTAGAAGTTCTTCTCTGGAGTGGCTGACAGCCACACTGCTGTGCTGTGCCTGCCCAGGGAAAGCCATGACAGAGACTTTGTTCTGCTGACTGCTGGGAAAACTGACCTGCAATTGCCTTACAATAAGCACAGTAACAGGAGCTTATCACATCTAGGGAAACTTTGCCTATTTTGATTAGATCAGAGAAGTTCTGGCCTGGAGACAGTAACGCAGTGCTGTCCAAAGAAAAATCAGGTCATTGCTCAGGTTGAGAAGAGGACTTGTCAAGCACACGGGCTCTCCCAGTAGCAAACCTGAGCTGCCTACGACAAATGCACGCCAATTTATTTATCCTACAGTTAACTTTCGATCTCTTCCCACGTAATGTGGTGACATAAGCGGATACTCAAGGGTAAAAGAAGGGCAGGAAAATCCACCTGTCCAGCTTTTTCTACTTCTTCCAGTTATGGCTCATGCTGCACCGTCAATTAGGCTGTTCTATGAGTGAGATCTTTACCTGGTGCTGTGGTCGATCTGTTGTGGCCACCTTCTTTTCCTTGCATGCTAAACCACACTGTGTACTTAACACTGCCACAGGCCCTCCTCCATCTCTAGCACAGAAAAATCATGGGATAGCTCTTTGCACACATGCAGATCACAGAGCACACCCACCTTGAGCTTGTGTTCCTTCCTGTTGACAATGACGGCTGTGATTTGCTGGTCCATGAAGATGAGGATAGTCACCAGCAATGCAGGGATGGCTGCTGCCAGGTACACCCACCATGGGTTCCCTCCAAAAGGTGGGATAAACCAGCCCCTCTCGGGACTGGTTGGCTTTAAAGGGCAAGGAAAGGAAAGCATGTATTAGAGCAACAATATAGCACAGACGTCATCATGCCATAAATGCACAGGGCTTTTCCTTTCAACAAACAGCTAGAGACACTTAAGGTTTGTGCTAATTTAATTGTCCCTGTCAAAAGCAACAAAAAGTTGTTGAAAATTAAGCACTGCTTACTGGGGGCCAGCTTTTGCAAGCTGATTAGCAGCAAGGTTACAAGAGGAGCTATGAGGAATGTGCCAGTAATGTGCCAGCTGCTCTGAGCAGCTTCTCTGAAATGCCTCCAGGAACCCGAGTAAGGGGAATGTCTCTGAGGTGGCTGTGCACATAACACAAGCTTGTGAGTCCTGGATATGAGAAACTACACCCAAAGGAGGTAAGAGAAGCTAGGCTTGTGTTCCAAGTATGGAGGTAGGATTTAGGAGATCAGCCAACGAAAACAATGCTCATTAAAAGGATAACAGTGAAGTTAAATGGTGCTGATTGCTTTCCTGTTTTGAGGGCAAGTAATTTTACACAGGGCAGTTGGGTGTAAAAGAGAACCTATTCCAAAAGCCACAAAATGAGTTGACAATTACATACCTTGAATTCACTTGGCACAATTAGTTTTGGTGTGTCCACACCTACCAGGGCATCTATTCCACAGAAAATCAAAATGGATAAGATAATGGCAAAGTCACTGATGAGCTTCCTGGCCTGAAACAGAAGTTGACACAGTATGGTTAGTTACCACTATGAAACACCAATTTATCCATGTCTTAGATACCACACGATACTCTTAGGTAGGAACATAAAATAATCATTCCCTCTTCTGTAGAAACCAGGGTGTAGATTGTAATGTCTGACGCCATTTCCACCAAATGTGCCTTGCTGCTTTGCTTTTTTTTTGTCTGAGAGCAGAAGAATTAAGCCCAAATGGAAATATGAAAACAAGCCTGAGGAAGAAGATTGCCTGTTCATTGCTTTGACAAGTCAAACTGCCAAAGTAACGCTGAGAACTATTTAACATCTTGAGAAGAATTCTGAGACAATTCAGCTTTGTTTCTTTTTCAAATAATCTTATAAGTTTTCATTATGATCACCCTGATTACTGAGACTTTAAGGTCAGCTTCCAACATTAACAGATATTGAATATCTATAAATGAAACAAACAAACAAAAAAAATTAGTGACATTTTTACACATTACTTAATATTGCCTCCTATTTGCCTTCTGATTCTCATAATCATGTTTTTCTCTTCAGGGACAGAGGCTGTTTCTTTTATACAAGTTGAACTTCCCACATCATCTCAGGATTCCTAAGGTATGAAGGTTAGTATAAAATACTGTGCTATGCCCAGATACTATTCTTTTAATAGGACTGATTTTTTCAATACACATTTAGGGAAAAACAAAAAAGAGAAAGGGAAGAAAAAGATTAAATGGAAATGACAATGGAAATAGTCACGGATTTCCCTTTAGTAGATGAGAAAACAAATTTCCGTGACAGATGTGATGTTCTGTGTGAACTGCAGTTTGAAATGGCATTATCTTTTGTTCAAGTAGTAAATTTACCTAAAATTTACCCAAACAGACAAGAGAAATGGAGCATCTTGGTTAAGCCTCTGTATATTTTAAAGAATGCAAGTCTAATGAAAACAATGGAATACAGCAACATGAAGCTGCCGTGGCTGGGCCCTGAAACTAAACTAGACTGGCCCCACTGTCCTTGTCTGTAACTCTGTGTGATTTTTTTGTACATGTTCCTTCTAGGCCTCCCGGGTTCACATGGCTACAGATAAATTGAGCTGAATTCCAGGTTGGATGGAATTCATTTCTTTTTTATTAAAAATAATAGAGGTTCAATTGTAACACAGCAGAACAGTAAAATCCTTGCAAGATAAATCTCATTGTGTCAGAATGCCAAAAAGAGGGGACCAGTCTTACACAAACATATCATTTGGCCACAAGAGGAAACCCGCTGTCTTCTTTTAGAAGAAAACAGGTGAAACTGGAAAAGGCAGAATATCTTGGAGAGGGCAGAGCTGCTTGTCCACTATGTTTCAAGTGAACTCCTCACAGCTGAAAGGCCTGCTGTTTGTTTTTTATCCCCTCCGTGTTTAACAGCTGTCATGGTAAGTTCAGTTGCAGAGACAGAATAAGCAGATGTACCTGAGAGATGCACATAAGTTGGCTGGAATCACAGAATCACAAGGTTGGAAGGGACCTGCAAGATCGTCTAGTCCAAGGAAGTCTGAGCAAAACCACGTTTAAATCATTTCAAAGGTTATCCCTATTTTGCATCTGATCCTAAGAGAAGAAATGGAATTCCTGTTTCAAGTCCCTACCATATCAGGTACACTAGATGTGGGCTGTCACAGAGTTAAACATTTTTGCACTGATTTCTGACTATTTCAAAAGCTACTGGTAATGCAAAAGATGTGTCTGTTCTCCTGTTCAATGCAGACAACTAGCTTACCCATTTTTATTCAGTAACAAAGCAAACACTCCCTCCTCTAGCTGTAAGCAGGGAAACCTTTTGACGTTGATTAATTGTCCCATTTGGTTCTACGATTTCTGTAAAGCATCCATACATTCTATAACAAAATCATTATATACATTAAACTTTGTGTCTGGCACTGAAAATGGCCACTTGAAACCATGTAGGTCTAAATTACTATTGTGCGAGACTGATGAATCACATTATTGCACATCTTTTATTGGGCATCTTTGCTTGGAAGCGTTGTCTTCTATACTGTTAAAATCATTGTTACATTCCAGTGACAGACTGTAGTTCTAGATCTTCTCTTAACTTGCCTGTGTCCTCCAGAAACACTGAGAAAAAAAAAAGGCTAAGCAATTCCATGATATGCCTTGGTTAACCAATATAATGTTTTTATTGCAGCAAAAACAACCTGGTTTTCCTGGAAAGCATCTGCCCCCATGTGACAGCTATACCAAAAGGATGGCTCATCTTTGCACTCTGAAAGAGTAAAGAAGCCAACTGCTAGTGTGAAAGGAGAGACTTACAGTGGTTGGAAAATAGCGACTAGTCTTGAATTTCTTCAGGGCCATGGAGCAGGTATAAGTGCCAAAAAAGAGGATGAAAGACATAAGGGTGATATCAGGGACATATCCACAGTTGTTGCCCACGAGGTGTCCTCCATATTTCAAGCACTCCTTCTTTGTCAGAGATGACCAGTCAATGGTGGTGTTGTACTGCAGAAAAAAGAACATTTCCATGAAACCATGATCACTGAAACACTGCCTGTGTTAGAGCAGGCACAGAGATGGACCATCAGGAAGAAGGGAGGAAGAAAAAGGAAGCATGGAGCAGAACCTAAAAATCCCTGTGCTTATGGGCAAACAGGATGGATTTTAACCCAGAAAGAGGATGGTGCAACCTTTGAACTTCTTTCTACTACTTTCTACTGCTCTGTTTCTGCATGAAAACTCAGAGGAAGGAAATAACTGTCCCAGGAACCATAAGATAGAGAATTAATATTTAAATTAAAACAACAACAACAAAATACTTCCCTGTTTATTCACTGTGAGAAGACGGTCTTTCATTCCAAATTTTCAGCTAGGGAGTTGAGCAAAGTTACATTCTACCTCTTCAAATTAGCTAAGGTTCTTGCTGAAGACTAAAGCTTCATGGCCTCATGTCTAACCTATTCGCATCTTGTTCATATGGGTGTACTGAAAAAATACATCGTGTATACCTCCAAACATGGATGGTAATCAACCGTTCTGAAGCTACATGTAATCAACTACAAGTTCCTCAGCAGATTCTGTGAACTCAAGGGGCTTTAGCTAAACTGAGGCATAATTGTGCTGATGGTGATAGCAGCAGGAGGTGGAAGGGAGAAGAAAATAACAACAGAAAAAACAGCTATGCATTCTTATATTTAACAAAGTGATGATACATTTGCTCTCTCAGCATTGTGTCTCTCTGTGGCACAAAGCAGCAGCAACTTGTCCTACATCAGTGGGGTTTCCATAGGTCTGCCCTGACTGTTAGTTTCTGGACTGCAGCAAAGGGTAGAGATGAGAAAACCCAAAGTTTGGGGGGCAAATTTTGTACACCATGCATCTGCATACATACCTCCCACCGAGTTTGTATGGTAACTGTTGAGTCATGGCCTGAACCACTGATTGAGCACGTGGGAAAAGGACCCGATCAGCCCTAAGAGCACAGGTGGAAGCAATTTAGCTGCTCAACAAGAAGGGGAGGAGCCTGGCTGCACCTCTTTGAGACCCCGTTTAAGAGCTGACTGCCATTGCGGTAGGATCTCTTTCTGGAGATCCCTCCTTGGTGAAGCAAAGTTTTCCTTACAAACCTAGAATCTTATAATACAGGTGAGCAACGTTCTTCCCTTCCTTTATAGCACCTTTCTATTGTACCAGTCCTTCTGTCATCACACCTCTGCTATAATGTCTTTCCCATTACATTGATCTGTCCTATTGCTACAGAGTTAAAGCACTGTGACTTCTGCTTTTCATGATACAGAAATAAACCCCAAGGAGCATTCAATAGTCAAAATTACTGTTTGGAATACCAAAATGCAAAAAGAATAGGGTATCCCTTTTCCATCAAAGCTACTACATATATGCATCAGTGGTCCCTCGTGGAAGGGTTCATAGCCATTCAACCATTTGACTGGCAGCAGATTTGAGACTGCTGGCTGTACCAAAGGTAGAATGGAACAAAGGGCCAACTGGCAGATGTAAAATAGCTGGAAACTCCAGTACTACTTGGGGCTCACTTCCCCGACAGGGACTGGGGCTAAAGCAGGAGAGTTCAGCTGCTGTGGGTATAGCATGCCCCCAAAGCACTCTGCAACATCAGCCAAAGAGATACAATTGAGTCTGATGGGAGCTGCCCCTGGCCCTGCTGGGTGGCAGGAATGGTGTCACAAAACAGGGCTCTGGGGGAGAAGGGCTAAGATGCCAAGATCACTGTTTCAGAAGAGGACACTCTGAAAATGCAACTTGTTGAGTTCTTTTTTTGTCTCCAGGCCTGAGTTCAGTGCTTTGCCATCCTCTAATGCATGCCCCTCACCTCCTGAGACTGACAATCAAATGCTAAATGCATAAATAACGTGAACAGTTTTTCTTGCTAATGAAACACAAGTGGCAACCGGCACTCTCCTCTTGACAGGGCGATTTAGGCATCCTGACGGCTGGCATTGTGTCAGAGCTTGGGGCTGTTCATCACTTCCCCAAGTGTTATTTTGTGTGACGGGCAGCTGAACAATTAGGCCCTCACTTGCATCCCTTCTAGGAGCAGTGAACTCAGATGCTCAGGAAGCACAGCAAATTGACAGAGGTAGGGCAGTGAGGAAGGCAAGGAGCAGGAAAGGGCACATGAGGTGTAGCATGGCCATCAGAATGCTTCTGTTTCCTCACTCTGCTGCCAGCCTGTTAGAGACCTTGGGGGATGCCCTTCCCTTCATGTTTGTGCCTCACTTCTATTGTCTGGAGAGCCCTGTACAGCATGTCCAGATCAGAAAGCTGCCACCTCCTGCTGGGCCACCTGGTGCCACACAGAAAGAGCAATGTCCTACAAGAAATGCAGAAAGGAGAACCTGTGTTCTTCAGCACAAAGTTATTACTCTGCCTCTCAGCCTCCTATGCATAAAACACAGAGATATCTGAACCCATCAAGATCTGTTTCTTTCTCATCATCATCCAGAGTTTGCTACTTGAGGGAGATCTGGAAAAGCCAGAAAAATTACATTTTTAAAAAAAAAGGGGGGGGGGGGGGGGGGGGTTGGAAAACAGGGTCATCCTGGCTACAATTCTCCTGACACAGTCTGCACACAAGGATACTATGGAATCCCTAGGAGAGCCATTCACTTCCTGACAGCACACACAGCTCCATCAGCAAGGAAGAGGCTGCCATTTGCAAGGAACTGCTGATATCCAGTTATGCACATGGCATTCTGTATGCAATACTACAAGAAATCCCTGGAGGATGAAGTGCAGTGAACTTTATTTTACAGTGTTTGAGGCAAAGTGGGAGTTTTGGTGTGAGGATGCAATCAATCATTGCTCCATTTGTATGGCACAGCAGAAACACATGGCCCTTACAGCCTTTAAAAACTGCACTGTCCCTGTTCTTGCAAAGCTGTATTTTGAGGCAGAGAAGTACAATACAAAGTGGGGAAATGGAGTACATCAGGGAAACAGGCAACAAACTTTCAGCCAAACTACAGAGAAGCCCACAAACTGCACTTGCAAGCAATATCACTGGAAGGAATAACTGAAATAAAACCAAGGTGTAAACCGTTGGCTCTGTTGTACCACAGGGAGGAGAGCAGAGCTAGGAGCTGTCTGCAGTTTCAACTATGCAAGCTTTTATTTTTACGTCAGCACACTGGAAGGTCATGGTCACAAAGCAGCCAGGTTACAGGAGGACATGTTCCCATCTGAAGGTTGGAACAGCGCTGCTAGAATAAATACCTATTTTAATTTCCACCATTTTGGGATTAGTGGTTGATTCTGTTTAATTAAAAAAACAATAAATAGCAAAAGTTGCTTCTTTTGCTCTTGTGGCTGGCCTGCTGCTTAAATACTGTCGCTTTGTGGAGTGAAAGTATGAGCCGTGGAGGGATGCCAGCCCCCATTTCTTTCACATCCACCAAACCTCACACTGATGTTTTCAAAGCCTGCCTTCCTGGAAGCCTCACTTACCATCTCAGCAGAGGAATAGAATGGCCCCTCAACTGACGGCACAGTCGTTCTGTTAAAAAATGAGCTATTATCTGCAAAAGAGAACAGAAAGAATACTGAGAGCATGGTGCCAAAACAGCAATGAATAAAAACAAACTGGTTTGTCAGTTATGTCCCTCCTGTATTACTTAGGTTTCATAAGTATTTTTATGTCTGGTAACACTATAGAAGTTTCACTAAAATACCATACAGGGCACATTGATTTAACTGGAGAAAGAGTAAGTGCATG
The DNA here is from genome assembly GCF_039878825.1 of Excalfactoria chinensis. Lineage (NCBI taxonomy): Eukaryota > Metazoa > Chordata > Aves > Galliformes > Phasianidae > Excalfactoria > Excalfactoria chinensis. Next base: position 39,251,882 of record NC_092828.1, read on the forward strand.
TGCCTTTTATACTTGAAATTGTAACCAGGCCTAGATAACTAGTAGAACACCACTAACTACAGGCAGCCTTTCTGGACCTCTGTAACATCTCATGATTCTTACCAGACCATCAGCATTGTCATGCCTGGAAGCATTACCAGAGATTTGCTGCTGGCATCTTCCTTGCAATGGCACCAACAAATTTCTGTACAGAAATGCCTGCACAGCCCAAGTGTTTTAACAGTGAGGTCAACACCTGAGAGTAGAAGCTGAACCGAACTGTAAGCCATGCTGCAAGAATGGAACTGAGCACAGAGATTGATGCACCCCTGTTCTGGAGACAGGAAGTCTGAGTAGAGGTAGTTGAGTCTTTTTTACAGTGTTTTGTTCTCTTTTTCTGACATCTCCAACTAAATCAAAACCCTCTCCATACAGTTCATAGATCAGGTAGAAAGCCTTTAGTATTGAGAAGCTCGTCTACTCTGAGCATATTCAAGAAGAGGAATTCAGTAAGAATCATTGTACTGAAGGAGCTATTGAGCCCCTTTTATGTTCAAGCACCCGGCCTTTACACTTTGCCAGATGCTCCAGCCTCAGAGGGCCTCCCTGCCTCATTTTCTGCTGTATTCCTGCCTGGTACCACAAGAACACTCCTCTTTTGTCCTCTCCACTACCTTTTCATCACCTTCTCCTTTTCCTCTCCCTCCACAGAATACATAAGAGTGCAGAGGATTTCTTTTGCTGTTTCTGACTTATCTGCTGGCACACAGAGAAAATTTCTATGCAGCTGTGAATCTTTCAACTCCAGTCTAAATAGCTGCTATGTGGATTATAATGAGAAAGTGAATGAAGTGTAGTTCTGCATTTGGGTTTTTCCACTTGCATTGTAAAACAGTGCATGTTACTCAAAGACACAGACTGGAGGTACAAGGATCACAGAGAAGTCTCTGTATGACACACTGTGTAATTATTTACATAAAAATCCCATCCGTGATTTCAAAGGCATTATAGTAAGGTCTTAATTGATTTCACACCCTAATTAAAGGCTATTCAGTCCTAAATGAATAAAGTTTTCTTCCCACCTTTATGGTGGAGCAACGCTGACTGCTGGTATGGCATCTTTGGTGCTGGTACATCCTGTGCTTACCCAAGCCTGGTCCCTGCTTGCAGCTTATTGCAGGCGTAAGGCTGGCAGCCTTCTCACCCCCTTAGCAGAACACATCTGTGTGAACACCTATGAGAGCTTCCATGTGAGCGGGCTGCCCAACCCAGAGCATGTGATGGGGCTGGGGTGATACTGCTCTGTGGGCTGAGGCCCCTGTGTGTGGGTGTGTGTAAAGTACAGTGCAGAAACTGAGCAACACAGACTGGGTACCAACGCAGACTATACAGCCAAATCTCAATAACAGAAATGAAAAACAACTTTAAAAGCCTAAATCAGTGCATGGGGGACTTTGCTGCTACCTGCTGCATGGCAGAAGAAAGAAATTCCTCTGCAGTTGTGACAAGCAGCTGATGTGGAAACCTGTTTTTTTAAAAGGAGTAAGAATCAAACCTATGCAAGATGCTCTCTGGGTTTGTGCAAAGACACAGCTACACAGACACGTGCATAATTGCAGGGGTGCCAAACTGTCACCAGCCAACAGATGAGAATACCAAAAGGGTCTGCCTACTGCCACAAACCCTGTATATAAATACCTTAAAAAAACACCTTAACCCTGGCAGTTGCACATGCATAGAACTCTTGTTTTCCAGCATGTTTCAGACTGAGTTTAAATACAGAATCATCTTGCTGTTCTCTTCCCAGGTAGTCTGCTGTTTCCAATCATCCTCAACTTCTGAGGATGATTCTGAAATGCAGACGTTACTCATACTGTGAAAGTCTCTGTGCCTGTTGTACCACACACCCACACAGGTCTATGCGTCTGAAATGAAGTTCCAGATGGTTGTCTGGACAGACTATTGACATTATATCCAGTATTCTGTGCTCACTCTGCCTATTCAAAGTTTATTCAGTGTTAGTTGAAAAACTAAGGAAGAAGTATATGAAGATGGTGACAACTTCCACCCTCCTGATAAAACCCCAAATGATGCAGCCAGTGGGATCCATCTACTGTCTCAAGACCATCAAAGCATTTACCGATCCCTCTCTACCTTCCATTTCAGGACACCTCTGCCTCAGTTCAACTACTGGCCCAGCCCTGCCTAAAGTAAGTAGGGCACACAGACATAAAGGTATGTGTTTACACGGGCACAGGTGCTCACAGAGTTGGACTTCCACAGTATGAAAACTCTGCTGGGACTGGAGTAGAAACATCAAGCAAGGCTTTGGGAATCATTTGATTTCAAATCATCTTTACCCTCTGAAGCTACCATTTGGCTAGGAGACAAAGAAGATGAAAAGAGAATCATGGCAGCAATGGTTTGTGAACCTTATCAAACAATGCATGCTAATCCTTCCCCCACTTGCTTATGAAGGTAGAGATTGGCATTGTATTTCTGGGCACAAATCTCTTACAAAATGAAACTACACACTCCAGCTCTACCACCACATTTGCCCTGTGCAGTGGGTCTGTGCCCTAAGCATTTATCTGGAAATTTGAGACTTATCCAGCATTGCATGGTTAGACAGAGACATAATTAGACTAACTGCTCAGCCACCAGGAGAGAAATCACTCTGCCATTCAAACAGAAGCAGAGTCAGACCAACACTGAAGTGCTTGCAGTGATCCTGCATTTAGTAGCTAATGCAAGTGTCCAGTTTCCAACATCTTTTGCAAAGAGGCAGCTAGCAGCAGCCAGATTATTTTCCTGTTTGACTGGTATGTTGAGATGATATTATGTTTACTTTGAGTACAAATCAAGTTGCTTACTCAGTTCTCATTGGTGGAAGAACAGTCAACATTACTTCTGTTTGGCATCTGTTTTGTAACCTTTTGTTCCTGGTTGTATTACCAGACCTATACATATTTTGGCTACACTTGCCTTGCAGCCCACACTCTAGTAATAGGCTGAACTGATAGATACACTTCCCTTCCACTCTGTTGAGGACTTCTTCATGCTTTTCCACTCATATGCACAGCCAGGAAGTGCAAAACCACCCATGTTTGGGCAGCACCCTGAATACATCCAGCTCCTGTCCTTTGTCAAGACCACACAGCAGATACCAGGATTGACTTCAGCACCACAGCAGTGCCCTTAACACCACTTCTGACTTTTCCCAGCCTTCTCAGAGAAAAGCCATTCAGAACTAATGGCCATATGTTTGTGAGGAGACAGGTATGCAGACAGCTTCTCCACTCGTAACAGCACTCACATGAGCGGAGCCAGAAAGGTTGGCTAGAAGGAAATTCCAGTTGGCACACAGGTAAAATATGTCCTTCTGCTTGAAAATTTTCAAGGCTAAGATAAGATATCAGAAGAAAACTGATAAAGAAGGATTAATCTACTGCTCTATTATCTGGGACACAGTGCAACTGATAAATAAATGAATGAATAAATAAAAGCAAATGAGATCTTGTGTTTGCAAATCAAAGGTTCAATAAAGTATTCTCTTACCTGGACCCAGTGGTTCACAGGCACAAGAGTAACGTGTGATATAGTCCACCTTGAACTCGGAGTTGATAGGGTAATAATCTGCCAGCTTGATCATCTTCTTGAAAGCATCATAAATGAAGATGAAGCTAATAAGTGAGGAGAAACCTTCTTCAGTGAAACGTGTGAAGTACTTGACCAGGAAGCTGGCATCAGTAGCAACAAGAATGAGACACTGGAAGGCTGACCAAAGGCCGATCCAGAGACGAAACTCCAGGTAGTCAAAATCATTGTCTCTGCAACAAGACAGAGGAGGCAGGGAGGGAAAATACCAGGGATTAGAAAAATCCATACAGAATTAGCACTTTCTAGTGAGAAGTGGTGAATGTAAACCCTCTGGGACCAGGGCTTATTTTAGATTAAGTGAAAGTGTGCCCAAGTGCTAAACTGTTTTCAGCCAGCCAACTCCATAAAAGTACACGATGCAGTTTAACAGCTGAGGTAGCAGAAAAGCTTGCAAAAGTGATCATTCTTGCTTCTGCTTCCATTAATAAATGCTACCAATGAATTTGAACTCTTTCTAGTCTTCAGAGTATAAATCCTCCCTTGGCAAACACAGAGTTGTAAAGGGCCAAGCATCCAGCCACCCAGACCAATAGCAGTTGGACAGCTTTCCACCAGCTGCAGATTTAACTACAGTTTACAAATCTCCTTTAGAAAAGCAATTTCCTGCCAAGCTTCTCACTCAGAAGCCCGCATTTCCATGTCTCATACCCTTCCGTTATCTGCAGAAAAGTAACAGCAGCAGATAAAGAAATGCAAAGCTGAAGATGACAAACTTAGGTGCCAGGATGTGGCAGCTGTGGAGGAATGATGCGGTGAATCATATCACTCCTCCCTGGGAAGTTTGTTTGCTGCGGGAGTCTGCTATGCCCTAACTGCACTGAGTTCAAAGGGAGGCTTTTAGGACCAAAGAAAAATCAAAGAAAGTCAAAAAGCAGAGAATGTAAGACTGCCAAGGAAAACTGTTGTCCATTCTGGGAAAGGGAGTAGGGGGCAGCAGGGTCCCAGCCCCAGCTATTTCTCCATGGAAGCAGGTAGCCCTGCCCTGCTGGGCTGTGATGATCAAGGAGGAGGAGCATTTTCTCTATAAAGACTCAGAGCAAGGTCTCTGACAGCATTCAAAAGCTATAAGGAGACCACAGAGTTCAGGAATCCCTTCATTGTTTCCCCCAACTAAATGAATGCTGCTCCCTGTGAATCTCCTTTAGAAAATTTTTTAGAAGCAAAAGTCCTCTTCAAGACACCTTAGGAATGCAGGCTGCACCAGATAACCACCCACAGCTCTGAAACATAACAGCACAAAAGGAACAAGACACTCTCAAAGGCATGAGGGAGCAGAAAATTGCTTAACTGCCCCGAAGACAGATCTGTTTGCATTGGGAAGTGCTGGTCAGCTCCAGGGAGCAGAACGTGCCTCAGGGATGGCTTAGCTCCTAGTATGAGGGGATGGTTTTAGATCAAACACCTGGCAGAGTAACCTGGCGAAACAGGATGTCCTCGGAGCTGGCAACAAGCTGGTCCCACCCTGTATTCAGGTCCCCACTGCGGGCAGACTCCCTCCAACTTGGTGTGACAGAGAATCCTGTTCACACGCCTCTGCTCTTGCTCGGCATTTGCCCAGAGGCAGCAAACCGCTGCAGCTCAGTGCCATGCTCCATGACTCCCCAAAGTACCTACCCTGCCACCAGGGGAATGCTGGCAGACAGAGGGGCTTGAAGACAGTCTTCTAGTGCACAGCACAAAACTGCAGAGATCCTGAACAGGAAGAATTACACTTAACCAGGGGAACTACAACCTCGCAGTTGTAAAATGGGAGAAAATGCTGAAAACTTGGCAAGGTCCCAGTTAAAGGCTTGCTACTGGGCAGTGCCATGCATTCCTGTGAGCCTCCTGGGCCAGTGTCTTGTAGACTCAGGCACTGTCACCCATCTGCATTCAAAACAAGCCTCTGCAATGCTTTTTCCACCTTAGCCCTCTGTAAAATGGGAGCAGCAGTCCCAGGCAACCCACCAGCTCAATACGGTGATTGCTGAAGGTTCATGAGTCCTCATAATTCTTTAATTTAATTAGTACCAAGTTTAGGATAAATTTACATTCAAGTGTTTTATTATATGCTGTCAACAAAATTCTTCAGAGCAGAGTTGTAATGTCTGATTTGCTACATCAGATGGAGGAAGGATGAAGAGAAAAAGGACCAGCACTGCAAAAGAGGCTGATACAGAACTGCACTGTGCTGCTAATGAAGACCCCAACCATGACGTATTTTGAATTTCTTTCGGGAAAGAAGCTGTCATTCAGTAGAAACTTTCTTAGGCATCTGCACAGATACAGACACACTCACTTTAAATGAATCAGTAGATGGCAAGGCTTTCTAATTTTGCTCCCAGCAGGGAACAGGGTGTTCTGAATATGAACAGCCACAAATGCATTATTGAAAATCACAGCACTTGATTCCAATTTCCTTGTGAGAAAGACTCCCACAAAAAATCCTGCCCTTCTGCCCAAGCAGGTTGTTAGGACAATTGCTTTTATAACCAAAATTTCCTCCTCTGGTTAAAAATAACCCCCTTCTTCCCAAAACCATAGAAAATGTTTTCCCATATTGTTATTTTTAACTTCAACATACAGCATCCAGGCTTAGACCTGTAAGCTAGATTCAAACAGCTCCTGATTTTATTCATTCTCTTCCTGATTTTATTCACTTATAGCCATCAAAGAAAGAAAAGAAAGGTGCTCTCCCTTCCTGACCCACTACAGATCTCACCAGCAGGCAGATTACAGTTTTCCTCTCCAGGCTTGTCTGATTATCCTTCCATTTTCTCATCCCTGCTCATCTCTGTACCAGCAAAGAGAAAAGAGAGGCTGCAAAGTCCATCTCCTCTGCTGCTGACTGGGAGAATCGTGCAAGCAGTGCCATGGAGAGCAGCAGCCCTAGGGAAGGCAGGAAGAAACTGTACACCACTTTAAGGTGCAGCAAGTCTCTCCATGGCATCTGCAACTTCAAGATGAACCTCTGCCTGTGTTGGCAGGCTCTGTTGAACAGGGATTGGAGAGCAGCGCAATGCCAACCTGGCTTTAAATCCTATAATACAGAAATAGTGCTACCTTTAACAATATGGGATGAGAATCAGACCTGATCTCATCCTGAGTTGCAGGACCTTAGCAGACAAGGACCACATTGATACAGGTATTATCAATTAAATTTGCTGAGCAAATGTTACCAAAGCAGTCCTGTGTGCATGTGGTGACATACAAATATACTTGTCTGCCTAGCAGAGGCTCTGTGCCTCAGAAGACTCCTCCTACACCTAGAGTACTCACAGGAAAGGCACGGTCATACTGCATCCGCTCAATTATTTCTGAGTAAGTACCTACACAGATTAAATGTAATGAAGGAGATACAATTAAAGAGACAAACATATACCATGTCTCCTGCCTTATTACAACCTGCAGCCATGTTTACCTTAATAATTCAATAGGGCTCTTCTAAAAATAACTGCAAATGGTAGAAAAGCTGTTCCATATCACAGGCAAGTGCTCTTGAAATAAAGCACAGCAATGCCTTAAAACCAAAAGCTCTCAATTTTTTTGTCCTGCCATAGAAATCTTGGCAATGCCGTCAACTCTCCTTATCTTCTTGATGTGGGGAATGAAGGCCACAAGAGATCTGGCAAGTTTTCTGTACAACTTAAAGTTATCAATTTCTTAAATGTCATTCAAAATATCAACAGTGCTGCATGTAAAACTGTCAATGAATGATATGCAGATTTCTTTGTGCACTCATTATATTTTGCCAGCTTTACTGACACTTCAAATGAATACTGACTTAGGAACAAAGGTTTGGTAATCTTGAGACCTGCAGCATTTTGTTATGTGATTTTGTTGCTTTCTTTGCTCCTTTGGGAAACACAGCAATCAGGAAAATATGCACAGCAGTCAGCAGGGAACAGTATGCTGAAAGCACTGCAGACTTCCCATTGAGCACAGCCTTGGCAAAGTATTTCCAAAAGGCTCAACCAAGACAGGCCCCCATACACCGGGCAGTGCTCTGGGAATGCGTGCCTATGAAAATCCCAGACATGATTGCACTGCAGTCTCAACAAGGAACAAATGGATGCTTCATTTCATACACTAAATCCCCTCCTTCCCCTCCACAAGCCATCTCATTCCCTAGCTAGCATTTTACTCGTGCAAGACATTCCTCCCCTCCTCCCTCTATCCACCCTTTCACTTACTTGCTGAAATTAAAGAGAAGCCGTTCAAAGACAAGGACAGGTCCCGTGCTGCTTAAAATAGTGAGTGGCTGGCCAGCAAAAAGGCAAAATATCGCTCCGGTGACTGCTGTGCCCAGAAAACTCTCCAACACACCCTGCGGTAGAGACAGAAGAGATGTTAGTTCTGCTAATAACCCTTTCTGGTAGCACTGTTGTGAGAAAATCAGTCACTTCAGTGGTGACTTGCAGGTTGCTGTATGCTGACACATCCAAGGTGGAGGGAAGAATATCCTCTGCCCTCTCCTGCAGCCACAAAGGAAGATTTATTCACCTGTCACGATTTACAGTTATTTGGGATAACCAGCAAACCCTACAGTTTGCTAAACTCTTAGGCAGAGTTTAGTCACACTATATTGTATTTTGTCATTGACAAAGTGAGGAAACTGTTTTCAGATACCACCTAAAGGATATAGTCTCTTAGATCATCTGTATCACACATCTGCAGAGCTCCCCAAACAGACAGGGCAGAGCATGGCTACACAATAGTCCTGACATCCTCTAGAACATCACAGATTTTATGGTTTGTTTTTCTTCACTCCTTCCTCCAACAGAGCAGATTCTCCTAGATAAACAAGATGCCAAGCTTTTACATTACTCTTAGTAAGTGAGACACAAACCAAACAAGGCTACTTCATCCAGCAGTCTTTTGCTGAAACCAAAGTTCAGCAGATGTCACCAGCAAGTCATAAATTTTGTATGTAATGGACTCTACAATTACCTTTGGCATGTGTGGCAAAACAGCTTCACTAGGGAATGATAAATGTATGTGCTTGATGTGTTCTTGGATTTTCATCAACACTATAGCTGGGCAAATCCTATTTTTAAAACTCAAGCTGTTTATGCAATATAAATAGCATTTTTTCTTGCTATTAATATGATTATTGACAGAGCATCCATCATTAGACAAAAATGGCAGAAATAGGTGGACCTTACCTCATTTGCTCTTATCCAGACTAATCTGTTTGTACACAGACCTGGACTCTTTATTTAAGATGTGTTTGTCACCCTTACCTGAACTGACAACCCTTGCTCAGCAATGAGGTGAAGATTTAAGCACAGACTTATGTGCCTTGTTGTGGCTGTGTCTGAATCAGCAGCCTGAGCACTGCTGAGCAGTCACAATTAAAGGCACACACAGATTCTTCTTCCATCCATGACAAGCTGCAGGGTCGGGCTGCCATTTTTCTGACTTATCTGTGGTAACAGAGAATTTGAGTTTTGTGCCTCCATTTCTTGGAGAGACCCAAGTTTCTGTTGACACTGTATGATGCTGTTACAAGTCAAACCAGTATGTCACAAAGTACAGAAGAAAAAAAATCATCTACTGAATTACTCACAAGCTTTCAAAGAAGCAAGGAGGAACTATTTTTCTAGTCACAAACATGATCTCAACATACCAGCATCAAGCTGGTGAAGTAAAGCTGCAGCAGGACAGCTGTGCAGAGAAGCAAAAGGCAAGGAAGATTTAAAAGTTGTCTAGTTCCTGCCACATGTTAATCACTTGTCAATCTAAGAAAACTATTGATGTGAAAGGATTGAACACAACCAACCTTGCCTCTGCACAAGATGCCATCTTTCCATCTTTAAATCCTACCTGGAATGCCTATCACTAACAGTCACAGCCCTTGCATAGATCGATGTAAGGGAAAACTCTCTGAGAAGCCCTACTCAGTGCGAAGCCCTGTAGTCTTCATACAAAGATTACGTAGTTTGTCTTACAGGGGATGCAGACAGGAGCCTATGAGCCTTCACTCGCTGCCTTTGGGGGGCTTGTGAGGATGAGACAGTTGCTCTTAACAAAAGGAATGGCATCTGCACAGCTGATCCCTCTTCATTCCTCCTGCACTATTCACAGAGAAGGCCCTTGTGGCCGGTGTGCGGGCTGCAGCGCATCTGGAATCTCTTTTCCCCAACATTCTTCCACGTGTCTGCAGCTAAGAATAGTGTCTTTTCTCAGAAACAGAAAACTGTGAAGTGAGCTGTAGTCTCTAGAACCCTGCTTTATATGAGGATAATACATCTGGGAGGAAAACCTTTGGTGGCTGCTCCTCAGTCATAGGAGCTGATGTAAACTAGGAGTTAATGTCAGTACAAAAACATCCTGGGAAGATGGCTTGTGATAAAGAGCTCTCTCACTCTCATTTCACAACACTGGAGCCTGTGGTGAGGGTCAGGTCTGGCCCTGTGCTAGTTTCCCTCCTCTATGTTTTTGAGAATGAAGATCTCATGCAGCTCACACTGTTGGTCGTCTTGCAAACCACACTTCTGAACTCTTTTCCACTACAGAAATACAGAGTGGTTTGGACAACACTTGACCTGAACCTGGAGTCTCATTCCTCTGAGCAGCTCCCTGCAGGAATAACTTGAATTGGTTGTCTTGGGAAGTTTCACTTAGATTGATGGGACAGGTACACTTGAGCACAAGGATCACACCATTTTCTCTTCTGTTGAAAAGCAGCAGTCAAAACCACTTCCAGGCTCCCACAGCAGTCTTTTATACCTAATGCCTTTTCAAAGAATGACAGTGAATGAAGGTTTGTTGAATGAAGATGATGAAAGAAAAGCTAGTTTGTGCCCGGGCTTGCTGAGCTTCTGATCCACCAGTGAACTGTTCAGAGAAACGAAGAGTGCTTCCATTTTAAATTATTACATAATTAAAAAACACCACATTTAATTGGTTGTTACGTGCACTTGTAAGCTGTACCACCTCCACCTGTTTTACTTTCCAAAGCCAGCAGCAACCTCAGCAGATATTTTCTTTCTCTGGTGAATCTCCCTGCTGTTCATACAGACACTACACCCCAAGAGGAACAATGCAGCCTGATTCTTAGGATTGCTACGAGTCTGTGGGAGTTCTCAACATTTCTGCACCTATAAGAACTGGGTTCAGGAGAGAAATCTTAACTGGGCCCCAAAAACACGTGAACAGGCCAATTTTAGCTCTGCAAATTGCTGTGTCAGAAGAGAAATATCTGAGAATCTATTTCCCTCCTCAGTCAAATATCTGAGAATCAATGAGCAAAGCGTTCAGCAGGAGTTGAGTGCTTGCTTCTTGCTTCCCCTTGAATTTGTGTCATAAATGGCTGTACTGCATTAAAATTTGCTCCAGGACTTCCCTGCTACCAAAGTAATATTTTTAACTACAGAGTATCAATGGCTTCCCTTTTCAACATGTAGAATAAAACACTGGGCTCAAAACAGGCTGTTCCTGCCTTTTTCTGAAGAGTGGGAAAATGTGTGCTGGGTTCTATCAGCTTCAAAGCAAGCTATGGGCCTAGCTGCAGAAATTCTCCCAAGGAAAGTGAAGCAGCTGCACTACCAAGGAAATCTGGCAGCACCACCAAGAGGATCCCTATGGAGAACATCTTTGCTTTTTACTTTGCTGCTGGAAAAACATGTGCCAAAGGTAGTGATTTCCTGCAGCTGCGGAACAAAAAGGAGTACATTTCTCTCTTCCATTGGTTCAGCAGCCAAAACAAAGGAGCAAAATGCACACGTACTATTTGAGCAGTATAACCAAGTGCAAGCTATAGGATTGTCTCTGCTTAATTCAGCAGTCATTTTACCATTTCTCAGATGAATGACATCTCCAGGTTCTTGAAATACAAGCTGTCTTGTTTTAATAATTAAATTGCTTGAGCTTTTTCTACGTGAGCATTAAGAAACTATACGTTTGTTTCAGTGCAAAAACAATTTTTGCCAACTTGATAAATATTCCTACTGAATACAAAGGTATCAAGAAGGATTTTTCTCACAAATGATGGAATTATATGCACTGAATTTGGAATCAGGTAACATTTTCTTTTCCTCCCCCTACTTTGAATATCGTTCCTTTTACAGGTTCAGAGCAGGCAGGCTTTTCTCTGCTGCTCAGTGATAGAAGAGTGATAATCCCTAGTGGATCCAGCATTCATTTGCTGTTATTACTTTTTAAGATTGGGTGTCGTGCATCTGTTTCTTGCAAAACTGCTGTAGATTTGAGTTTTGGAAGTAGAAAACCATATTTACCCAAGGGGAGGGATGTCTGGCATTCCATCAGCCTTTGAATCTTACTCTAGCCTGTAATTAACGATAGGGAAGTCAATAGCTCCGGATAGGTGTCCCCCTTTTCTGTTTGCTTAAATTAAATTTACATAATTGAATAATTCAGTCACTGTCAATATGAGCTTAACTATTATTAGGACATTCAACTTGCCTGTACTGAACCTATTTAAATAAAAATTCCTACATTTACTTCCTTGTTAAATGAACAAAAGAAATCCTAAGACACGTAACTCTGCCTCAATCAAACACAATCTAGAACAGTGCTGTAACAGAGTCCCTTTCTTCTACTCTTCATATGTAGCTAAGCCATGCCTTGAAGCCCCTACTTTTGTCTACTGCTGATCCAGTCGGTCTCTGGGAATACAGTACCCTCCCCGGAATCTGAAATTCCATTATCGTGGAATTCATCTTTCTAAAGAATTTTCAGTTTTTTCCTCTGCCACGTCACCTGATTCACTGCTTTCCTCTTAATCTCAGTGTTTTCTTCTTAGCAGAGAGGCAGAAGTCCAGAGATTGCTAAGAGCTGTACGAGTCATGCAGAGAATACAGCGCTATGCTCTGATGACATGGAAAGTTTGAATCAGACTTCGTAAACTTAATTTGACTGAAACAGTACAACCAAGACAAAACACAGAGAGTAATCCAAGGAACTTCTCTATATAGGAGCAAGGATCCTCACTAAGTTTTTCTCTGTTGCCTGGCCATCTTTCAAACTCCATTTAAGGTAATGGTACAATTTTTCAACGGACAGCCATCCAACAGCAGAGAAAGAAAGCCAGCTTCCAGTGAAAGCATACCATACCTCCATTAATTGTACTTAGAGTTCAGTTCTGACTGTAGATAGCAAAAGGCAAGTCAGCTCTGATTTATTCATTCTCCCTGAAAGCTATTGCTAACCTGCATGTTTTCCGTAGCATCACCAAGCAGTCCTCCAAAAGTGATAGCATTGGTCACTGTGGCCAGGTAGATGAAAAGAATGGCTGAAAGGGCTTGAATATTTAAAGCATCATAGAAGTCACTGGCGAAGAAGGGTGCTTTCCTCTTAATATCTTTGATTAAGCCACCACAGAATCTGAAAAGACAAGCAAGAGGAGACTTGTGTAAAATGTTTTACAGCAAAAGTCACTAAGATAAGTAATTGGAAACACTGCCAGAAATGAAGGATGATCTGAAAGGAATGAGGTCATCACATTACATAATAGTCTTATCACAGCTGCAATGGTCCAGGGATATCACTGACAGTGTCGTAAGAAAGATAATATCTTTCATGATGCGATGCTGCTGAAAAGAGATCGATTTCAGAAACACAAGCTCTACTTCTGCTGAAACAGACCACAAAAGCTTGCAGTTCAGGAAGCTCACGTGGCTTTTTCTTCCCCCTAGTTGTATTGGTTGAGCTAATAAAATCTATTAATTCCACTCTAAATCCTTGCCTAAATTTCTCCATGTGGCAAACACAATGAGTGGGTGAGCCAAACAATATACTAAATGGAAAAAATGCTTCAAACTATTAACCACAAAAAGAACTGGAAATAAAAATGCAAGCAAGTGAAATCATCTTGGAGAGCTCTGCTTGCAGACATATTCTTTTTGCACAGTCCAAACAAAACAATGTTTAACTCACAGGAGTTCCACATAGCTCTGATTCTATCAACACGAAAAAAATTTTGTTTTGCTCCTCATTCTCTTGCACGCAGTTTTCCACCAACAACTAACATCTATTTAATACATCACACTTCAGCTGCCTTCTGAGCTAAACAGCAACTGGGAAGCCCCTCATCAGTGTCTCTGCAAGACTGTTCAGACCTTACACAGAGATATGGGGCAGGCAGGCACACATTACATTTGGATTCAGAACCACAATTTATTAATTGTCCTGTACACACTAATGTGTAACTTCAGACTTGACTTTTCCCTCATAATTTAAATATTCTTAAAAAAAATATACAGGAGGGGGGTTACAACAGCAACACAAAAATCTACGTATTGTATTGATCCTGCAGTGCTGAACATGTTGTTTGACAGCCTCCTGAACTGCATTACCGCTCTAGTGGACTTTTATGCAGCATATAGAGCAATAAAAGAGAGAGAAAGCCCTCAGGCTCTGTTACCTTCTGTGTTTATACCCTATAAAAGCCTTTATCTGTTCAACTGTACTGTAACAGGAACGTCTTGAAAACAGAGCTTCTCCGCTTATGGCTAAAGCACTTCCAGCAATCTGAATGGAAAATGCACCTGTCACGTTTATACTCCTTACCAATTTGTCTATGTTCACAAGCATGCAGTGTGCCAGCAAGTACTTTTCACTTTTGAGTGCCTTGTTTAAGACACTTCATAATTTGTCAAGACTAGGTTCAGAACCTTTCAGATAGTCTCAAGATGGGTGCTCAAAACCACAGTGTACAATTCAGGGTTACAACTCAACCTGCATAAATTGAAACAGAATTCCAAGGTGGAAAGTTGAAAGGATGAGAATTTTTCTGAAAGGAAAACACTGTCATGCTGGATGGAACACACCAGCTAACAACACACTGAGCAGTGTATTACTGACCTGCCAGTTCTCTGCAGCTCTTCACAGTCCCCATGGCCCCCACCTCCATGTCCTCCATCATGAGGTGTGTCTCCATTCATCTGCACATTTTCTCCACCAGAGTACATGTTTTTCCTAGGCAAGAACACAAGCCAAACAGGCTCACTGCATTACCTAATGGCTCCACAAAACTGAATCCACATAGTGTTCCACTACAGAGGTATTAGCCTTTCCCGAAGCCACGCTGTATAAAGGAGGCTAGAAAGCTGACTACTGGAGCCAGTGTGAAACGCATCAAGTTAGAAAGTGGAAGAACATCAGAAGTGTCTGGATATCCACTATATATCATCATATCCATGCACCACCGCCCCAAAGGGCACAAAATTGCATGAACATCCATTTCCACAATCTATTAAGGTAGATGTGAAAATATCTCCCGTGTTTTCTAGAGAAAGAGATGCAGACACAGGTCCCCCTGCAGTTACTTGATAAACTTGGTGCACCCAAGCAACAGCAATTCCTCTCACTTTTTCAGAACCGACACACAGGGGTAACCCTGCCCTGTCACCTGATGTTACCTTTTATCTGAAGATGGAAGAGACTTGGGGGGCTCTATCCTAATAGCTGGATCCCATTCCCCAGGGGGGAGCACAATAACTTCATCCAGAAACTCATCAATGCCAGCAATCAGGTCCTGCCAGTCCTTGGCTTTATAGGCAATGTCGTGGAATACCTGCAAGGAAAGGAGAGACTCCATACAGCAAAACTTTGTATCTTCTATAACTCAAGTGCCAGAGGCAACTTCAAAGTTTTATTCTACCAAAATCAACTCATTCATTCTCAAAAACCTTTCAAATTTTTTTCAGGACACTCGGCTCAAGGGTGTGGGAACCTCAGGAAAGCCCTTTCCTTTGGTTATTTAATGACAAAGATACTTTCTTAAAGGCATTTGTGATTTTTTGCAAGCTGTGTTTTTATTTTTCAAAAATATTACCAATGCAATTGTCCATTTCTTTCATTTAAAAGAAGAATTATATATATCCAAGGAATATAGAGTTTCAATTATACTTTGAAAAGATACTTTAATAAAACAACAAAAGAGCATATCTTCTCATCAGCTTGACTCTATTAGAAAGGGGTTGTTTTCAATTCTGTGAAATAGAAATGAGGATAATATTTACTTAATAGTAAAGAGTAATACAAACCATTTTTACTGAAAGGCCTTGTGTTAGTACTAGGAGAGAGATGAGAGAAGAGAGAAAAAAAAAAACAGCAGCGATGTGGAATGTTACATAAATACTTTGGACTCCTTGGAGGGTAGGTAAGCCAGCACATCCGATAAGACTTGTGCAGCAATTACCTGGAGTGCATCTGTGGGTTACTACGATTGTGGAATGTGACACAAGATGTACATCACTGCACAAATTCATGAGTTAAGTCCAAATCTATTTGAATAAAATAACTGCTAAGGAAGTGAATCCCAGAAGAACCTATTTCACGGAGGATATTAATAGAATACAATAGATAAGTGTTCTGTTGGAAGGGACCAACAAAAATCTAGTCATAAGGGCACGTACCTCATCAGACATGAGGGTAGCAATGGCTCGGCCAATCTCATGATATGACTTTGCTTTGCCTTTAGGTCCGAGTAGTATGAAGAGAAACCTGTCCAAACACACCAATTGTTCCAATTTAGAATAGAAAAATTAACTGCTTATTCCTTACACCAGATCTACATAGAAAGTCAACGGACAAACAAAACAGACAAACAAAGCTTTTGCCCCTTGTTAGAGAGGTCTGGAAGCTGCCAGTGGCAGCTCAGCCAGTGGTCAGTCTCACTGACATGAAAGGTACAATTTCTATGACTCTAGACAATTTCTATCTGAGCCCATAAGACCATGTTTAGCTACACCACATGACACTTCAATATTTAATTTCCCAGCAAATCCCAGGGAAGAAGTACATGAAGCACCAGCAGTTGCAGGAGTGTCATTCATCACAGTAGTTTTCAGAGTTGTCACCTCCCTTAGGTAAGTAGGAGTTATGCAACTCCAATAATCAGGCCCTGCATGCATAGGAGGCACTGTGGACAGGACTTGTAAGGATTTCCCACTTTCACTCTAACAATGTAAGTACTTTAGGTAACTTGGATTACAGGTTGAACTCTACATCCTAATCATACCTGCTCTGGCAAGCAAGATACTACTCAGATTTTTCCTCCCAGAAAACATTAAAATCAGTCTTGAGAGCACTACAGCAGTCCTACACAGAAGTAGATATCATCCAACAGTGAATGTGCAGGAGGAAGAAAAGACATTCTTCTAATGCCCAGTATCCAGAAATTAACTGTGTGCAAGAGATGAAGTTCCAGTGCAGCATGGTTCAGACTGCATGCTCTACGCACCACAGAAAATCTATCCACTTCCTTAAGATTTATTCAATCATATGTTACAGCTCTTTAAAACTCGTATAAGGCATCTGCACTAAATATTTTCCTATTGCTATTCCAGAGTCACCTAATTGACGGTATCAGTGATGTAACTGCTGAAGAACAGGTAGGAGGGGACAGAAGATCTAAGGACTGCTTACTCTGCACAGCTCCACCCTGACCTGAGCATCCTCTCTGCACAAGAGATGGAACAAGCAGGGCAACACAGTTCCAGATAGAGAGGTAAGCGCTCAGGCCAGCAAAAAGAACAAAGCTGTGGCAACATGCTTTTAACTGTCCACATTGCTTACCATAAATTACATCTCTCCAAACACTTATTTCCCAGAGCTATCAGACAGCAACCTGTCTGCTTACTGGTGCTCTGCTGGGGCTGAGATCTCTGTATGGTTCAGCACTTAAAGTAGCTACTCGCATGTGAAGGAGAACCATCAGTCTAAATAGAGTATCAGCTATAAATAATGAAAGCTCAACTCGTATGCCTTGAATTTCCACTCAGAGCATACAACACATACCAAAGATCCATAAACCCATCTGGTGGGTTTGCAGTCACAGCTCAGTTCTTAAGGAGACAGCTTGATTTTTGAGGTGTAAGTCTACTCTTGGTGTAGGTAAAATATGAGTTGACCAGAAGTACAAAATACCAGGAGTTAATTTCTTACATGACAGCTATTAACTGATCCAACAGTTAGGCTGCATACCTCATGTTGGCTGTAGAAACACAGATTTCCTGAAATTTCCTTACTAGATTTGTTTCAGAAAAAGATTTGGATCATGGCTACGAGATGAAAAACCACGCATCTCTATTCTCACAGTTGTGCCAACTGGCTTATTCGGAAGGCCTTGCTACTTCTACTGGAAATTTCAGGCAATGGCCACCAATCAGTGGCCTACGGGACCCGAATGGAAACCAATCTGATTGTGTCATTTTCAGTGTACATCCTAAGCTGATCTGTTACTAGTAACCTTTAAAATAAAGTCACATCGACTCATCCTCGCAATTAGCAACAAAAGAAAGCACAGGGAGAAGACCAACCTTTCTGTTTCACCTAATTTAGCAAAAGCTGGAAATCACTGGGGCATTTTTTCAGAAAGCTCCGTGTTAGCCTTTTTCAAACAGAAACAACTAACAGCTGCTCAAGACACTTTTAAAGCTTCCTGAATTAAGAGCTTTTCCAAATACACCCATACCTTACCATCAGTAATGGAAAATGAATACACACATCATAACTTTTGCTAAGTTATCTCATATAAGCCCCTTTACATTACTTTCTGTTTGAATAGGGTTAGCTTCAACTTCTGGTCATGCATTTCCATTAGCACAGCTAGATTGAAGAACCTTTGATAATTAAATTCCTTTAAATATCCTCTCCAATTGATCCCTTCACCCGCAGCCATTTGGCATTTAGGTGAAGCAGTTTGAGGGTTTTCTCCTCTCTTTAGTCACATAAGTTTTTCTCTGAACCTCCTCTGAGGTACCAATGACTTCAACAGAGAAATAACCCAAGAGCTGGCAGTTCTGTCAATACGAACACGCAGATGAAATAACCTGTTGCTATTTGGAAACACCACGTTGGTGCTTTCCTGAGAAAATGAAACTGTGTGTTCACACCATCTACCCACCTTTCTGACCCAGGGATCAAGTTCAAACATCACACAGACCCAGAGATACCAAATACAGAGTTTCTACGAGCTTTTGAAGAGCCAGTGGCTGCAAAGGTAAGGAGACCCAAACGGTAAGAGAAATTCAGAACCAGGTTTCAGTGGTTCCAGCAGTGATGGAATTATCAGCTGTTCCCTGTAGTGGCCCCAGTCATTCCACCCACAGCATCATCTAGAAAAGCCTGGCACCGAGAGCACAGCTTTTCCACCTGCACTCTGTCTGCTGAAGTTGATATGGGGCCAAGTTACAGCCAAAGAGACCACTTTACTTTGGGCCACAGAGGTATCCTCTTCCTTATGAGTCAGCCTTTATTGACAATGTATATCCTTTCTCACAAAAATGCTAACAAATCATGAAACAGCAAGGCTGAGAGACACTTCACAAGAAATACTGTTGCCCTTAAAAGCATTGTAGTATCAGTTTTCTAAATCACTGTGAGGTGCTAAGTCAAATGTCTAATCAAGTGTATTATATCCTAACAGTCCTACAATAGGACATTAAGTTAGTATGAACGGATCCATAAATATATATAAATTGGCATTACTAACTGTAACACTTCCCATCAAGTCCTGCATGAGGCATTCAAGTGCTTAACTTAAGGGTCACCCAGAGATGAGTAACCCATACTCGCCTAGGTCACGTTCTTTGCTCTCCTCCCACCTCCTGGAACTTGCCCTGCATTTCAAGAGTTGTTATAAAACAATATTAAAGAGAAATTATTCCTCAGCCAACTCTTTAAAAAGTAAAAATCCTGAGATGCAGGTTATCCAAATATATTTATTTTTCTTAAAAAGTTCACAACTTCAGAAGTTGCTGCTCAGCATTCTACAGACTTTCCAAGGAACTAAGTATTTTCATAACCATCTCCTGAATTAATCACATCAGGCTCTCTGCCAATGCAGAAACGTACCACCTTGAAGTTCCTGCACTTTTGAAAATGTTCTTAAAAAGCCAGGTTGTGAGACTTCCTAATATTCTTCATCCTGACTGATTCAGCTCAGAATTGCCTTCAGCTCATAGAACAAGATCTTTTAAGCACATGTATACACATAAATACAAAAAACATTCATGTACTTTAGTGGCATGGACTAGCCTGTGTTTACATGCATTTATCACCATTTAGTTAAGAATACATCTAGCTAAAAAAGCCCTCACTTCTAATTGTGACATACTCCTTTATCAGTTGGGTTGAAAGTCAACACAGGAGTCTGCTGCACACAACAAATGCTGAGTTTTCAAATATTCACTTCAGATACCTTGTAACTCTAAGGATATTTCAGGGCTAGAAACATGAGATTTCACTGTGCATCACTTAGCTCAGTCCCTCTGAAGCTGTAAGAAAACTCAATTCCTTTCACAAGCTCTGAACAACAGCTCACAGAAATGGCAGATGGTCCTCACTCAGGAAACCTGTATTGAACTCTGTATGACAGCACACTCACAGCACTCTTTTGCTTCCAAGCAGATAATGAGTCAGAAACTCACTAATTTATTATTCCTTTCTTCCTCAGCCCCTGTTCCTCCTGCCACTTTGGACACGTCACCCTTAGCAGATAATGACCATTCATTGTATATGATTTACCTTTTAAGCATAGGATCCATGCCACCAAGCCCAATAAGAATAAATTTATTTTACAGATGAGCAAATTCTCTTCCAAGCAGACAAATGTGCACTGGCCACTGTATTGTACTCCTCACCTACACGCTGAATACATCTTAACAAAACTCTGCAGCGATACTGCAAACCCACTAACATGAGACTGTGGGCCATACAGCCTGGTACAAACGATAAGAACCATCCTGGATCCAGGTAGGAGATGACTCTGGAGACCACAAAGTGGAATCTCAATCCAGTTAGCTGAAGGAGGCAACAAAGTCTTATGTGCTGCGCTTGTGAGCAGTTTGGCTGGAAATCTCCAATAAATCACATGAAGGTAAGGAGAAATCAGTTAGGAGGGAAGGAGTAAATACTACACAGGCTCTAAAGTCAGCATAGCACTAACATTTTCTATTTGATACATAATTAGAAATCTGAGCTGCCCATGACTTCATCAAATTCCAGTATAGGATAAAAGGGTTGTGGTGAAAACTGGCCCAAGGCCAAGAAAGCTTCACCATGGCCTCTTAGCAAGCTGACCACCAGTGCAGGAGACAAAGTCCTTCAGCCACGTACAAAAAAGGAACAAGTAAAACAAGATCCAACTTTAGCCTGCTCACCTACATCCATTTCTCACATCTGGACAAAGAAAGAAATAACTGTAATTCCAGAAGTGCTAAAAGCACCTACACAAAGGAAACTCAGTAAGGTCCCACAGATTTTATCAATGATTTTATCAATGTTCTTCTGCTGTTGGACACCTTGTGAGATGCCTGCAAGTCACTAAGCATTCCCAATAGAGATGTGTGTTGATGGACACAAGGGCACTGGACTCACGATCATCTTCTCCACCAAAATCTGAGGCTTAGACCTCTGCATAATGAAGGGGGCACACCTTAAGATTACAGGAGGGAAAGGAGCTCAAATGTCCTTACGTTTTCATACAGGTGCTCCTTCAAGTTGCAGGCATCTCACATGGTATACAACACGTTAATGCAGACTAAAGTTTTATTTGTTTGCCAGAGCTCAGATGTCTCAAAGCAAGATCTTCTGTTGGAAGAGCTGCTGAAAGACACAGCCCTGAAGACTATTCCAGTGCTGCAATTAAGGAACAAGACAGATGCTTCATTCTTGCCTACCAAAAGAAAAGATGCCCTGGTAGTTAAAAGCTTAAGCTAGGAGACAAGGAGGATAATCTGACTCCTGGTTCTGCCACATGCTTTTTAAGCGACCTTGGGCAAGTTACTTCATTTCATTTCAGACTTGTAGACACAGGCAATTTCCCAGCACTACATATTAGACTGTGCAAGTCTGTGCAGCTTATCTCCAAAAAAATCTTTCCCTTGCTCATTCTTTATCTTTTGCCCTCATCATCATTACATTAATGGAACAGACCTGAACACATAATTGTACATCCCTTTTATGAAAATAAAAAGCTACATCTGGTGCACCATCAGAAGGTGAGGCAGCCACACCAAAGCAATGGGGAAAGTACAGTAACTAAGAGCTCACCAAAAAAAGAAGTTCACAGCACTGTAGAATTAAAATTGACAGGAGAAGATCAAAATCCATAAATGATTTTTGATCTGATCGGTAACGAGAAAATATTACAGAGAAAAAGGCAGGAAGTTCTCTACACCAAATTAAATTCCATGATTTTTATTACTAGGATTGACGAAAATGCCCTGCAGAGAAACCTTTCCTAGATAATTCATCAGGTCTTGGCAATTACTTTTAAGTAAGAATTTATTTTTAAGTAAAGGAAATAGTTAAAATACTTAGCAAGGAAGTGTGAAGGGAATCATACACAGAAAAATTATCCAGAGAAGAGCCATTTCTACATGGGAAATCTTATTTCTAGAAAACATACAGAACTTGGAAACTTTGAAGAAAAATCCAAGTTGAGGAATGTGTGGAGGAAAAATAAATACTGGAAATAAGTAATCTAATTAACTGGAAGTTTACATGGAAACAATACCTACACCTTAAGCATACAAAGAAATGTTTTCCTGTTCTATAGTATTAAGTTAATATGAATATACCATATCAGAGCAGGGACAGCCTTTCAGCTCCACAGGGCTTGGTGTCTCATTTGCTTCTACATCAGGAGATTTTCTCAGTTTCTTACATACCCAGCTAATAGTTGCAGCTTTATTATCAACTACTGCTGCCCCCTCCCTGCACACACTGCCGGCTAGTGCTACGAAAAGCAAAGCATTAAGATGACTTCATGCTTTTCTGAAAGCTGGATGACATGATGTTTCTACTTGGAATGCTGTCACCCTTCTTCCTGATCCTTCTGCCATTAAACCAATAAGCCCTGCAACTGTCATGGCTTTAGGATAGGGCACTTTGCAGGCTCCTGTGAAATATTCTTCTGCACATCTGTAGCTAAAAAGCATGACATTTCTTAACACAGTACACCAGAAACATGAACTGAGTATCAGTGCATTGTATGGCCCACTGTGGCAAGAAGAGACAGCCACAATAACATCGCGTCTACTGCACAATGCAGACTGGTGTGCCTAAAGCTGTGCACTGAAACCTGGGTGCTGAACTCCTGCCTGCGCCCTAGGGCCCCATATAAAAACAACCTGCATTCTAGAGACAGACAGATGCAGGTCACGCTGAGGTTATTCCTTGTATCTGCATCACAGCGCTCCTGTGAAGCAACCCACAGCACTGAAACGTTAACTCACATTTATTTAGAACAGCCCCTCCAACTCCACACGGTTGTACATGGGCTAATTTTGATGGCATGGTTTTGATAATTTTACCAGGAACTTCATCTTTTAGCAAAATATAAATAGAAGCCTTTTAGGGAAAGGAAGGAGGAATACCGAAGGCTCCAGCTGCAGCATCTTGCAGACACTGTGGGTTAAGTGCACATCTTCAACAGAAATGCCCGCTGTGTAGGATGGCTGTGTAAGGGCTGAGCAAGGAGACACTCGATCATAACTAGTCTGGGCCCTTATGGGATTTCCTTGATTGAATTTCACAGGATGCAGCCACTGCAAATGCCTCTTCATTACTCACAAAAACAATCTAATGAGCTTCCCTGCTTTGATTAGGGCTAACATTTGGTTTGGAGGACAGCTAATGGATAATACTATTTCCTGCAAAAAAAAAAAAATGTTGGCATGGAAGGACATCTTGTCTTGGTTAATGCTACTGAATAATGAGGTCATTCAGCAATCCTAGATCTAGCTTCCTGGCTCCCACTACCAAAACAAACAATTCCTGATTTTACTTCTGCTGAACAGCATTTTGAAAAGTACTTAAAAAGGAGCAAGTGGGTTAGACTTAGAAGTTGAAATACTGATGTATACGGGGCTCCATAATGCTGAGAAATAAGCAATTACCTTTTATAAAATTAAGCCATTTTCATTTCCCTATGCTCCCAAAAGAACATCCACTGTGAGCAAACAGATGTTGATGTGGTTATTCCACAGAGCTGCTGAAACAGACTCCGAGAGATACTCTGGAGTAATGCCTTGCATTAATACAAGGCAACTAAACAAAGGCCAAAACTACACCAATTCTCTCCTGTGTAGATGAAAAGAAGGTTCAGATTATAACCAACCACGTAACTTTCATTCCATTACAGTGGCTGTGATTCAAGTCAGTATTAGTAAGGCACCAGTGATGTGCTTCTGTAGTATTAAAATGTCCCTTCTCATGAAGCATTACTCAGTACAGCCCTCTAGACACTATTCAAAATAGAACTTGCACTCTGTATTAAAAGCCCCTGAAAACATTCACATAAAATATACATTTGCACATTAGTGATATGAAAGGTGCAACGTGAGCTTTGTAATTACAAGTAAAATGCAGGGCAAATCCTTTGTAAGTTGATACCGAAAGTGCACCAGAGCCCAGGTGCACAGCAGCAACAGGGTCCACACAATGCTGCCAAGTAACGAGGCACTGCAGGGACCTGCACAGGATTGAAATTGGACACTGCAAAACACCTGCAGTCTGTCCAGTTCAGCCTGTTGTCCTTCTCCCTGAAATACCCCTTTGGTTCATTCTTAGTTCATTTAATTATCTTTTAATGTCACTCAGTTTTATAGTTCTTACCTGCCTATATAACAAGCATATGCATTTAATTCAAACACCTAAGAAGATAAGTTATATTCATATCTGAGACCGCAGGTTAATTTGCAAAGTGAGTCACAATAAATAAAATATTTGTATGACATTTTTCTAAGCCACTGTGAAATACAAAGGAACATCTGTTGTGACGATCACGAGAGAGAATTTTATCCCCTAGTTTACCTGACATTTTTTCTTCCCCCCTCCAGCAGGGACAGAATGGAATCCTTTGTCTAATGTGGATTTTTACAATGAAAAACAAGCACTGCAAAAGCAGGCAAAAGGAATTTTAGGTATGCACAACGTGTGCATGTGGTAGGTATCAGGAGGGGTAAAAAGTATCCAATTGTCATATGTCACATGGATAGCGACCTTCACGATCAAGTTGTTAAGGTGACTGTTTACTGTTTGTGCACGACACACGATTTATATTATGCAATTGAATTTAGAACTCAGAAATGATTAGCAGCCATAGCAAGTTTTTGGTTCTTTTAAAAACAACAATCCTGAAAAAATACAATACCATATGCAAGTCCCGTGATGGAAACCAAAGGAGAACTTCATTTTGTCTGGTGCTATTATTTTAGAAGGTGCAAATGCAGTTTTCAATTCATGCCTACTGCTAAGGGCAGGATTCTCTTACCGGGTAGGGACGGGAACTTCTGTCAGAGCACCCAACATAACTGCCTGCTGCAGCCGGACGAAGGCAATGAAAGGACTGTCCAGGAAGTCTACCTCCCCAACCAGCACATTGGAGGCCTCAGCATCACGGGGTAATTTCTTCATAAATTTATTCTTCAGCTGCATTAGTAGAAGAGAAAGGAAAATAAAATGAAGGCTTGTTAGGCATGCAGACAGAAACGTGCAATGAAATTTATCCAACTTTCAGCCACATTTCCTCAGTGGCCAAAAATAGATTCAGGTCCTATGACCAATGTGTCATCCTCATTTGGTCTACTAAGATACAGGCTTTGCTGCTTATGATAGCCCTCTCCCTGTCATAAATATAAAATAGAAGTCAGGCCAGAGAAGCAGATGGCCATACTTGCATTCATACCACTCTTTAAAAGCTGAATATCTCAGCTATGAAAATCATCACCTGAAGAACAATCCCGCTACAAGTGCCTGTAGCCAAGCCAGCACTGAGAATATCAGGCTTCCTGAAGGTTGTTTATGGGTAGTATTAGTTTGGGCAGAAAAAGCTGTGCAGCACTGAGAAAGATGAGCAGATGCGGGTAGAGTTTCTGGAAAAAGCACTGCATCAACTTGTTGCCTGATCATCTGGGCAGAGGGCATGCACTTTCCACAAGTGAAAGTGCAGTATCAGGCTCTGCAGCTGCTGCTACAGAAATGACTGGCCTGACAAGAACGAAGCCTGAAGGGTGGACATCATTCCAGCTGACCATACCAGGAGCTGGGCACATGCATTTTGCTGCATACAAGTCTTTTCAAGTTCCAAGTGAAAGACTTAGTGCACACTTTTAGAAGCAAGTTTCCTATGTCTGTGGCTTCTGCCCCATAGGTTTCCCAAAGCTGCTGCTCCCATTGCTGGTGCAGGCCAGCACAAGAGTAGCCACTGAGCAAATGGAGCAAGTATGCTGGTTTTGAAACAACATTAACAACCTCAGTCAATGTCTAGGTGAGAAACTGGCTTGTTACTATTTCCCACATCATCACCTGAGCCCACAGCCTTCACCACAGGTTTCTGTGGTCAGAAGGGGTACAGAGGAGAATGCACTGCTGTTAGAGAACCCTGACCAGGAGAAACTCCTTTTTCCATCCTTGTAAGGTGAGATGCAGGACAGTTGCTACATCCCACATCTCCAGAAGGTCTGAAAGGAAACAAAAGCCTCGGGAAGAAACAAAGTGAGAAAGGGTATCCACAGAGAAAAGGAAAATCAGAATGAGTTTCAGAAAAAAAGAAAAGCACCGGGCCTGGAAGAAGGAGCCAGGGTAGATGGGAGAGAAATGAGAAGGAGGATTATTGCACACACAAAACTCAAATGTATATAGGCCCCAAACACTGAAAGGATTATGAAAAATTGAGAGTCACCGTGCAACTAAAAGACCTCTCACACTTCCACCATAAACCGAACACTCATTGCTTCACGATCAAGTTACTGCAGCTGTTATTTTATCCTGCTACAGCAACTCCTAACTTGATCTCACTCTTTTCTCTGTCTCATAATACCTTTCTATCAGTGAGAGTTTTTGAAAGTCTTACCCAGAAATAAAAGCAGAGTTAATATCTGGAGTACACACATACCACCTCATGAGCTGCTGGAAAATCAGTGTGACCCGCTGGTGAAGTACAAAAATCCACTTCAGCAGAGCCACCTGTAATTCACAGCAGCTCTCACAACACAGTTTGGCTTCACAACTGTTGTAAGCCCCAAAGTACATGCTGAGTGATGGTTTCAATATTTATAAAGTAGAAAACTTTAAATACGCAAGAAAAAAAATAAGGCATGCGGTAATTCACCCACAGAATCTTTGTAATTTTAAATTGATGCTGTCAATTATTCACCACTGGATAATGTATCCCATGGAAGAATGAGCAAATGACAAAACACTCAGACAACTTTCAGGGATGCACTCAGTAAAATCTGACAAGGAATCCTGGTAGTCACCAACTGAGAGCTTCTTTGTACAATTTGACAAGACCTTGCTGAGCCAGGAATTGTCCATGGGGTGAAAAAGCAAGTGTCCTCTCTAAATGACCACAGTATCCACCACCTTGGACATACACTTAAATAAAGGCTTCTAGGAGAAAGCTCCAAGGCCCAACAGCTGGGATGGAAGCTGTTCCTCAGCCCCCCTTCTCTAGACAGCATATTGAGGAGCAGCAGAGATTCACCCCCTCTCCCAAGCCATCAAAGCAAGATGCTTCTGAATAGCTTTCACCAACCTCAGCAGAAGCCTTTCCTGATGACTAGCATGTCTTCTCATTTTCCTGAGAGAGTTATGTTTAAAAGTACAGACAGAACTACTTGCTGATTCTTTGAAATTTCCCTTTCATTTCTGGACTAGGACAAAATATGAGAGCAACGTGGTGCTTTCCTGAGAGCAAGGCCCTGTGTGATGCATGCAGCACAAAAATAAAAGACTTAAGATCTCTACCTGCTTTGTTCAAGGCATAGAAAGGAACAAAACCAGCTAGCAGGCTTACTCTGATTTGTGGTTTATCCCCAGAGGCTCAGATTACCCTTTGTAAGGGATGGTGAAGGAATAAGCAGAATAAAAGATAAAAATCATCACAGGAAAAACACAGATTCTTCAGAAATACAAGCTGGTAATTAGAGAAGATAGCATATGATGAACTCACACATTTCAATAACTTTTGTTGAAAAATAAATTCAATTATAAGATCAAAATTACTTTCCAGTCACCCTATTGATTGTTTTACTCAGATTATTTCAACTTGTGCTTCCCATGATGCCTTTCTAGCATTATTCTTTTATTTTTCAATAATCTTTGACTGTTCCTTTGTCCTCAGTAACACAAGCCCAAGTTATCTTGACCTCTTCTCATCTTTTCTCTTCTTTCCTTTTCCCTTCTCTTCCTGCCTAGCCCAGCTTTTGGGAAGGAGTTACTTTGCCTAGCTTTCTTTCACAGACTGATCTGTGGATGTGAGCACAGTAAGGCAGACAATGCATTTCAGCAGTGGTGACAACAACAGTGGGTCATCTCCACTGATTCAGATTTACACAAGCACAACTTACAGGCTCCTGTTCATCACTGGCAATAAAATGCATAGCTAATGGTGGCGACTACATTGAACAGCAGCGTTTTGTAGCTGAGAATTTGCTCTGTCAAATAGTCTTATTGTGCCCTTTGTTTTTGCTGTCGTTTCCATGGAAATAAAACAGGTGGCATTACTTTCAGAGTGACCTATATACTTACTACAGTATATTAGATTAAAAAAGTATTTAAAAGAACTTCCTATCTAATTTTGCTGCCTGAGTAATAAGAAAAGCACATGGGCATACATTTTTCATCATATTTAGAGTCAAACTCTTTATTCCTATAAGCCCAATGTTAACTATGACCCCCACCTCTTCCAACATCATTACCCTTGATGACAAAGTCATCATCAACACTGGGCCACCTAAAGCATCTTGTCAATGCATAGTGGAAATAAGTTCAGCCTATTTGATTCAGAGACAACTATTCTAGTCTCTCCACTAGGGTACATGCACAGCCATAATTGGAAAAAAAAGCTCTCTGACACTACAGATCTTCCTCTCCTTTCTTTATCAAAATAAAGCTGAACATAAAACAGCTGTCATTTCCAGTCCCTATATTAGGGAGTTATTGTGTGTGGATATTCCAACTAGCAAATGAGATCGAAGAAAATACAATGAAGACGTGTTTTCTGACTTGACAAGGGAGACCAAAAAGAATTTCTGCTCCCTTATGTGAGAGTATTAAAGCAGACTTCTAAGGTCTGTCTGCTTCCTGCACAAGCAACAGGAAAGCCTCAAGCCTGGGAGCAGCCCCAGAGGAGCTGACATGTGGTCAATCCATCAGTAAGGAAAGCAGCACTGGGACTTCAGTCACAACAGAAGCAGCACTTACAGAAATGCATCAAAGCACCTGCTTTGTTATTTAACAGTGAGGCTCAAAACTGTAGAAAAGTAAAAGTTTAGAAGGCGACCTAAAAAGCTTTATTCATGTCCAGCAATCCTTCTCAAAACATCCAAATTATATGAGGTCTAATTCTGCAGGATTAGGTCCAAGCACCAGAAGAAATCTACTGTCTGGCATTGCTCTCATCAGCCAGAGTTGCTCTCATTTGTGTCTCTTCTCAAAATGTAGCTATAACTTCACACTAAAAATAGTTATTCATAGCCTGAAGGTTATGCTCATCTCTGCACTTACATACTATAGCTGTGCCACAGTGGGCACAAGCAAGCTCACAGTGTGCTGCAACGTGCATCCCCTAGCTGACAGAACATTAACTAGGTCTAGCTGTGGAAAACTGTCATCAGCTGCTTATTTGATAATGGGCAAACACTGCACCAGCAGTATTTTAAACATCAGCCTCTCCTGGCTCTTTTCTGCTATCACCCTGGCACTTGAAACCTGGCCAGAGGCCACAGCCTGGCCTGAGCTTACCAGGAAAAGGGGATTTCTGAATGTGCTCAGCCCTAAGATGGCTTTGTTTGTAACTGTCTGCTTCAGCAACAGCAGAATTAATGTGAATTTGAAGGCCTCTGGAAATCCTGCCCTTTGCTGGTTCCCCCAAAAGCTCCTCACCCAGGGTGATCTCCGGACATGCTGCTTGCCTGGCTAGCAATGAATGGTACAGGTGGATGCACTGCCAGGAACACAGGCAGGGGGTAACATTAGGCTAGGCAATGAATCCCTAAGAAGCCTTGTGTTGGGCTTTGCCAAGAGACACAAGGAAGTAGGAAAATGCAAAAAGTCTCATGAAAAGGCATGAATTACTGATTCAGCAGGAAGAAGACTGCTGGAACAATCTTAACTCCTACATGCTTCAGTCAGGATTCCCACCAGAGAAAATACTAAATAAAGAAAGCGCTACCAGCTTCCCTATGAAAAATGGTTTGGGGTTAACCATTGGGGGATGAAAGACACTGGGAAGGTGGCGATTGTACAATAAAGCACACATTCAACTTTTCTAACAGACCAGTTGCACTTTTGCATGTTTTCCTAAACAAAGATTTCTCAAACCTAGGTACCTTTCTGGACCTGAACTGATGAGAAGGATCCCAAGTTCTGTGGCTGCTCAGCTCTCAAGGTATCAGCACCATCAGCCTCTCTTGTCCAGCACATTACAACAGGATGACTAATTTGAGGAGAGATCATCACGGAGGTTTTTGTTCTAGAAGAGTTCTGCAGTACCACTCAACACTTGCTTAAATGATTTATCAGGTAGGTAATGGGAATGGTGCAGTCAGCACTTAATAACCATTTTGAACCATTCCCTGAAGAAGCTTCAGAGAAGATCTGAGTCTCAGTATCACCAAGGAGGAGCAGGAACAAGGCCTGGCAGCTTGGAGCACTGTTCACTTTCCCAGCACTCTGCTAAATTGAACACTGTTCTAAGAACACCACTAATGCTGTGTTAAAGGCAAGAAAAAAAAAAACCTCCAGTGCTGTAGCTGCAAAAGGGCAGAACAACCTGAAAAATCACTACTTCCCTAAATATGTTTTAACAATATGTTATTATCAGCATCACTTAAGATTTATCGGAAATTAAAGCAATTAGTAAGTACACTGCTTTTATTGCATCTGTTCATTTACTCCCAGTCATTTTATTGTACTGTATATCTATCTGCCTTATCTTCTCACAAACATCGCTTTCCCTGCAGAACAGCTCATGAAGTAGCTCCAAACTGCTGTTGTTTCCAGTCCGAAATGCAGGTGTGAAGGACATGCAAGACAGACAGCTCACATGCAGGGGAGGCATTCAGGAGCAACTGCAGTTAACAGGGGCAAGAGGGAGCCAGGCGAATTATGTACCCCTGGTCTTCTTTGCAAGATTTTCAGAAACAAATCAAGAAGCTAAATAGACTTGTTTTTCTAGATCACTCAATGGGGTCATGTACTTTGTCAAGTGTGGAAAGGAACAACCTTGCTTTGTTTGGGAGCTCCTAGCACAACCAAGCTGCCTAACAACCAGGTGAAAAAGAAAATGTGAAAAGCAGTGCTTGGCCAAACAAACACATGGCTCCTGTCCATGACCCCTGACACACTCAGCAAAGTTGTTTGTAGGCATGTCCATGGCAAAGAGAATACCCAAGGCAAGTGGAAACTCCATTAAGTGAGTCATTAGCTTAAGCATCACAAAAACAAAATGAACAACAACAACAAAAAGCAACCATGAAGCAGCATTAAAATTGTAACTAGAGAAGTCTTTTAGCTAGTTACATTACTGTAATGATGTTCCAGCCTTTGCAAAACAACCTGAAACGTGTAGGCACTAATTTTTGCAGAATCTGTCTGCATACATGCTTCATACTTGATCACCCCTAGCCTAAAGAAGAGTTACTGAAAAGAAATCTCTGTCTCAGTAAGTCAGAGTAAAGCACGCCACCTGCTCAGGAACAGTTCCTTTTCAAGCTGAGGTTACCAGAGTATGAAAGCTCAAAATAAATTGCTCTTTGGGGACTGTGTTCTGCAGCATGCCATATGGTGCCTATAACTAACTCTGTATTTGCATAGGACACCTCGGTGCACAGGGCATGGTGATCAATGCCTGTTGTTGACTTTAGCAACTTAGCTGTTAGTATTGCTTGGATTTAAATGCCAGTTGCATGGGGAGAGTATTGCTGATTAATTGATGTGGGACACAGTACACTCACAAAAATATATTCGTGTGTCACCTAATAGCTATTTTACTACCACATACAGCTTTTGTATATAGGCCCTGTTTGAAAAATCGGCTCTAAATGAATGGAGGGTTGGAGCAAAAGAGAATTTGTCAGTAAAGCAGAGGCCATGATTTGCTTGAACTTTTGTTTTGTGGGAGAGCAGCTGCCTTTATGGGACACCACACTGTGCCCACTTGACAGAAGCTGCTGAGTTTGCAGCAGGGCAGCCTCAAACATCCTAACAGTGAAAAGGAAAAATAAAATATTATTCATATATAATTTAATTGCACAGGTACAGCAGAAATCTAATAAACTTCATCTCATCTCATCCTTACAATAACAATAAAACTAACTCAGAACTAAAGGGCCATGCATTGACTTCACTCAACGAAGTTATACGCAGATACTAACTTCATAATATAAAGGACCTGAAGCTCAAGCTTAAACTCTCCTTCTCAATTAGCATACTTTAGTTGCTGTCATCAATGAAACTGAATGACCAAAACAAACTCCACCGGCATGAAAATTTGGGAATGCTGTCTCTGGCAAAAGTGAAAGTCACAGTATCTGAGCTTCTGCTTGAAAGCCCAAGGTGGCACATTTTAGAAGTGCCAATCTGGAAAAAGCAGAGCTACCAGGGCTTTCCCATGCAGGGAAGGAAATGCTCAAACCTCCTTGTTTATGTCCTTCATCATTTTACAAATCTCCCTCTTCTTGTCTGAGTTGCACTTTATCAGGCAGAAGACACCCAGGTCATATTTAGCACCTTGACCAGAGAATCCATTCCAAGCTGATCTTTTTCACCCAGCCACATAGCATTTCTACATTCGCTATACCCTCCAGCGCCACAGTATTAAAAATAGCCACAGTTCAATTTGGGGGCAAAAAGAAGGGGAGGAACCAATGTGAAGGTTAGGGTATGATTTTGCCACAGGCTCCCACTGCTGCACGGCACATGGTGCAGCAGGGAGCTCAGCCAGGTGCCGCATCTGGTGTCAGAGACAAGGAACAGTCTTGGTACAGGCAGAGGTTGGGGTTCCCCAGTGTGCTGTTCCCCATAACTTCAGGAGAGAGTTAACTTGCCTCCTCTGTGCAAGGTAGGAGCTCTCTCACTCAGCTCCACTAAGAGGAGCTCTTTCCTGCACCCAAAGCACAGCAAAATCTGAGCATTCGAAATCTGTACTGATGATACAGATTACCACAGAAAGCCTAATTGCATGCATAGTGCTTTGTAGAACTAAATGAAGGCTTAACGGTCCCTGATCACAGGGAAAAAGGATCCAGTTCCTCTAACTCCTTTTACATCAAAGCTGAGCGCAACATGAGGGATCTTCTAGTCTGCCA
Organism: Excalfactoria chinensis; assembly: GCF_039878825.1. Lineage (NCBI taxonomy): Eukaryota > Metazoa > Chordata > Aves > Galliformes > Phasianidae > Excalfactoria > Excalfactoria chinensis. Next base: position 39,284,791 of record NC_092828.1, read on the forward strand.
GGCAGCAACAGACTGCCTGAGAGCACGCAGAGATGAGGTCAAGTGAACAAAGGCTCACTGGAACAAACCACTCCATAGTTACAGGGGAAAGAAATGGAAAAGAGAGAAAGGGTACATCATTTAACAGAGCCTGTGTAAAGATTTACTCTACTTTCTGTTTACTTTGCGCAGGAGTATGTATGCTCACCTACATAGTCATAGCATATTTCACTCATAAGGTGCCCATATCTGAGCATAGACACAGTGCTTTTGTACTTAAAAAAAAAACAAAAAGTAAATCCCCCAGGAATTTGTATCTGCCTCTTTTTTTTCCCGAATCCATCTACATATGCGTCTTTCTATGAATGCTTACCTAAAAGGTAATGCTCTGTGTTTTGTCTACGTACAGAACTCCATCACCAAGGAATGCACAAAACGTGCTCTGCTGATACACTGTAGGGAAAAACTACGTAAGCAAAACTGTTCTATGCATGAAGACAAAAGGCCAAAGTAAATGAAATTCCAGTTAACTAAACTTCCTAGAAACATTTCCTGTCCTTTAAAAAAGGTGGCAGCAAACTATACCGGAAGATAGTTATTTTCATTTGAGCTCCATGGAGTGAAAGTAGGTCATCCAGGCTGACAGACGTAGAAATTAGCAATCTTTGCTTGTGACTGCGGAGATTAGGAGATGTTGTTCAAACAGGAAAAGCAATGAATTGCTCTCACCATTAATCAATGGACTTCATTCCAAACAGTAGGATCCCATCAGTCCCCCTAGGAAAGGCATGAAGATTTCTCTCAACAAGGCCAATTCCTTTTTTAACTTTAGAGCTGGCTTTGGCACAGATTTCCTGTTGATATGGAAACACCCGTTTGAATAAGCACTGCACACACCACAACAAATAAGAAGGGTTTTGCGTCTCTCTCTGACTAAATATTCCAACTGACCATATTCATTCAGACTTGGTTTTTGTCCCCACATACAAACACTTTGAAACTGGAGATAGCACCAGGTCAGTAAACACCTCCTATATTAATATATTATTCATTTTGTTTATGCTATTGCATCAGCTCAGCAATAAAAGGTTCTGAATAAAAAAAAAATAATAAAAAAAAAAATTCTTTAAATGTTCCCCTTTATTTTGCATCTTGAGCATTAAAAATATCCTCATGCTTCAACCATTCAGAGCTGCCAAGGACATTTTAACAAAGCATGACCAGAGAACTTTTCACAGGACAAGGAACAAAAGTGGTACCAGTACTGGGAACAGCACACCATCCCCCGCTTTCTATGGCAATGAAAGGGCTCAGAACGGCTCTGCCCTGACTTTTCTAAATAGCTTTAATTCACAGGTAACTGTCCTCTCAGTTGAAATACAAATAAGTATTTTCAAATTATTAAGACTACAGGAATCAAATGATCATTGACAAAGCTATATCTTAGTGCCAAGAAAATGAATTGCATCCTGGGTGTTACAAAAAACAAGAAAACCTTGTCCTCCTCAACAGCCTGCTTGAACGGAGATGCTCCTAGAGTGAGTAAGTGGGGACTAAGGAGATATGAAAACCGTGCTCTGCTTCCCACATGAGCAACAAGCTAAGCACCTTGCCTCTTCCTCCTCGCATCAAGACTGTGAGCCCCTGACTCAGATGGAGGTACCATGTGGTTTGAGAAGTCTCAAAAGGGAAACTGAGGGAAAACTGAAGGTATGCTGCCAAGTGAGAGCTCATCCCAAGCACAGTTTAAGAAATACTGAACGTAAGCGAAGCCTCTATTTCCATGGATTAATCATGTGGGGACACTTTTATAAATATTCTCCTGAAGCACTTGTGACTTGAACACTGCAACTACAGGACCACATGTGGCAATGTGGTTGGAATCTAGCTAGAAAGCTGAAAACTGCACTGAAAATTCTATCTGTAGGTGTGCTGGAAATTGGAGAGAGGGAAAAGGAGTGCCAGTAAAATCCTACAGGGCAAGCAGACGTTGTTAGCTGTGCCAGGAGAGAAACAGGGCAACTGAACATATGGACACTAAAACCAGGGCCAGAACAGAACAGACTTAACATTCTTATAGTGGCTGCCAAAGGTGCCACTAGGCTGATATGGATACCTGCTGTCACTGCTGTACAAGGTAACTGACGCAACAAGGGATAACAGATCTGAGCAAGGAGTTTCCCCAGAGCTGTATGGATCTCTTCATGTGCACAGCACACAGTAGCAGCAGCTGGACTGCTTCTCACCAGAATGGCTCATCCAGTCAGGTAGCTGCAGCCAGGGTAGGCTCTGGTCTGCAAGGCAGGACTGCCAATATGGCATAATTACACTGGCAACCCTTGTAAGTGCAGGCAGAGCTCTAATAAGCTCAGAGAGGAATGTGGGATGCCACCAGCTACAAAGAGGAGGCAGGCAGTTTGGGATGCCCCTGTGTAGGCCCTCACCTGATGCTGATGGCAGGATTCAGCTGTCACAGCTACACAAGCTCTTTGCTTGGAACCCCATCTTTGACAAAAGGCTGTTTTTCAGGCTAGCAAGACTTCAGAAAACATCAATTAAAACTAGGAAATGGCTGAGAGGCATAAACATATTGGAAAGGCTTATTTGCATTTAGTTCATAATATATGTAACTTGGCTAGCATGCATATAAGACAGTAGAAGCATTAATATAAGCATGATGCTTTCTAACCACAGTTTCTTTAAAAATCCAAGGCAAAAGGCAATCATTTTAAATTTATCTAAGCCTAATTTTCAAGGTGTACTTTCAGCACTCCTGTCCCATTTCTGCACTAGGTAGTACAAACTTCCCCACCACCTGGATCCGGAACAGTCAAGCTCACAGCTGCAGGCAAGATGCCAGTATCCAATCAGGCTAGCACAAGCAGTTAAAATATACATGTGTATGTTCCCCCCTTACCTTCCCCCAGTTGGATAACCCACCAGAAGCATATGCTTTAACTAGATCCAGCTCTGCTGTGGACCAGATCAAGGTAATTAGAATACAGAAAAGAAATTGTCCGTAAGTCCTGCTGCCTCTGTTCGCCTATCTAGCTGAAAATGACCAGTACATTAACTGCAGCCAACACCTCATAAAATAAGACAAATGAAGGCAAATCACTTCTCCACACTGCTACCTCAAGAAGTGTTTTGCCAATACAAACACAATGAAAAGGAATACAACTCCTCTTTCCTAGTTACCCTTATAAATTGCCAAAACATCAAGCAATCCTAAAAAAAGCACCATGATAAAATAGCAAAATCAAAATTCAGTGTCCTTTATTGAAGCTATTTACACATCAGAGCAGTCTGAGTCACGGCAACTTCTGAAAGACACTCAGGATGCTGAACCAGTCCCTTCTGCAATCTAAATGTAACACAGAGCAATGAATGAAGCCATCGCTCCTATAGCAGGTAGGAGACAGTTCATGCAAATTACCTAACTTCAATTTTCATTAACAAGACATTGCTAACTACACATAGCTGTCTGGGTGCTTAGCACTGCCAACAGATTTTGTTTAGCCTTTTGTTTAGCTACAGGACAAGCTTCCCACACATGCTGGAGGAGGAAAGGGAAGACCTTCCTTTGGAGTTCCCCTCTTTTTTCCAGTTGTTCCATCTCCTGCAACACAGCACGTTTACCAAGTGGCATTAAAAATGGAATAAAAGCCTTCCTCTCCTCTTTGCATCCGCCCCCATAAGCCTCCTAGTAGTGATCATTAAATATTCTGTTGTCATGGCTTTTATCCTGCAAGTTCAGCTGGAGACCTGACAGGCCTGGCAAAAGGTCTGATGTACTTTGGTGATCACCAGTAGATCTCAATGCCTTGAAATAAGGCAAATGCCTTGAAGTAAGGCAAATTCAAGACTTGAATGTGTGCATGGTAACTGTTGAGTCACGGCCTGAACATGATTGAGCACCTGCAGAAAGGACCCAGTCAGCTCTGGAAGCACAGGTGAAGGCAATTCAGCTGTGTGACCAGAAGGGGTGAAGCCTGGCTGCACCTCTCTTAGACCTCATTTAAGGACTGACAGCCACAGTGGAAGGATCTCTGGTTGGAGATCCCTCTCTTGTGGAGTTTCCCTTGCAAGCCTAGATCTTCAGAGACAGGTGAGCATTTTTCCTCAGTAACACATTTCCATCATGCTAGTCTTCGTCATTACACCTTCTCCATCACCATCCCATAGTGTTGATCTTTCTGATTGTTACAATGTGCCTCAGAGAAAATGTCCATACTTCTGCCCCTACCAGAAGGAATGACTGCCCATGGATGCCACCCTACCAGGTGTTCAGTGCAGGTGGCCATAAAAAGGGAGCTGAGTGGTCTGCTTAAGTTTAAAATGAATAAAGTGGACAACACTGTGCTTTATCAGAAGAGTTACTTTCCCATTATGTTGCATCTCACCCTTTTCCCATAGTTCTTCTGTGAAAAAACAAAGAATCCAAGATAGAGAAACAGAAAAATCCAAAGAAGCCAGGACACAGTGAGCAAAAGCCTGATGGTTTTCAGGCATGGCGCAAAGAAGCTTCATTTGACATTAGCCCACATATGAACAACACAGCAAGGACAGCAAAGTTCTGATGTCCACACACAACACTGCAAGTCCATTCCTGACTCTGTACTACCAGAAACACTGGCACTGTTAATACTCCTTTCCCTAGGCCACAAGCTGTGACTGCCAGTATTACCAAAGCAGACCCCCTAGGTGCACTGGAGTTCACTGGACACCGTGTTCTGTCAGTCACAGAATCAATACCATCAATGGAACTTCTGTGACAATAGTTAAAGATTTTCTGACACTCTGCATTTTGCTAACTAGTCCTTTATTTTCTTGTTTCAGCTTTAAAATCATTTGCATTTTGCAAATCAAAGGGGAAAAAAGGGTGTTGGGGTATTTAAAATGTTGTCTTTCAGCCCACACCATGTACTAAGCTCTCCTTTCAGGCCAAGAGGCATGCAAACAGCTGCATCTGACTGAGAACAGTTAGGATAGCAGCCTTAAGAAAAGTTCAGCAATAGCACGACTGAGCTGATGCTGCTGATTTCAAAGCTAACAGCAAGGCTAGTGGTGAATCCTTTGGGGAAAAAAAACAGCTGTAAGTAAAGCTTGTGTCTGCTCCTTCAGTGCCTTTCAGTCAAGGAGCTTCTTTCCTCTCCTCTCTAGCTAATGGCTCCTTGCCCTGGCACTTAGGGAATGGGTAGCACTTGCTCAGCTGATCCTCTGAGAAGAGCCAGAGCATCCTTTCCTGACCGCATCCTTTTCCAAGGCAGATTCTAAGTTCATTTTCTTTGCCTCAGACAACAGCTTAATGGTTACCCCCAGTAAGATTAACTCTGGAAAGTGTATTAAGATGGCAAAGGCTATGAGAAAAGCAAAACAAAAGCAAGATCAAAGTAAATCCAAAGTAAGCACACAACCATCCCTTCCCTAAGGGAAGAGGAACCAACCTCACAAAACTAACTGCAGGTAAATCTGAGTGCTATGTAGGATTTTAATTAAATCTTATCTCTTGTTACTTTTAGTTGCTGTACTCATGTCAGTGTGTGCTGGGACCACTGTAAATATTTTCTTGCTATTCTCTTATCCTCAGTGCTATCAGTCTTCAAATCCACCTTTGCAATCTGTGAGAAAGCCAGAGGGCTGAGCAGAACATCTAGCTGGATTCAGGATCAGTGCAGTAGAGCCTGACTCCTTGTCATAATAGAGGTTACAGTGACAAGAAAGCAGTGGATTACTGTCTTCACTCACTTGCCTCAGACACTTAACTGTTCTCTGTTCCTGGAGGAGAGCAGTCTAGCTGCTACAACCTCTGCCATGTATTTGCCTTTGAACATTGGTATCTTTCCTCAGGTCTCTGAAACAACTGTGCAGGGCAGGACGAACCTCAAGGAAGGCATCCTGATGGAGAATCCTCCAACAGATCTTCAAGGAAAACCTAAAAACTGTCCAGTGCTTCCTAACACATCTCACTGCTGTTCCCTCAGCTGTTCCCTAGCAGCTGTAATACCTCTCTGTCTTGCTGTGACAGCACCTCACCTGGGTGCTGTCATGGCACAGATCCATGAGGACATGAATGCATCTGTCCTAGCTCACGCTGCTTAGCTGTTAGACGTCTGTGTTAGCAGAGCTGCTTCTGCAGGTAGGAAGGCAATTACACAAGAGGTAACCAGCCCACCTCAAACCTCAATTGACTCTGCAATCCCAGCTCTCCATAGAGACTGAAAAATAAGCTCAGGAGACCAGGATTAACAGCAGACACAGCCTTTGTTTGGAGGGGTCAATCTGGGCTTTTGCTTTTATAGGTGAGGTCTCACCTTTACTCAGTTATCTTAAACAAAAACAACATTACTCAATTATCTTATAAACAACGAGAAAGCACCTGAAAGCAGCATTGCCCTGGTGACCACATCGAAGTACCACTATCAATAATAGGCCAGCTCCACAAGAAAAGATGTGATCAAGTACATTAGATAACATGCCAATGCATTCCACTCATCTGCAGAAAGTCCCCCCCCTGCCCCTCCCAGTGTCCTCTTCTGACCTTTTGTTCACTTGTTCACTTCAACCTCAAAGGATTCCACTGGAAATCCCCCAGTATTAGGAAAAAGGAGTTGAAATTGACAATTCAGTATTGAAAGCAGTCACATCCCCACTTCATAATCTCAACGTTTATGGCAAAACTCACCCAACCACTCCCCTCGGCATTCACAGAGACTGCAGACTCACCCTCCACCTTCTCTCAACCTGGAAGGTCTCCACTGAAGACAAATGACCCACTGGTGGTGTGGCAACTGCAGACTGTCAAGAGAAATCTGCACCAGGATTGGCTCCATTGAGAAGGATCCCAAACAAATCACAAAGAAATATCGGGATCATACAACAGAAGACACTAAGTCTAAGTTTTCCACTTAGACCTTACAACACCTTGGGGAATGCAGCAGGTGGATACCCAGGACCAGTCTGCTTTTCCAACAGCATGTGAGGGAACTGCTGCTTGAGTGGAAACAAAGCAACTCAAGATGCACAAAGTTAAAGATGGCTGGAGTTGAAGACTGGAACTGAGTAAAAAGATACTCTTAAGTAAGCTGAAGGTACTGAAAAATATGGCCGCTTTAAGGTGCTAAGTGCTTTTAGCTAAGGGAGTACCAACTGGCAAGAGTAAGCAGGGCTCTACAGGGCAAGAACTGCTCCAAGGGATGATCCACATCCTTTTCCATGAAGTACTGTGTGACAATCACAAAACCCGATCTGTCAAACCTCATCAAGAGAGAGTTTTTGACCATACTGTAATTCCAAAGCACTCGTCACCAGCACTTCAAGTGGCAAAGGGCTGGGGGAGAAGAGAGAAAGATGGGAAACATCATCTGAGGTGTACACTCTGCAGTTTGAAGAGACAGCATCCAGAACCCTCTACTTCTATTGTACCGAGGTGTCTTTCTGCTCAGTAAGAACCTATAGAAACAGATAAAAAGGGGATTCTGATTTTAATATTGCTACTGTAAATTGCATCATTCCAATTAGTATTAAAGACTGCAAAATAAAAAGTAAGGATGTAGGTAGGCAGGAGAATTACTGATGCTATATAAAAATTTGTTCAAAGCTTTTCTCTTCCTTTAAAACACACACACACACAAACACACAATACTCTCCTTTATATGTGCAAAAATAATGTTTGATGAAAGACCTCTAGTCCCAATCTAACTCCAAGCTATTGTTATCGAGAAACTTCAGCCTGTCACAGTTTAAAGACAAACTGATCTCTGATACACACATGCAAATGAATAGAGCACAGCACAGCTTCTTTCTTTAGTAGACTCATATCTCACTGTATGGCCTTATTAACTGTCAGGCTTCCAGATGGAATACCAGGATAATGAAAGCCAGTCACTCTGATGTCAAGGCAAAAATCTGTTCTCTTTCCAGCTCCTGTTGTCATAACACCATGAATTATTCCCTCGTGCCTGTACAGCATGCTAAGTTCCGCTCAAGAAATTTGCCAGGCATCATCACATCATCACAGTTTCAAAGATATTATCAGGACAGGAGTTTCAGTCAATCAGTAATGAAAACTGAGAGCGAAGGTGATTTCTCAGGCCAGCTTCAACAAGCATACAGTACAAGGGTTCCATTGTGCAAAGTTCATCAGAAGGACATGAGCTAATTAACTAAGCGGCTTTTTGGAACTCGTTAGTTTAACAATTTTCACTATAAGCAGTCAAGTATTATCTATACTGAAAGCTAAAAACTTTGGAGCACATTTCCAAATTGGATTTGTTAACAGAACAAATCAGCCCCACCAAAACACCTATTTTAGTATACAATACTAGACAAAAACTCTATTATCTGTACGTGTCCACAGACATTTCAGCAGGAGGAACAATTGAGACCATTTGGACTAACGAAATCTAAGAAGCCCACTGCAACATTCACACCCAGTTTTCTGCCACTGTAAGACCCCGTATGTAGTCTAACTAAAAACGTAAAACAGCAGTCTTACCAGTGAAAAAGCTATTTTACAATTATTCTCTCCTTGTGTGTGGCTACATACATTAAAGGGAAAGTATTTTGGAGAAAAAAATAAAGGCAGCTGTATGTTACAACACTGAAAAACACTGCAAAACACACTGCACTTTTTTTTTTGTTGTTCCACTGAAGTACTTTCTGTATGTTAAAGCAGGTACTAGAGGGGAATTTTTTCATTGCTCTATTGCATAAACTCCGTGCATTCAATATCATGGGGCTTTTTGTCTTAACACTCATTTCTTCCCTTTGTGTGGATTTCTCAAATACTGAAGTGGAAGCTAACATACTTATTTAGTATCTGGAAATAACAGTAGCATAAATTGCATGCCAGGTGAGGAAGAAAGGAAAGAAGGACTGGAGAAAAATAGTTATGCCACATTCAATTAACCTGAACTCATTTTTTTCTACAATTATGTTGCTTTGTCACTTTATGGAAGAGCTCCACTTTCAGAAGACTACAACCAGGTATTACTTGAAGGACTAGAGTTTTTCCTCAGCTGGTCAGCATATACTATCTAACCCAAATAATTTCCTAGAGTAACTCTCATCCATATTCAGAATAATCACAAAACTAGAGAGTGTTTAGAGATGGGGGGGGAGAAGGGGGAAGGACAGCAGGGAGCAGGGAGGAAAGATTTTCCAAAATAAATGGTTGTGCTTTGAAAATAACCCACTTTATAAAGCAGGACCATTTTCTGAAATTTGTGGAGACCTCTTTCAGACCAGGTTTCAGAGAGCTCACAAAGAATCACTATACCCCTCCATGCTTAAGCTTTAAGTAAGGATGAGAACACACAAAGTCCATATGATAATACCATAAACATTACTCTAAGAAATTAGTCAAATTTTTTGGAGAGTGGTAAGAAAGAGTTCAGTATACACAGCAAGGCCAGTTTTAACCTTATTATGCATCTATGCTTTGAAGCTGCTCTTCCGCACTTACCTTTTAGCATGGCTGTATTTCAGAAGCACCACAAAAGGTGAGGCAACATGTTCTATTACAGCAGCTGCTGTAGCGGGCACACATCCCCTTCAATGCCCTTGCTCTACCCCATCCCGTCTGTGGATATAAGCCCTGCTGTGCTGCACGGCCTGAGCTACTGTGCCATAAAACCTCTACTGAAACCCCTGAAGAGCCTCTTTTCAGAAGGAAGCATATCAGACACATCAAGATCAGGATGTCATCTGTTCCCTTCTCACAGACATCAGCAGGATGCCAGGCAACTTCCATACACGGTGATACTTGCTTCACACCTTGTGAGAATTTAGCAATGGCTGATGATGTGAAAGATCTGTCACAGGACTCTTATTTCTAAGCGACTCACCTTGCTCACTTCTTCTTCGCATCTCTGGTACAACTATTTTTTCCTCAAGACCCAACTCCTAACCAAACACATCACCAAGTGAAATCCAAATCTGAAGCTTACCTGATCTTTCTCAGGCTTGTCAGAGATGTCATTCAGACTGGTAGAAGTCAGATTTCTGTGAGTCATGGCTGGACTGCCTGTAAGAACAATGCCAATACCAATTAAAGCATCTATTTAAATCCAGTCAGAAGAACACAGAGGCTCAGGCTACAGCAACACCCTTCCTTGCACGCGGGACGTTGATGTGGGCAATTTAAGACCCTGATAGGCTGCTTTCTGTAACTTCACGTGGCACATGGGATAGAAAGATTCTAAACCTTGTTCATCTCTGACCCAAAGCATTCCCACAGCTCACAGGACTGCAAAAAATATCTAAGGACTTCTCCTAGTTCCTCTCCGGGTTGGCAAGGAAGCAAAGTAGCAACTGGCTGCTGAAAGAGGCAACTGGGTCACCCGTCCCTTACAGAGAAGCGGGACACCCCTGGAGCCTTCTTGCTGCCAACCTCTTGCCATAGCTATCCTACAGAGATGTTATCTGCCTGCATTCCTCTGCACCCAATACTTCAGGTAACAGGGAAGAAGGTTGGCTGGTCTTGGTCTTTTGAAACAGCAGATAACAAAATTCTACTTTTCTACAACTAGCCACATTAACTAAATTCATGAACTTTAAGGGTTTTACTGTTTGAAACAGTATGTGTGTCAAGTCAGTAGGCAAAAAAGTCTCCAGTTCCAGACACCAGATGCTCCAGAGAGAAAGAGAAGTACCAGAGACCAAGAGCTAAGGCCTTTAAGATCTATTTCTCTCTCAAACACCAACTGCTCCTCTAAGCCTGACATGATGGCATTCAAGCACTGCTTACTCTCTTTCGGACTACTTTTCCTACTTAATCTTATGTTCTCAAAGAGTAGCAGAATATACAAAAACTGTTCTAAAGGACTTGAAAAAAAGCCTAGAAATAGCCATAATCACAAAAGAAGAAAAATCATAAAATAGCAAAGAAACTTCTGCGATGGATACAACATCCAACACTCAGCAATCAGCAAGCTCTATAATAATTGTCCTGAAATTTTTCCCAGAAACCAGAAGCGTAGCACATCACACTATTTCTGATCATGAGCATAACCAGAAAGACAGAAAACACTCAGAAAGAAATGGCACTGAGACACTTCCCAAATTCTGAGATATCTCTAGGCTAGTGTATATTTTGAGACAGTGTTGATTAAACTTACGGTTTGATATTTATAACAAAATGAAAGTTTTGTTCAAATTTTCAGCATTCAACTCCCACAGAAAGATGAGCTTGGTAACATATATGAATATCAAGAAATAGCTAATAAATAATAATAACTAATAAATAAAAGGAGTAGTACGAAAAGGATCCCTTTCCCCTACTCACCTTCCCGCCCCCTAAGCTAGGTTTTCCTTACAATGTATTCCATGTATACAGAGACAGATTTATGATACTTCTCATGAGCCACTCTGAATCACAGTATACCCGCTGTGCATTATTGCCACATCCAAGAATGACAACACAGTAAGAACAAATAACAGGTGTATCCTATAAAAGGAAGATAATTTTTCATTTTCAAGTTGTTACTGCCTGCCAGGTTTAAGACCCCACCTATATCTACAAAGTTCTTACAGATATGTTTATTCATAGTGTGAGAAATGCCACTTGAAGGATTGGTTTAAGCTACATACATTAGTACCAATTCTCCTAATTAATAGCAGGCCAAACTTAGAAATATTTACAGCACCCAACTGACTGTTTGATATGAATCTGTACATAGGAGATAAGCACGTATGTAAAACAGGAAAGAAGTGATCAAACTTATTTACTTATACTGTATCTCTTACATGAAATAGATGTTACTTTGTGTTTCTAAAAAGGTCTACATAACACTTTCTGAGATGTGGATATTTAATAAATAATAAAAGATGGATTCATTTTTGTATATTTTTTAAAAGCAGGTTCCTGGAAACCTGAATCCCATTACTAAAATCCAAGGCTCCTTTTTCTTACATGGTGTGACTAATTGTCTTTGAAATGTTGCACAGATACTGCCAACTCTGGGAAATCTTTGACAAATCTATAAATACAGTGTTAAATTAAAATGAAAGTCTGAAGCTCTATATAGAAATGCACATGGCTGTTTGGCAAATCTGAGCCAATACAATCAATTAAAAAGACAGGGAAGTACTTTCTTTAAAATGTGAAGATGGTTCATACTGGTAATTGGTTTCATGCACATCAGTGACTCAAAGCCAAGTCCCCATGGTTCACTTTAGTGCTGGCAAGTGATAGAAAATAAATAAAAAAGTATTCAGCAGAGTTAAACAGATCTGGAGAAGTTCAGAGACCCACGGAGATGGGCAGATCCCACACTGCCCACCTGCACAAACCAGTTCATGAGAGCTGTTCCTCTGCTGTAGCCAAAGAGAGAGCAGTGCAGAGACTCATTTCCTCTTCTTCCAATCCTACCATGACACCTTTGAGTCTTGGCTAATGCCTCCAGCTGAGAAGGAACTAAGTATGGCTTCCAAAATGCTCTGAAGAAGTGCAGAAAATGCAGATGATTTTATTTCTATAGGGTTGTTTAATATGATTTAAATACAATTTATTCAGAAGAGCTGCACTACGTTATTGTAGAGAAAGACGTGCTGAAGCACTCTTCATTTCCTTGGGGACCAAAGACACTTAGGCAGTTCTACAGATTTCAGGGCCCACGCCTGAAGTGGATTAAAATAAGAGTCCCCAGCTTTCATAGCTGTAGTCCAGAAAATTACCAGCATGTAACCTCAGTTTTACTTGACATCTGGGACTGAACATTTGTTATAAGATCATTACCTTTCTTGCTAATGACTATCACCTCTCTCTGCTTCTCAAGGGCCGATTACTTTTTCTCTCAGTTTCCCAATGTGACCAACATAACCACATCAACCTACAGCAGCTCTTCTCGGAGAATCCTTTTCCTGAGGTTTCCCATTTTTTATTCCGGATCCAGACAAGCCAACATGCCAAAAAACTTGCATTTTTTCCACTTGTGACTACTGACTGAATAAAGATGCTACATTTCCGTATAAGTATGGCCTTGTAAATACTCTTAAACCATCACTGCTACAGCAGCATTAACCTCTGCAAGGCCAAACAAGGACAAGGGAATGGAACCCAGAAGTGAGGGCACCAGATAAAGTTCTGTACAAAAAGCATGGACCACTGGGGCTGAAGGGTCTCATGACACTTATTTTGCCACATCCTCAGGCTGAAAAGCATCCCCCTCCCACCCAAAAATCCTTAGCTGACAATTCAACACTGCTCTGCAGTTTCCTCTAAAGAAACTTCTTGTTTTACTTCTTACTTCAGTCAGTGACAGATTGGAAACTTCAACCATCTTTGCTGACCTAAGAAACTTGACTATGCCACAGCACGCATTTAGAAGTTTGCCTCCAAATCCCTGCATTTAACCTGACTGCCAAGTAAAGCCACTGTACGAAACAAATGGTGCTACAAATGCAAGATGTGTCACGTGCAAACTTGTACCAAAAGCCATTTGGCTTTGCGGACATCATTGTTCAAATCAGTACAGCCTAGATCTCCTAACTCATGTTTCTAATGACTGCACAACTGAAACTTGAAGTCAGAAAGTATGTATAATTTTTATTTTTTTATTATTATTTTTTTAATGTTGTGTAATGAGCTGCTCATAAGAGCAAACTCAAATATTTGGAGATGACCATAACAGGGAAACATGTGGAAGGCCTAGCAATGTCACTTGTGAGAAAGGCAGGAAAGAGGGGTTACTAAGTACTTGGGTGGACAGCTTCTTTGAGTGGGAAAAAATAAGGGAGCAGAAAAAAACAACAAGCCTATCATAAGTCAACAGATTCTCAGTGCCATGAACAAAACAGTAACGTAAAAGGTTTCTGTTGCTGAGACTTCAGCACATGATGTTCACCCTAACACTGTTTGCAAACTAAGGGTGATTCAGGCCTCAATTATATTGCCATCTCTTTGGCAAAGGCAACATGCATCTCTCCTTGGCTATGCTCAGTAAAGTATTGGTGCAAAAAGTAAGGCAATTAATCCAAACCCCTCTGTTTTACTGCCTCATTCTACTGACAGGCTTGGTAGCCATCTTTCACAGTCAATATCCAGAAATTCAGAAAATATTTAAGTTTCTTGCATTTATTTTATTGCATTGATGGAAAAAATCATGAAATCCTCTTAAAAGCCAAAGGATGTTTCAACACATGAATGAAATTTTGCTAGATGGGTTACAAGAGAGACTACTGCCTGAAAGGGAATGCAGACTGACTGTAGATGGAGGAAAAAACAAACAAAGCAAAAGAGTGGAAAAAAGAGCAGGGTGTGGTGGGGGTAAATGGACAGCCAGTGCAGCAGCCATTCCATTCTCTCAAGAATGGAATTCCATTTTCTCCCCCGTTCATGCAGCAGTGCACATTCAGGCACCAGCTGGTGCCAGTCACCCATCCTTCCTTTCTTCTGGAAGCCCCCCAGCCCGCTCCCCAAATCCCAGTCTCTGACTTACTGAGCCATCCCACGCTGGGGCTGCGCTGCACTTGGATTTCATCATCCAGCGTGCGTGTCGCTAGGCAGGGCACAGAGCTCTCGAGTGGACTGCGTGCTTTTGTGGTGCAAGCAGGAGACAGAGGCAGCAGCAGAGGGGAGGAAGAGAGCAAAGTTGAAAAGTCAAAGGAAAAAAAAAAAAGAAAAGAAACGCTCAAGCAATTGCACAAAAAAGCGAGTTAGGAGACAGTGTTTGAACATTTGCAGTTACATAAAAGTGCACCTTTCTGTATAGTTTGGTGACAAAGGAAGCAAGCCTACTTAGTTGGAGCACAAAACGTCCCACGCTGGCCAGGTCTGCAGCCAATCTTTCATTCTTTGTATCTAAAATTAAGGCATCTCAGAAGCAGATTTCAAACAAATGATGAAGGCAGCTGAGATTTGAGCTGTGCTGAGCAGTCCCAGGAAGCAAAGCAGTTAGAAAAATGGCAAACACACAATGCTTTTTTTTGGGGGGGACGGAGGGGGAGAAAGTTGTTTCCCTGTAGGAGCCAACTTTGAGCACCCTGACTGCATCCATTCCCTGATATACATCACTTAGGGCTTGGAAACGCATACTATATTCCATACTGCTTCAAATAATGCAAATGGATAAACACATCACGGGTGGTTTTTTTCCAAGCATCCCAGGAGAATATCTCATTTCTGGCTTAATCGCTCTTGTCTTGTGCTCCTTATTCAGTTAACACTGTATCTTTCAGCTCACTGGATGTGGATGCGGTTTCTATGAAAAACACTCAACTGAATAAGGCTGAACTCTAATACAGAATTTAAAAAATCATAGGGGAAGCTTTTAGTTGTTGCTAGCTGTCATTCTCTCAGTACAGCAGCCAATGCACTATAGAAGGTAGAAGTGCTATTTCAGCTGTTACCAAAATTCTCTGTCAGCACAGCAAAAACAAAAAACATCTGTTAGGACATTCACATGGTGACGGGGAGCATGCCATTATTTAAGAGGGTTACATATTCACACGTAAACACGTTACAGCTTTCTACAGCCTCTACCAGCTTGCCTTCAGTACAATTTGCTGCTCTTCAGTACTTTTGCTGAAGGCTCACACAGGTGTTAAGTTATACAAAATGCTGGCAGGCAGGAAACTTTTATGCAAAACCATGGAAATTATGCACTGCATAGCAAATATTCTCAACATGGCACTGGCAAATGATTAAGAGACAGTCCTCAGGCACCTGCATAAGGAACGGTGAGCATCGTTCTCATTTTATACAGTGGCAAACCAATGGCAGATCTGCATTACAACTCAAAGGAGTGCCAGTTGGGCAAAGGCTGCTGGATAGCCTCTAGCATATGCACTATTTACTGCAGTGGCTCACTTCAAATGCTGCATCCTGTGCCAGGAAAGGACACAACTGGATTAACACAGAAACTCTCAGAAAGACTGGTTAACAAAACACAACATACAAAAACTCTGCAAGAGTTCGATTGGAACGTATCTAAAGGCCCTCAACAAACATATCAGACATCTCAGCTCTCTGCCAATAGAAAGAAATGAAAAGGGCGCTGTCTTTGTATGGTAGCTTTTAGTAATTGCTTAGTACAGCTTTGTCTGCTCGGCTTTTTGATAATCATCTTTTTCCTGTTGAGTGGACAGCAAAGAAGTGCTTTGATTTATCCTCTTCCACCAAGCGTCAAACAAGAAATTATCATCTTTTGCACAATTTCTTTCTCAAGAGCAAAAGGCTTGCTGAGAAAACATCCTCCCACAAACACAAGCACCAGTAAAAGGTAAGAAGCCATCTTTATGACACAGTTATGAATAAAAAACACTCACTGCACACCTTTGCAACCCTAAAGCTCAATGTTTCTGCCAATCTGATTGCTCTGTGGGCTGCCATCAAAAAGAGCAGTGAAGCAAAAGCAGCAGGAGCAGGACGACTGCTTGCTGCAGGGCCACGGTCAGCCTGGCTGCAGCTCTCCAATGCACAGGAGCAGCTGAACCAGTCAGCACCAGGCACCACAATGAGAGGAGGAAAGCGTCTGCACTGTGGGCTGTTCAGGTTCCACAAGTAGCTCGCAGAGCTGCCGCAGGCTCCTAAGTGTGCTGTCAGAGCCCAGCACCTAGGCCTGAGACCCAGAGACAGAAGCGAGAGCACCACAATGCTTTTTATAAAGAAATCCACAATGCTCACTACAATATCATAAGACCATAGAATGTCTTGGGTTGGAAGGGACCTTAAAGATCAGCCATAGGCAAGGTTGCCTACAAATACGGCCTATATATATGTGTGTGTATGTGTGTATAAAGCAAATTCAAAAGTTTTAACTGTGAATTATCTATATAAATACCAAAATAGATTCTAAGAAGTTTACCATGAAGAAAATTTTCAAGCCTTTAAGATTTTGTCACTTTATCATTCTGACAAAAATGAGATACGTGCACCAAAGTGTTTTTGAAGACCAGCGACCCAGGGTGTATGTTCAGATACAAAAGCCCTTAAAAAAGTCTGTCACTGTTTAATTCGGGCTTTAAGTTTAACTTGAAAAAATATTAGGGAAAATCATTGTCAGAATCCCTGCTAATGACATCATGTCAAAGTGCTTCCTAAATGCATGTTTTTCAAAGTAACTCGGTGTAATTAGATACCTGTCATAAGTTCCAAAAGAATCGTGATTGTCCACTAAAAGCAGTAAGCTGCATAACATTTTTATATATAACGTACCACAGGCTCTAGTTAAGCTTCAGTGGCTGTTTCATTAACAACCTTTAACATACACAAACTAAATTAGCAGGACACCTTGTAATTTACATCATGGTGTTTTATGGTAGGTCTAAAGATGAGAAGTTAGCCTTTTTATCAACATAAGTAAATGTCAGTTGAGCAGAACACCAAGCTGCTTTTTAAATATACCAGCCCATAAACCTACTGTATGGAGTCTGGAATTAAGCACTGCACAAGTTCTGTGTCCTGAAAGACCATCATTCTCATTAACCTGGATGCAGCATGAATATTGTATGTATGTTTTACTGACACTGGAACAATAAGGTAGAAACTGAAAGGAAATATCTACCTGGAATGAAACTCCAGTGAAATTTATGAGTGCTTGGGGCTGATAGTCCTTTTATTATTGTTATTAGCTACGCTGAAAGGCAGCTGCGCTCCTGTCAGACTCATTAAATTTTCATATGTGCAAAGGACGAATTCTGCCTTCAGAATTACACGGGAGATGCTCATTGAACGTCAGGGAGCATGGTATAACTCCAGCATGTGCTTCACTGAGTTATTTTTTCATTAAAGCGTAAATAATAAATAACAGCAGCAACTATTCATTAAGTAATTCCTTTCATATTCAAGTCTCTCCCTCCTTAAAAGTACTTAATTGTCATGAAACATAATGCCTTATTATATTCTAACTACATGTAAATACTCCAGGTAGGAAAGAAAGGCAAAACAAAAGGAAAGAAGTAGCCAAAGGTCAGCCAGTAGGCCAAGCAAGGAAAGCATTTCTTAAGGATCGATCTCTTCAAATACAAACGAGAAATTAATGGAACCTAAGACACCTACTATCTGAGTAAAGGATGCGCATGGCCATGAAGAATAAGCAGGGGCTAGAGTGAGAACTTAGATGAGTGCTCTTTACCAATGTCCATCTCCCAGGAGAAGTAGGATATTATTTACTTTTAAATCAGCACTGAATGTCTAACTCTGTATGGTAAAGAGTCAGGATTTATCATCCAAGACACTGTGTATGTGTAAGGGAAACTGTTGATCACAGCCTGAACCTCTGATTAACCACTTGAGGCAAGCAATGAGTCAGCTGCGGGAGCACAGGTGAAGGTAATTCAGCTGTGCTACCAGAATGGGTAGCAGATCTCATTTAAGGGCTGACTACCACTAAGGCAGGATCTTTTTCCCTGGAGGTTGCTCCTGCGTGGAGTTTATAACGAGCCTTTGACATTGGTGAGCGTTTTCCATTTATCATATTATCTTTCTATCACAATTTAACCTCTGTTTACCTGTCAACTGTACAGTATGATTTACCCTCAAACATTGTAAATAAGTTTTAATTTCTCTTTACACCCTGAGGTTTTGATGGCTCCTCAGTGAGTGACTTTAGCTGCAGAAAGGAAAAGTCCAACATTCACCAGCTGCTGAAAAACAAGGAGGCTGTTAGAAGCATATAGCTCAGCAAAGATAGAAACAAGACGGAGGTGGAAGGTGGATGCACACTGTAAACAGAGCAAGTCTTAATCCCTTCAGTTAAATTCCTGGCATGCCTGAAAGAGACACTAATCACAGCAATACCATGTAGTCAATCCTAAAGGTTTCTTTATATGTCTACACCCTAGGAATTCCTTAAGTACTCAGAATAAAACAGTAAATGTGTTTACTTGTTTAACCACAAGATAGAGTCTATCATTGCCCAAACACAGGCACTCCTGATATCCAAGAGTTTGTCTTTCAGCTTTCCTTGCAATTTGAAAGCCATCAGGCCTGACTGTGGCATTGTAAACATACCACAAGCAGGCACAAAAACAGGTCTCCATGCCACCATGACCATGAGTGCCAAAATGCCTATGCTTAAGCAGGTGATTTGCAGTTGGAGCTGAGAACTGAGTGCATTTCAGAGTGTAGTTTTTAAACAGAAGTCAGAAGCCTCCCACGCAAACAGTGGGGAAATTATTGGAAGGACAGAAGGGAGACAGCAGAAAGCCCCAGAATGCATGATGGAAGAATACAGTTTCTTGAGGCAAACTGAAAACAAACGTGAGTCAGACACTGAGTGCACAGACGACTGAGGCATTCTCCAAGGATCTGAAATGCCTGGTCTGAAAAATAAGCAGAAGGAGCAACAGTCTGACGCACAGTCCTGATCTTTGCTCCACTGGACTCCTGAAAGGTTATTCACCAAAAAGCTGCACACTTTGGACATTCCCTCAATTCATGTTACTGTGCTTTTTTTTTTTTTTTTTTTTTCATTCATTCAATCATCAAGACACTGGCATGTGATAAGATGCATTATCAAGAGCAATAAATATTCTTTACGTGAACATACACACCTGTAGCAAAAGCAAAGGACAAGGAAAAGTAGGAAATATTAATAAAGTAAGGTAATTAGTTAGGGAGAAATATTAGAGCAAGCTTTAGAATCAGAACACAGAAAACTTAGAGGCCTTGAAGACAGCAAGATGAGTATCAGCTTGCTCTTTTTTCTGAGTGTTTTAAAATAGCAATTTTCAGACAAGTTTTCATACTGCAAAATGAGACAGTTTGCAGAACTCCAAGACATGAAAATTTTTTGACATTACCACTAATGTGACTGCAAATCTCAGTGTCTGAGTAAGTACAGAGCCACTGCCAAGGCCTCCATAGCTGTCTGTATCCACACACACACACTTACACAGACAACAATACATACACAGCACTACACATGAAGTAATTTTTAAAGGAGAAACAGAGACCCATACATGACATACACCACAAAACAATTTTGGGTTGAACAAAGCAAAATGGAAATGAGCTTTACCCACACTGGACAATGATTGTATGGCAATAAAATGCAAGCTAGATTTTATTCTCGCATAATTTTTGATTAAGAGTGTCATTGACACAATCTATTAAAAAAACAAACAAACAACAGAACACACGCAGAAGCTTCATCTCTGCACAAGCATTTCAGATGATTAGCCTTTTGGGTTCAGGCACATGTAGAGTTTGTTGTAAATCTCTCTTTCCTAACGCTGATCCTACACCACCTCCTACATACCTGTTGCATCCTGCTGCCTGCCTGCCACCTCTCTTCCTCTCCCTTTTCGTCCAGTGAAGATAGGGTTAGAGCAATGTGCCACGGCAAAAGCAGCCTTCAGAGCCCAACACTGATGTGTCATCAGTGTGGGTCTTGCTACGCTAATTGTGCGTTAGAAAAGCATTGTCATGGCAACAAGGTTAGTTTCTGGCAGGCAGGGTTGGTGGGTTGCTTTAAAACGGAAGGCTATAGCCAGTTAGCCTCTGCATTACCATTATCGGGGTTGGTAAACATCCTACTTGCACTGGAGACGGTCTTTCCAATGTCTGCCAGAGAGCGCAGGTTGGACTTCTTGGTCTGGTGCCGGTGCTTCCTGAGCAGCGTGTAGGTGACTTTGTCCTTCATGTCTGGCTTCAAGAGCCCTGTCTCAATCTGATTGTCGACAATCATTTCTGTTGCACAGAATAGGATGAGAGAGGAGAAAGAAAAATGAATCCCAAAGCCCAGAACTTGGCTACATGAAATGAGAGGAGAGGGAGAGAATGTTCACCATCCTGTTTTTAATTCTTTCTTCCCCGTCTCAAAGCTACCACCAGATATCACCACTTTATTTCTAATGGGAATATGAACATTTTTTGAAACATAAGCAGAATCTCCATGGAGGAAAACCCATCAGCCACCAACACATACCTTTTCCACCAAAATCCCTTTCTTTTATTTTTCAAGCCACTAAGCAGGTTGCCAAACAACCCTTCACAAGACAAGATTGCCCTCAGCTCAGAGAGAGGACTGCCCCTACCCCAAAAATAGCATGGCAAAAATTCTACCAGCTTCAGCAAGGCCTGAGTTACCTCATAGGCCCCTGCTAAAACCTAATCTATCTACGGGAAAAAGTCCCGGAGATGAGTCACTAATTAAATCTTTCACTCTTAGAATTGAAGTGAAATGACAGCAACTACAGATGGCACAACCTGCTCCTGTTTTCAGAGGACATGTTATAGACCTTCGTCTTTAGCCTTTAACCATCATCAATCTGCAACTCACTGCTTGCTTTCCATCAGTTCTTTCCTCTCTTTTCCTTTCTCCCATATTTGAGGGGTAAAGTTAGCCTAACTTATTTAAAAAAACAAACAAACAAACAAAAAAAAAACTATTTTGCAATAAATTTCACATTAAGTTGTTCCCTTTATTACTTCAGTTAACATGTTATCCCCCAGGGGAAAGTGGCAGCTCTTATTTGTCTACTAGTAACTTTTATTTGTGCTAATAATAAAAGTTATGGGAAAGTGGAGGCAGAACACTCACCACACTTGCTAACTCAGTGAGGCAGAAAGTCATCTTCTATACGCTGCCCAAGAATTAATGCCTCTTCAAATCACTAGAGAAAAAAGCCTCAGACTTCCATTCCAACTCAGAAAAGAACGATTATATACACGTACACAAAAACTTTATTTCTGTTAAGCGCTGTTTTCTGCAAGCTTTTGTTCATATTTTTTGTTAGTGATCTTTGGAATGCTTCCTTCAGAACAACATGCCTTTCTTCATCAAGTTTATCCTTCTCCATCTGGTAAGTATTTATTCTTTTTTGTGCTTCTGATATAACACAAGTTATAACAACAGAGCTCTGTGCGTTTTACTTTCCTGCCTGTCACTAGTAGGAATCAACAAAGTTATCATGATTAAATAATTCTGGAAACCAAGTCGGCAGGCTCCCTAGAGATCCCTCTGCACCTGAGTAAGGATTTGGATCCATAGCAGCATAAGTATAGCAGCATACACAGAACAGTAGTACAGCAACAGCAGCCACTAATTTGTGATTTAGTCTCCCAGAAATTACATTTAATCTGGGAGATGAAAAAGGTTATTCAAGGTGACATCTCAAAGTCACTTCAACCAGAATAATTTATTTTTTAAAACTTTGCAGTGTCACACACTGGGGTACACAGACAAAAATACAAGAAGACAATGCCATCTCAAGCAGCTACAAAAATAAGAAGCTCTAAATTCTGTAGGTAACATCTAATTCCAACTCCTACAAACTAATCCAACACTTGTCACTTGATAATTCTATCTTACACCAGGAAAATACTGAGCCTGAGTCCTGACGTTAAGATTCAAAGCATTAAGTTCTGCAGCATTTTTATTTCATTTTGCACTTCTACACCTCTTCACATAATGCCTTCCAAATTCAGGATACTGTTTAAATGTACCTCCACTGGATGACTCGCTTCTCAGATTTATTTTCATATGACTTTCCACACGTCACTGGGAACATGGTATAGCTCTCAGCAATGTCACTAAGCATCATCCTGGGCCACAGCTATTTTGACTGCAAAAAAACCTGCTACCCCATTCAGCAGAGGGAAGCATAAACTGTGACCCTGTGACAGAAGATCACTTTTATTTTAAACCTGCTTCTAGCAGCCCAGCCTGCAAGTTCATCTGAAAACAGTCCATGATCTGACCACAAGCCCTAAATTGCAGCTGTTCTGCCCAAATTACAACACTTGATGGGCATCCCTATTTTGAGCAAGGTAGCCTTTTAAATGCTACATTTTCAGTAGTAAACATAAATTAAGTCAGTGTACGCCTTTCCTTTCAAAGGCACGTGGTAAATTTAGGATATCTACCTCAGTATCCAAATGATTCTATTTAAAAACAAAAGATAATTCAAAGCAAGCATAATTATTGCTGAAGCAGATCCTTTCACTCTTCTACCTGAAATAAGAATGCTTTTCCTATATTGCCTATCCTTCTCCGAGTACTTTCTAGGTTTCTCCTAGGAGGATTATTTCTTTGTTTTCCTCCTTTAATTGAAAAGTAGTCATGCAGTGAAAATGGATGGGCTGCCTCAAACTCCTACCCCTAATAAGTGGGGAAAAAGTCTGGGGTTCTTCTAACACTGTTATTTCACACTTTATTCCAGGAAGTCTTCGGCAATAATAAATTCCTGAGTATTGCAGTGAAAACAAAGAAGCAAAAACAGCGATGCTCAGTTTCTTTCTTTCAAAGGAAACCACTACAAAGACTGATTGTAAGCTGAAGGAAATTGTTTAGGGCAAGAGCCAAGGAAGCTTACTTACCCACCACCTGAGGAAGAGAAGTGGCCTCCATATCCAGCATTATCGAGCCTTTCTCTATACACGTCCTTAACTCAAACAAGCTGTGTAGGGATAATGTGGCCACGTGAGGTTTACTCCATCGTTCCCCACCTTGTTCTACCTTCTCCTCAAACTTTATCCACCTACAGAGAAATGAGACTGCGTTAAAGTTGTTGCACCCTGTGCGCCTATCTAAAAGAAGCAAGACAGACAAAACATCACAATATACCAATGAGTTCAAGCATACACATTTTCCCACGCATCTCTAAGACCTCAAGTCCACAATCAATTTGCAAAGGCTTAATGAATTGGTATGTGTTAGTTGAGTAGTGATAATGCTTGTAAACTACTGCAAAGGAGAAGTAAAACACGTTATCTTTAATAGCTTTCACCAAGACTTAAGCTAACACCGTTTACCTCACGTTTGCTCCAGGTCAAGAATACAGAGGTAGTTTCAACAACTCTGCTGGCACCTCCTTCCCTCCCCAGGCCACACGCCCAGCACCTAACCCAATCATGTTCAACTCACAGACAACCATGATCTAACCCAATACATTGCATCATGTCAAGTAAAGCTCTAACCCTGCTTAGCAGCTCCAGGTAATTAAATGGACGCTTAGTAACTGCTCTGAAGTAGCCAGGAGTGCTGGAGAAGATGGGTGAAAAAAAAAATAATAATAAAAAAATAAAAATCAGCATTTCTAGAAATAGGGTGACTTGCATTTCAGTATTCAAATCTACACAATACAATCTGAAAAAATCCTCTCCTGTTTAAGGAACTGAGTAAGGTCAGAGCAGGAAAAGTGTGAGGAAACCACAGAGAACGCTAAGGCAGAAAAATCAGGAAACAGATCTCAGATTTTACATTTCTCTACTTTCAACTGCCCTTAATCCCTACCATAGCTCCCCTGGATAAGACTCAAGTCATCTTTAAGCATACGAGCAGAGGAAAAGCATCAAGGCTTTGCCAAAGACCCAGTAGACCAGCCACCAGTCTGGAGCACTGAACAGTACCAACAGCAGTAGGCTGGGACAAGGTAAAGAGCAGGGGAGAAAAGCACATCCCAAGGGATCTGAAGATGCTCTGGAAAGGACAAGTGAACCACCAATGGTAAAGACAGAAATTAAGTGTTTAGTTGCTTCCCTCTATTTGATCTCCGCTGTTTAATCATTTAACAAAGTGGGTCTGAAAAAAAACAAACCAGAAAGTTCATCTCTCTAGCTGAAGATTCACACAAAGGTTAAATAGGTTAAATGCTGCTCTGTACAAAACACTCTTTACACCCCTAAGCCCATGTCATGACTGTGGGCAAGCAGGAGCTCTAGGCCAGGGATTGTGCCCCAAGCTCCGTGGCAGGGGCAGTCAGGCAGAGCGCGTCCCGCTGCTGCCAGCAAGGTGCTGGCACAGAAGGTCATCTGGGGACTGCACACACACAGATCTGTGGGACAAAGAGAGGGACATTACAACTCTAGCCTATCTAAAAAAGGCAAGAGAGATGCCAGTGGCCTCTTCCCTTATTGAAGCACCTGGCTACAGCTTCACTGTGAGCACAGAGCGCAGGAGAAAGGAAAGTGCTTCAGTGCAACTCAATTGCAAAGCAGAAGGTGCTCTAATCCTGTCCTGAGATACTATTTTAATATATTTGGCTAAATGAAAATTCCACAGACTAATACAAGGGGATAATTAAGGAAAAAAAAACATACACTTAAGGGTATGGCAGTTTGCAAAGTGGTTCAAAAGAATATTATTAACACCAAGTGAAATTATACTTAATCCTGAAAAATGTATTATTTGAGGATTAATCAATCATGCTTTTCAACTGCAATAATCTCTTTTGAGACTTTGTTTTTAAAAAGACGCATTTTAACCTAAGCAATGAGATAGAATTTAATCTCTTAGAAATAAGGTTCTATTCTGTCCACAGCACTTGAGTGTTTGCTAGGAGAGCAAAGGGATTTGGGCATCTGCTGATCTGTGGAGTTCGGAGGTTTTGTGCTGTATGTGTTTGCATAGTTGTCTGGGTAGATCGAGTCAAGTGCAGTGAGATGTTCTTTACCCTGCAACAACTAAGGCTGCAAATTACAAAGGGTTTGTACCTTTGGTGAAAGTGTGTAATTCACAATTATCAACACTTGCTTTCTGTGTACTTTTCTCATTATAACACAAAACTTCAAACCTGTTGGACCTGTCACCTGCTAGATTTAGCAGAGTCTCAGTTTCACTGACAGT
The DNA here is from genome assembly GCF_039878825.1 of Excalfactoria chinensis. Lineage (NCBI taxonomy): Eukaryota > Metazoa > Chordata > Aves > Galliformes > Phasianidae > Excalfactoria > Excalfactoria chinensis. The sequence continues at coordinate 39,310,284 of NC_092828.1, forward strand.
TGCTCAGCTCTTCTAACATGTTACGGAGCATGGAATAACTGTTTCCCTCATTCTCAAGTCTCCTCTGAAGTCCTGATACACACACATGCAAGTACTCAGGCAATGCTTTACACATGTCCCCCCCCGCACACAACAAATTTTATCTTTGGTTTGTTTTTATTATTATTCCGCACAACACACTTCACCTAACTAAATACTCCAGTTTACCAAAGAGCATGAGTTTACAAGCAAGTGGGCACCTTCAGTTTGAACTGAACCAACCAGGTGTGCTATTTCATTCACAGATAAATATGTGCCAAACCTGAAATAAAGACAGCCCAAGCCACTTCCCAGGATCCAAAGGTGCCACTCTGAAGGCAAATGTGGCTTTGAGGACACTGAACAATGTGGTTACTCCTCATTACACCACCAAGAGAAATGAAAGATTCATTCCCGCTGCAATATTTTCCTAACTAACCTACCAGAAGATACATTGCTACTGCACAATGATCATCAACTATCCACCTCCCTTCTCTTTGACTGAGATTTGAGGATACACCAAGAATACCTGTTAACATTTAGAAAATAAGCCTAAACATGCTGAGACATACATTCAGTATTTTGCATAGCGTACATCTATGTTATGGCAAGAATCGTTCTCTTGCACCGGGTCACAGAAGCATCATTAAAAAACTAGGACAAAGCAGGTCACTATGTGCTAGCTATCAGAAATAAACAACCAAAAGACCATACATGAGACAAATATTATTATTTTTTAAACATGTCCTTCTGCAGAAAAGCTCACACATACCCAGAAAGTTGCATGGGAAGTGGGTGAACACTGGAAGAAAGTGCTGGACTTTTAGGGTGGAGGAGAGCAGAAAGGACAAAAGAGACAGCCGTAGAGTTAAGGTTTCCAATTGTATGCATTTAGGATTATACAGCTCAGAACAGAGCTTCCTGAGTGCTGAAGGCAAAGCTGTCTGCACCCCAATGGTAACATGCTGTTTCAGGGCAAAAGCAAGAAAAAATTCTAGTGACCACATTAGAGAAAAACTACAATGTAACAAATAACATCCATGTTGAATTATGACTCTTGGACCTTAGAAATGAAACTGCTGACTCCAGCAAAGTTGGTACCGTGGACTTCTGAAATCTGGAACATATTGGCCATCACCAGCTCCAAAGGGCAAAGATTTGAGAGAAAAATCTGCCATCGGTGCACTTGGCTGCCTCCAGAGTAACCTCTTACTTATATCTGCTAACCAGTATTCGGGACCCATCTTTCCTATTTTTAAGGCTCTAAAAAGGATTGCATAAAAGGTCTAATAATATTAGAATAGGAGAAGAGGTGAAGGATGTAAACGTACTGCTTGAGAGAGCTTATGTAAAGAAACAGACCATAATTAAAGATTTAAAATGCCTATCCACCAGCTCACCTATCTTTCATTCCTTTTCACTGTCATCTCACAATCTTCCTCCCATCTCCCTGCCTTGTAGAACGACAGTCCCCACCATGGTGCACTCATCTTGATTCCCACACGTACTGAATTGGGCCTCAAAACAGATGGTGGCATCCAGATATTTCAATACTTTCCCTTTTAATAGTTTGCACTGCATCTTTTAGCTATTGGTAAAATCCAACATACACACATTGGTGCAAGAACTTGTAATCAGTTCACTTGATGTGGATGGATAAGCACCAAAAAAAGCCCAACAGAGAATACCTAGTGACCCAAACCTTCAGGTTACCTTTAACAGCAATAAACTTTCCTTTTTACTGATCTATTTTTAATGCATTTAACACAGGGCTATCTACACCAAGGATGTTCTTTCAAAATGTTTCTTTATTGTGAACCATGGCTAGATACCATAGCTAACAGGCAAGAGGACCATGAAAAGGAATAGCACATCCTTAAGCCCTGGCCATGGGCTGACCTTACCAGAAATGCGTGCAGGGATGAACTGTAGCCTCTTTACACCAAGGCTGGAGCACAGATGGCTAAACTCATGTGAATAAAGAATGAAAACAACAAAAGACCTTTCCTGGAAGCACCTTTTAACCAGTACTTTGAAGGTCCCTCAAAGAAATTTTCCAAGACATATACTGGTTGTTTTTCTGCTGACCAAAATGCCTCTAGAAGGGATAGCACCACTTGCTAAACTCTGCTGATGCAAACACTTCTCTCCTGACAGTTTCCACCATAGTTCAAGTCAGACCCAACAGCTCCAGTGAGCTGCAGAGCAGGCAGCTCCTGTACCTGCTGAAGCAGAGATAGCCAGCTCCAGCTGGTATGTCCTGCAGCAGAGCCACAAATTAGCTTTCAGCAGGTTTGGTTTTGCAAGATTAAGTCATTTCAGGAAGATACAGAAAAATCCTGAACAATCATGCACCATGCAAGATCACCATCAAGAAACTAACACATCAGGGAAGATAGACAAGGTTAGGAAGTACACTGTGCTTGAACATGGCATCTCCTCTTCAAGTATGTAATATACACACATACTGTTAGAAAGAATTGTATATACAGCTTCAATCAGCACTTCTACTGAAGATGTATGAAAACACAAAATCTGAAAGCATTTCCAGAGAAGGAAAAAAAACCCTCTCTCCAGACACCTGATGGTAAAAGAGCATCAACACATCCCTCTCTAAGTTCCTTGGAATCTAGAAGCGGATGTCTTTCAAGACATGTATTTTGTAGTCCGTCATGCAGGACATAGCATATCTTTCTCCTGAAGGCTAATATTTGTGAATTCCAGGAAAACAGAGCTCCCAGTATTAACATGGAAAAGAAGAAACCAAATACAGCATTCAGTACGAAGAAGAACATTGAAGTCTGAAGAGCAGAACAGCCTTAAAACGAACTGTCACCAAAAACCCTTCTTAAAGATCTGCACGGGGGTGGGTTGTACACATGACAGAATGTAAGCACTGAACAAACAATAAGAGGCAAGAAAAGCAATAAAGGGAGAAAAGGATGACCAATAAGAATGGAGTTGAAGGGTAAAAGGTGAAAAGTCTTTAAATAGGCTCTGCAAGTGACAGAGAAGTAAAAATAAAGATAAGGGGGTAAAGGAGTAGGTGGTGGAGCAGTTCATCAGGTAAAGATTAAGGTAGCCAAACAAGATGGACCTCTGAAGGCAGCAGGGGCCCTAAAGACTGGAAGGTGGTAAAAGGGCTTAGGAGAGCCACAAAAAGGGAAATGAAAAGCCCAGAACTAAGAGGGGGATTGAGAATAGGAAAGGTAAAGCCCTGGGCTTCTCACCAGCTAGTTAAGAACCCTCTTCTAGGGAAAGGTTTCAGGCCTTGACAGCATCTGAAGTTAAAAGCTTACCTTTCAAGGCAAGACCAAGAAAAATATTTTCACTGTAGAAAAAAAGAAATCAACATCACAAGGCTAGAAGAGATAAACAGCAGCCTTTAGATCCTGAATCCTATCCAATGGCTCCTTCTGCATTACTCAGAAATAAGCTATAGATAACTTGTGTCAAATACAGCATAAAAAACCATACCAGCCCTAAACCAGCAGTGCTGAAGAAACAAGAAGAGAACTTGGTCAAAAACCTTGAAGAGGGCAATTCAAACCAGCACTTAATACACATCCTGAATGATTTCCTCAGTAAAAAAAAAATAAAATAATAATAATAATAATAAATCTTCAGGATCTTTCACCTATTTTAAATAAGTTTTCATCACTATGGGAGTACAAATGTTCCAACTTGTGCTGTGTGGTGGAGCCAGTCTCAAATCTACTTTTGAGTAACTGAATTAAAAGTGTCTAATACATCTACAGATGTTTCATCCTTGCCCTAATATTGCCACTGTTTGCAAAGCACTAGGTAAGTCCATATGGATTTTAACTCTCCATATACAACCCACTCAAATAAGTCTGGCACTCCAATTTTTCTAGACTTGGTTTTAAATTCACATATAATCAAATCCTTGAATTTGCTCGTTTATCCAAGAAAGGTAATTTCACCCATAAAGGCTCATTCCTGTGGATTTCCCAAGCCATCCTGCAGCATGGACATTGCCACCAGTGAGGAATTCCTAAAGAGGAATTTTCCATGACGTTTTTGAGGTAAAGGAAAACCAACCCACCTTGCAGTCTCCTTCCATTCCATTTCTTGTCCATCAACGGCCAGAAGCTCATCCAGCTCTGTGAAAAGCTGCGGGGGTGCTGGGCTGTCATCTTCTTCTCCCAGAATGAAGCGAACACGTTCAGCAGCAGGGGAGACTGCAGAGGTGAAAATACTGCGGTTAACAGCCTGAGAGATGACCAGGGACGTGCGGCTCCTCTCCTTCCCCTTCTCCCCAAAGCCATTCAGTTGTTTCTCCAAGCCGTCTTTTCCGTTTGACATCCTACTCGTGGACAGAGGGGTGTGAACGAGGGTCTGTGTATCACCCTCTCTTCCCTTCCTTGCCTCTCACTTACTTAAAACTTCACGCTGGGAGTAAAGTTCAGGAAAACTTGCCTCTTTCTACAGTCCTTAACTATGTTACAGCAATTTGCAGCCCTTGTAAAAAAAGAGCTATCAAGCTCAAAACCAATATGCTCTATGGTGCATGCCCAAGGACCTTTAGTACTCTGATCAGCTGAGATCCTTAGCCCCCTTTTTTATATGACGTAAAACCAGTTTCAGCCAAACTGTTTTGGGGCTTATTGTGGCAGCATCCCATAGCTGGCTTTCCCCTCCCTGCCAGCCCAGCTCATTCTCTCATTGGCCTGCAAGGCAAGCCATAACCTTCCCAGACCTATTGCTAGAAAACACAGGAATATTTAACAGAAAGTTTGTCTCATATATACATGAAGAATGTGACTAAATGCATTTAGTCAGGCACCAATGAACTGAAAAAAAACAACTGTACCACTGGGAACAGAGTTGCCCATTTAGGCAAAAGGAATTATAGCCAAACACATGCTCTTCTGGTAGTGCAAGTGAAATTCATCTGTGCTTATAGTAAAGAAAAATTAGCAGAAGCTCTTTCCTGGTTAAGAAACAGATGCAACTCAAACAAGTGAAAATATGGCTGTATGCATGCCAAGACAAAAGCACATATCCCAGAGGCAACTGAAGCCCATGTACCAAGGGCAGCATCGCTGGAGGACTTCTTGGGGGTCTACAGCTTTTTTCTTATCATATCACTTTAAAATGAAGGTGTGATACTGTGAAATTTTAAGACAGACATTTTCCTGCTGAAATGTTTATTAGCAGTAGAGTTAAACAGCAGACCATGAACTTTGAACAGTTCAGCTAGAAACTCCTTTCTTTTCAAAAGATCAGCTGTCTCTCTGTTGCAATATAATTAATTACACCAGTTGTCCAATCAACACTGATTCTTCGAGGGTAAACAAAGTCTCAGTGTGTAATGTGAAAAATGAACCAGGAAGAAACATACCCTTTCCTGTTTTGTCACATACCTATATAAATATATTATATACACATATGTATAATAACAACAACAACAGTAACTTCCACAGCTTTCATCTTAAATTATTATGCAAGAGTTGATGCAAAAGCATTCCTTCACCAGTTAGGATGATGATGCTTCAACAATAAAAGAGTCTTTTTTTCAATTGAAAGTGTACTGACAGTCAATATAACAAACTGGTATTATTTTTGTACTTGGTGATGCTTCAGGTTTTTTTTTTCCCATTACACTGGTTTCAATGCTGCCAATCACAGCAATATAGCAGTAAGAATAAACCTCTCCAAAGGGAATACTTTTCCCCCAAAGCTTGGGAGCCAACTGTAGGTTTTGCTCAAGCAATTCAGAATGCTCTTGCAATGAGACAGAAGACCAGGCTTACTTCTGAAAGCAATACACTTCTAAAAACAAGAAGTTTAGCAATCTAAGGTTTACCCTAAAACACCTACAGGCATTAGAGACCTGATTGTAAGCTAGGTCCATTTACCAGCCTCCATCTCCATCCAGCCTCTGGCTTCATGGGACAGGTGCAGAAGAGATGGCACAGCCTCAGGATGGGTTCTTGGGTTAATGTGGATGGGTTAATTGCTTTGGTATTTAGCACTCTTTTACAAGCACTAGTTCCTACAAACTTTTTTTTCAGATATGTTTCTCAGGATCTATGCTGTGCATAATGAGTACTTAATTACTCAGTTTGGGTGTAACAGATGCTCTTTGCAAAACAGTTCCAAAATATCTGCCAACACATAACCTTATGCATGAAAAATGTACTTGCAATTATAAAAGCAATTTGAACTAAAAAACTGCATCTAAAACACATTTAAAAATCAACATTAGTATAAATAATTAAGATGTTCCTATTCTAAAAACCCAATTAAGCATCACACTTGAGCTTGTCTTTCATGCAGTCAGCTCAAATCAACCAGTGGCACCAGGATTTTGTGCTGAAACCAATGTATCTGAGCACCAGAAGGCAGGTCTCAAGTGCCACATCATTTTGGCTTGTACGAAACCACTCCATCACTCAGTGCCTTGGTTTCCCATGACCAAGCCCCATCCTCCCTCCTCCTGCTCTGTTCAAACCACACGTGCTTCAGGGCAGAGATCTCTCACCATGTGTACATATGGAAAACATCTACTAAAACAGAGTCCAAAGTTTCAGCTAAGTTATTTGAATACCACTGTATTAGTGGATTGCTTATAATCTAACAACCTTCTCCCCCCCCCATTTCTGAAATGTTTCAGACATGAGCATGTACTGAGGTATGCGCCTCCACAACAAACTACACAGATAATAAAGATGACACCTGTCCAAAAGCATGCCAAACAGCTGATAGCATGAACTTGCATGCTTCTGTGATATGCTTTCAATTTATCTACAGAACAACCCTAGGAAGCAGCTGCTATTCTGCTAATCAATGGTTTCACAGTGACAGAAGGGGTCTAGGCAAATGAAGCCTCAGCTCTTGCTGATGGTGTCTGAACTCTGTTGTCATCCTCCAGATGAAGAGCAAGACCTTCTGGCACAGTTACCCAGAAGTCCCATCAGCTTTCCTCTCAAGACACTTTTTAAAATTCTTCACAGAGTTTAAATATCACAGCCAGAAAAGCCATAAATGGATTTATATCTAACAGCTTCAAAAAGCAACTCTGAGCATTCAGCAGGCAGTAAGAGGGAGCTTCTAGAACTGCTAAAGGTACTGGGTGAGGGCAACAAGAAAACTACGTTGTTTCCCTCATCTCAAAGTGGTTGTTATTACTTGGAAATGTTACTCTGATGTCTGATCCTGTAGCATGGAAATTCCACAATGAGCCTCAAAATTTTGCTCACTGGGCCGTATCCTAAGATGAATTAGAGTGAGAGCATCTCTGTATCTGGACATGCATCTCAAGTCATCTCAAGTCACTCCTTTCTTTCCTTATTTCCCCTTTCCCTCCCTCCCCCCAGTAATTTCAGATTAGCTGCTTTTAGCACAGAAGATAAGGTTCAAAATCCAATTAAGGAACTTGCTGGGTCACAGGTCTCCTATGGCTTTGCTTTACCACATGGTCTTTATAGCAATTTTGTAGGTTAATGGGCCGTTTATGGGTTGTTTATGTGCTCTTTAGCAAGGAGAACATATTTTCATCCTAATCTCCCCAGTGAACACTGTGTGCTAAGCACCATGTGGACAGCTGAGTATCAGGCTTAAAGCTGGAGACCAATTACCCTGGGGAGTGAACCCTGCAGACCTCCCCCTGCCCGACCTTTGAGCACTGGCCTCGCCAGGCCTTGACCATCACCTTCACTT